>NC_088901.1:3742986-4069375 GCF_037157495.1 Lathamus discolor
GAGGTATGGAAAGGAAGGCTTTGCATTGCCCCAGAAATGGGGAAGCATGGCTGGGACTGCAGCAAAAGAAAGGAACTGAATGCAGACTCTCCCACTGTCTCTGTGTTAGCTGCAGAAGACCTAGAAACTGCTTTTGACACCAAATTGATGGACTTTCTGTGCCACGAGCTGCAAGTACAGCTTCCAAAAGAGCTGTAGCACATCCCTCAGAGCCCTTGGCTTCTGGAGTGACCATCCACCACGCCACACTGTCGCTGCAATGGCGACTGGGATCCTGTGTCCCACCACGAGCCTTCCCTTTGAGCTTTAAGTCATGCTTTCTCCTGGCCTGTCTGGTACCAGGCTGTTCAACAGCTACATGACACACACAGCTTTTGGTTCTCATTTACTTGCTATGCAGTAAATGAACTTTCAATATCTAGATCTCATTACATGGGGACACAAGAAACTTAAAGGGGATTCAGTTTAGTGTAACAGCATTTAAAGTCCCATGGAAGCACTGAAACTTGTCAAGGATGAAATTGTATTGATCTGAAGTTTCCTTACACCTGATAGACCTCCCCGGGATGTGAAGGATCTCTTAACTAACTGCACATGGAGATCTCATGCTGACTTCAAGTGCCCTAACTCATCTGAGAGATTTCATGTGCATGTTCCCAAAGAGATTTCACTTCCCTTGTGGCTGTTGTTGGTCAGATCCCACAATTGGCAACATGGGAAACATAGGAAGAAGTTCGTTTTTCAGGTTTCTTTTAAATGGAGGCCTGAGCCAAATGGATGATATGAGCGCTAAACATCAGTTTCGTTCCTGAAAATATCAATATTCGTTCCTGAAAAACAAGTGAGATAAAGCAGGGTATCAGACCCCAAATACTCCCATCCCAGATTTACAGCCAGAGGCTAAGCTTCAGTATTGAGAACCATCTCTAATGTCTTATCAAAGCGGGGAACAGCAGAGTAAAAGAGGCTGTCGTTTTCTTGCAGGTGTTGAAATGAGCCACACAGCCAGACCCTCTGCAGTCACATAAAATAAGTACACGTCAGATAGAAAACCCAAGCCCAAACTGAAATTTAAGGAGAAGGCTTTTAAAGTGATAGCTGGGGTTTAAACTTTCTGTTTAAAAGAGTTTTTGCATGGAAAGAATGAGCCCCTGAACTGCAACAAGATAAAACAGGCAATGATCTCTGGGCCTTTCCCTTGGCTCTCCATCACAAGCACCACATGAGGACATCTCCATCACCTGCCTTTCCCTTTGACACGCTGCTGCCTGGCACGTGACAATCTCATTTATTCCTGTAGAGAACAGACATGCGAGGTGATGAAACCTCTGCGGTGGGCTGCTCACCTCAATTTGAGAAGAAGGTAGAGGAAGATTGATGTGCTGTCTGCTCAGCACTCCTTGCTTGGCAAGGCTGTGTAAATTCTCACTCAAGATTCACCCTTCAGCTCCAGAAGAGGCAGGACTGCTCAGACAAGCACCCAGCTCCCTTTCTTATGGCTATGTCACGACAGGAGAGGAGGCTTAGAATAGGAAGTTCTATCTCCCACACTCAATGTGCCCCCCCAACAGCCAGCCCTTATTTTATCCCCTACAGCCACAACTTTTGAAGGACACCTCTCATCTTGTTGCTGCCTCTATTTAAAATGAGTGCTTCACGTTTATTGGTAAAAGATCTGTAACACCAGAAAATAGTGCAGGACTGAGGTAGTCATTAAATCAAGGCTGCTACATCGGAGGTGTCTTGCAAAGCAGAATCTTACCAGCATGATGCATGCAGCCCCCATTCCCTGGTGAATAACTGCTTCAGCTGCAGTAGGGTTAAACTGCTCTTAGTGATTCTCCTGTGCTTTTTGCTCTCTGAAATATGTGCAGCTTGACTAATCCAAGTAATTTCTCTTTATGCACATGGCCTTGGTGCTTGTTTCCTTTTCCTCTGCAAGAAGAGCTTGAAACCACAAGGAGCAGGGGTCATTTGGGACAGTGACACGCTGCTCTGGCAGTGCATTGCGGTGCTGTGAAGGTTTCTGACAGCGGTCCACGCTAACAGGTAACATCCAGCACTCTGAGGGCAAGTAGCACCACACATAAATGCTGGCACTTTGAGAGCTCATTTTAACTTACAAGTGGTTGTTGTGGCAGGGTAGGATGAAGTGAGGAGTGCTTTTAGCTCCCAGTTGGTTTCCTTTCAAAACATTTTATCTTTTCCTGCCCGCTGCCTCCTTCTCCCTGCCTTGTTTGTGCCACAGAGATGCTCCAGGAGGATGAGGGAGCAGCACAAGGTCTTCCGAACATCTTGGGCCAGTCACAGCCTGATGAAAGCACAATGTATTGCAGCTCTGTAACAACGCAAGTCACGTCCACGGGTGAGGACTGGACCTGAGGAACGTCCCAGAGATGAGACTGCTTTCTCAGACCTCTTCTGGCTCTAATCAAGGACTGGTAGCAAATGAATTGCAGGTTTTCCACCCATTCTGTATGCACAGAAGCAACTTTCCAGCCTATTTCTTGAAGCTAACAGCAAATAACTTGAGGTTTGTCTGTGCCTGGGAGGAACTGATAAGCAGAAAGACAAGCTCCTCTATGCTTTCTTTGAAGTCACCTCACAAAGCCCAGCGAAGCTTTGCTAAGCACACAATTCTGTCTCCTGCTCATTCACCTCCTTCGCCTCCCCTATTTGAGAATGCCCACGATTAACTTTAACTGTCTATGGAGAGATCAGCAGTGAGACAAATCTAATTTATAGGAGGACAAGACATTGCCACAAAGCCCAGGAGCTTCTGTTTGATGGTATTACTATCACCCAGCATCACTATGATTCATCCCTAGGACCCACAGCAATAACTTATACTGATACAAACCAGCAGTATTGATATAACAAATCACCCAAGTCACTGCCAAGTTATAAATTCCCTTTTCTTTTCCTTCCACCTGCCCAGCTGCAGCTACATGATCAAAAAGGTGGAGAAGATGTAGGGGGAAAAGTGGTTGCTATTCTGTGTCATCTCTTAAAGAAGACAAGACAACCTTCTCCAAAAATCAATCTGCTTTCCAAGGGGTTCTGTGTAAAAGAAGCCCACAGAGATGTTAAACTACAATTTGCCAAACATGGAAAGAAATAGTCAAGAAGGAAATGTGAGCAGAACAGAGCTGGAGGTTATTAAGCACAACGAACATGAGAGTTTTCATATAACCTCAAGCTCAAGAAGTTCTGGCTGCAGGGGATGCACAGGGCAGGGATCATTTGGTACCTGTCCTACTGCCAATATCTTCTGCTCTGAGCACCTACTGCTGGCTGCTGTTGGAGACAGGCTGGGAGGCTGCTGGCCATCGGGGCTGACTCAGGACATCCATCCTATGACTTCTGCCTTTGCCATTTTGCAGAGACAAGCAGCTTCTCTTGCCCACCCTCAGTGGACCTTTAAACCTCTTCTGCAGACTCCTTCCCATGAGCACTGTGAAGGCCTCGCTCCAAGGGTCTCTGCCTTTTGCTGTTCACCTGGTGCCTTCCACAGACCCACAAACCCTTGAATAACACATCCTTCATGCGATGTCATTGGTAATGAAGCATTCCCTGACAGCCACCAGCACCGAATGGAGGTGTCTCACCCTCCTCCATCACACCTTGGTGCAAATCGGGAATCTCCATTGTTAGTGGCATCACGGTGGGAGAAAAATGTGCCTCAGTTCAAAGCATTTACTGACTTCAGAGAAAGACAAAAGAGGCTGTTTCACAATCCACCCTCCCAGCTAGGAAAACCATATTCATTTTCTGTCCTTCTGTTTCACCACTGATAACACATCGCTCACACCTCATGGCACGCTCATAGCTGCCTGGAGACAGCGCGTTGTAGTTCCCTGTCTTGTGTTTCCCACCTTTGCACAGCCCTTTAATTTTGCCAGCGCCTCTTCAGATCTTGGCAATAATTCCTCCCAGGGCTCCATTTCTAAACAGTTCATGAGCATCCCTCTGTGGTAGCTGTATGTTTAATTGGTTGTCAGGAATTGCTTGTGCTTGTGCAGAAATCAGCTTTGATCTGATCGATTTTTTGTGTCTTGGGGTCATAAGAATGCACAAGAAATGCAGCAATTTCTCTTTCTTTAAAGCAGCGAGATGGTAAGATTTGAGCTCATGGCAAAAGAGGTCTAGCCTGCCGAGGGTGTAATCTAGATGCTCAAAAAGCAGAAGGCAAAAAAAACCTATAAGACTGCACGATTCTTTTAACCAACCTTATAACATTTTTGAGGTCCCCAAATGACTGGAATATGGCATGGAAATGCTGCTGCAGGGCCTGGCTTTCAGGTAATGCCAGGGCAAAGATGGTGGTGGTCACATTGCATGAAGATGCAGCACAGACCCATGTTCCTCTGTTCTCCTGCTCTGGGCTGCATAGGACCATTTCCTATGGCTGCGCAGAGAGGCTGCATTGTGCCCAAGCACAGCCACCTGCCTGGGTCCCTGCCTCCAGCGGCTCACAGTGCTGCTGATTCCTGGTGTGTTCATAAAATCCTGTCATTCATGGAATGCCTTCCCTTTATCTAACTACCCCCTGAAAGCAACCAGCTGATCTCCAGATTACTTTGCCTTTCATTTTATGAGCTGAATCCTCCACCAACATAAGCAGGCATGGCTTCCCGGAATCCAAACCCATTAAACCAGGGGGTCAGATAGCTGCCTTGGCTTTCTGTGAGTGGGATGGAGGCTATGGTGCAACAAGGATTTTCCCCAGCAGCTTGGATTGCTCCTGCTGCCCCAGGAATCAGACTGCTGCTGCAGGGAGACCGTGGCATGTCCTTCCCATGCGTGGCATGGCTGTTACGGCTACCACGCTCAGCATGTATTTGCGGGCTCCAGCTCCACTTCTCCCTTACAAGGAGTGGATTGGGAGCCCCCGTTAACGTTATCACCCTGCAGCCTCCCAGCCCGTGACTCTGCACACTGTGTGTAACACATGGGGTTATTTTAAGTGCCTCTGCTGTGCGAGAAACCACATCCTCAGTGTGACTTAAATCCACCTGAAAGCAACCAGGCGGTGTGGAAAAAAACATCCCCCGTGCTCCTCTGCCTCTGCTTGATGCCATCTGTGCCCACCCCAGAGCGGTTACACCAGCTGCCTGGCTGCTGAACACAGCCACGAGCTCCAAATGGAAACCGAAATGGTGCGTACGGTGTCCAGTTGGATATAGAGAGGGAAATGAGGCAGCTTCGCCGACCCACCCTTTGCATGCCTGGAGCCCAAATCCCTCCTCCCTGCAGTGATTCCTAATTGCAGTTCTCCCATTGCCAATGTGCTGCCCAGTTTTGAAACAACAGGTCCAGGGAGCCACGCTGAGCCCTGGCCAAGCTGCACACCCCTGCATAGGTAAGAGCTCTTGCATTTAGCTGCGAGGGAAAAACAGGAAGCAGGGTGAATTTCCATGAGCTCCAGTTGGTAGAGCCAGGGAAAAAGCAGTTGAAAAACCCTCCCAATGCAATAAATTTCTTCCCGCTCCCCCTTTCCTGCGCCTCTTTCACCCATCCCTCTGGAATCGTTGTGTTTTCTCTTTCGGGAACATGGAAAAGTCAACAGCCAGGAAACCTTGTGCTCTGCAAGGATGACACCTTCTGCAAAGCTCACACCTCCGCCTCTCTTTTCTTGTCTCCCTCTTCCTATCCCCCCCCTCTTTCAGTCCTATAACTTACCATGTGGAAGATCCCTAGAGCCACTGTTGCTGTCTTGATGCTGAAGAAGCAACATTTTGGGGGCTCGGTGGTCGTTTGGCCACTCATTCTCTGCTCCCTCTGCACAGCTGTGAGTTAAGGAGGTTGAACTCGCAGCAACCGCCCCACAGAAAAGCGAAGCGAGTAGTTCAGCTCCACTTCCTTCCTGGTCTATAAATGTGTTAAGTCATCTACAAAGTCACATGAGGACTTTGATTTCTCAATAAAGCAAGCAAAATCATGTTGCTTTTCTAACAGATCTTTAACTGCTTGCATAGTCCAGATGGCAAATACAAGCACAAATGCTGCTTTGGGCAGGTGGTGTCCAGCAAGTGAGGTATAGGGGGAGAGGAGGGATTTGAAGCAGGACATAGCTTTGTCCTACAAAAATCATCAGAAACAAAAGCAGGGGGCCAAGAATTTCACCTTAAACTTGACCCGCTGTGTTTGCAGAGCAGCATCCAAGTGCCTCAGCTTGAAGTGGCTTGTTTCGTGCCAGCAAAGTCACCATTCCTTGGAATCACTCCTGGGAGCTGCTGCTTGAGCAGCTCTGGACTCTAGAACTGGAAGAATGGGGAAGGGTTGTTGGCTGAGACATGTGCAGGCTTGCTCCTGGTTCATGGGACAGCCGATGTGATTTATGTCCGTCAGCTCCTGGAAAAGGAACGCACCAGAGAGATCTGAGCCTGGTGATCTGGCCACTGTGCAGGGTGTCAGACTGTCTGCCCCTGCTTGAACTCCCTGGAATCTGCTCCTTGCTACCTATTTATGGCCATTCTCATAAACCCCATGCTTCCTGGGAAAGGTCTGGAATGCCACAGCAGGGTGAAGGCTCTCCAGGAGACAGGTAAATGTGATGAGAGTTGGGCACACTCAGACATGCACTTAGGGGACCTGTGTGCCAGCGTACCTGGTCTCAGCCTCCCAAATGTACTCACTGAGTTGTTTCATGCTTCCAGGATTGTTCCCAGCCAACATCAGAGCCCTGCAGTGTTTAGGCAGAGTTTTCTTGGTTGTCCTCATTAAACTAAATGCACGAGTTCTACCTCAATGCCAGGAACTGGCTGTTCTGTAGCCCTCCATATCTGTACCGAGCACCCCACGTCCAGCTGTGTTATGGGAGCTCGCTGGAGAGCTTCAGTCTGGCTGAGTGGATGTTCCCAAATGCCACTGAACTTCCACAGGGATGTGCTTTTAGAGAAAGCCAGGAGTTCTGGGCAGCGATGGTAGGAAACAGAAGGAGCTGAAAGCCCCTGGAGACATTGCAGCCAAGACAGGGTCAACTTGTGACTTAAATCAGATGGTCCACAAGAGGTTGACCATGCCTTTATGTCCAGGATGCCCTTCCAGAGACAGGGATCTCTGCAGCACAGCCATTCCACAGCAGGGCAGGGTCAGTGCAGTTGGGCCCTATTTCATATTCCCATGGTTTTCTTTGGAATCTCATCAAATCTGACAGTTTATTACTGAAGTCCCAAGTTTTGGAGTCACATGGTTCTCTCTCCTTGTTTTTTCTCCCTTTAAGGATGCCTCTGTGTTTTTCAGTCTTGGATTTGTGGGAAACTGTTTGCAAATAAGAGCAAAGTGTAGCTGAACAGAAGATAAGCGATTCTCTCCTTTTTTATTGCACCGTTTGGTGATTTCAATGCATTTTAGCCAATTTCATAACAAGCTACGGAAGAAGATGCTTCAAAACCCTGAGGACAGCAGTACAACTCCTGCCCTATGGTGGGCAGGAGGCTGAAAGCAGCTTGAGGAAGGAATGGGAGATAAAAGATGAACAGTTGCTGTAAGGTTTAGTGGACTTCAGACTACGTTTAGACTAAATCCTACCAGTTTGGGGTCACTTCTGAACCAAATCAGGTCACTTTTGAACCAAACCACTCGCGGCTTATGACTGGTAAAATTCTAACACCACTGTTGGTTGCCACCTTTATGACATGTGCTTTTCAGGCTGAAAATGAGGTGGGGTCAGCACATTATTCAACATAGCCTCTAACTACTATTAAAAACCATAAACCAGCTGCAAAAAATCACTGGTGGATCCATAGTAAAACGTGGAATTGAAATCTCTTCTCAAGCAGGGAAAGCACAAAGCCATAGACCAGCACTGAAGGCAGCACAAGTGATAAGCCTCACGTCTATTAGGACCCCTGGGCAGCTAGAGCTACTTCATGCCACAATAACCATAGACTCCCAGACTGGTTTGGGTTGGAAAGGACATTAAGCTCATCCAGTTCCAACCCCCTGCCATGGGCAGGGACACCTCCTGCTAGACCAGGTTGCTCAAGGCCCTGTTTGACCTGGTCTTGAGCACTGCAAGTCTGGAGCATCTTTTTGAAACAGGGTTAAAAATAATATATGCTTTTAGAAACTGATGAGTTTAAGCATCTTTCATTTACAAATCTGTTGCAAGTACAGGTTTTGCTTTACCTTCTCCACATGAAATGTGTTTTCTTTGGGGTTTGCTTCCCCTCAAAGCCATGTTGTGGACCCAGCCCAATGAAGGTGCAGGGGGATCAAGTATTTCCTGCTAATATGAAAAGCTGGTTTATAATTTGAACCCGATTTGCTTGGAAAGTGTACTTTCCCTTTGCAATCCCCCTTGTCCTTTTAGAGGCAGACAGAAGCTTGCTTGTGCGAGCGTACCATACCCAAACTTAGCTCACAACATGTAAAAACAAATAGAAAGTGTGGCCCAGGCTGGGCTGTTGGCTTCAAATAGACCTGTGCTGCCTGAATGCCACTGCGTATTTGGCTGACAGCATTATCCTGAGTGGCCCCTTTCAGTGGTCTGCATACCAGGCTCTTCAGACACCCAGACCATTGCTGAAAGATCAGCCTTGTAGGAAGTTGGTCTGCTCTAAGGAACACAGCCTGGGCTTTTTCATGGAGCTATGGGCATGTGTTTTATATGCAGAGCCTTGCCCTGATTCCTTCCTGGAAGCAATCCCATGTGGGACCCATGGTGTTTGAGGGGTGTTTGTCCTTCAGCTTGATTCACAGCGTGCTGCCATTGGAAAGCATCTCCCATCAAGACATCTCCTTCAGAGAAAGCACAAAGAGAGGCTGGAATGAGCCATGTGCTGCTCTCCTTTGCATCCGCAGCAGCAAAATGCTTCCTGGGTCTGGGTGTGCTGCTCCTTGATGAAAGCAGAGTTGAATGGGAGTGGAGGACAGCCACTGTGAATAAATCAGAGCTGCCAAATGGCCTGCGTTGCTCAGAAGGGTATTAACGCAGCCGTATGCTCCCTGCCTAAATCTTTATGCCTAATTCCAACATCATTTCAGGCATGCGCTGTTCTATGGAAGGACAATTATGGAAGAGGTTGGGTGAGGAAGACAAAGCTTTTAGCCCAAAAAGCCTGTGCTGACTTCACAGATGAGGAAACAAACTACAAGGAAATTAAGGAGCTTTCCCCAGAGAAACAACCAGCCTACAACAGAGCTGACTTGTGCTTAAGCTTCCTGCACACAAACTTCTAACACCCTCCTTGTAACAGGCTCCCAGTTTCCATGCAGCCCTGGTCCTGCTTAGTCCTAGGTCTGGCCCCCGCCAGTGGGAAATGTTGCTTCTGTCCTTCCTAATTGGCTTCCTCCAAAGCATTGCTTCATGTATTTGCACTTCAGAAGAAGCCAAACAACAATGTGAGAGCCTTAATGAGAGAAGTGCTGCATGCCAGCCGAGCAATAAATCTCTGGCAGAGGCTGGCATCGGGTCTGCTACCGCAAATTCCTGTTGCAAACCAGTTGGGCTCAGGCACTGGCTGCTGCCAGGAAAAAGGGAGAGTTTGGTTAAGTGGCTGACAAATGGCTTCTGCTTCTGGAGTCTCCTAATTAAACTGCATGCACTTGCCTGTCAAATGTATTTACAAAGGGAGGTTTGTAAAGATGCAGCTACCAAAGGATGCAACAGAAGCGAGAACACGTGCACTCATTGAATCCTCACTGCCTCGTGCCAGGTCACAGATGGAAGCCCACATAGGAGCACATAGGGCTTTCTCCAGAAGCCAGTGGGTCATGGACATTTACACTTGCTTGTGAGCTATGATGAGAGCTCTGAGTCACGGGTCCTGCTTTGGGTTGAGGTGAAGAGTCCTCGTAAGCCAAAGTACTCCTCAATCAGTGTGTTTTACAGGCCAGTGCTTTGTTATCATCACTGCCCCAGTCCATTCATCTGAACCCCACTGCAGCCCTACTGAACTCTCTGTGGCAGGCAGTTGGAACTGGATGAGCTTTAAGGCCCCTTCCAAAACAAGCCATTCTATGAGTCTCACAGGGGGGCTCTTCCGTGCTTTCCAGAGGCAATCCCTTGGGTTCCTCTGTTCCCCCTGTAAAGCCTGTTGCCTCCAAGCAGCAGTGAGAAGGTGAAACCTTGAATTCAGAAACAGTCATGATGCAGCATGGGAATTACACCACCATGAGTCAAAAAAGTACTTTCAAATATGGTTTCAAACAAAGGTAAAAATCAATATTGCAGAGAAAGTTAGCCCATGATGCTCTCTACCCATACCTTCTTGAACCGATTGTTTCAGCAGGGATGTTTTGGGGAACAAGTGCAAGTGAGTACCAAGGAGACGCGGCTGTGGATGGGGTTATCGCAATAGCAGCATAGCTGGGTTTTGTGCTACTCCCAGCCTCACTCCCCCAGGATCTGAGGGCCATGCTGACCGGTCTTTCTCCTGAGTCTCCAGCCTATGCCTGCGTCATGCAAACCCTCACTAAACCCAACAATGGAAGTTTTCAACCTGACGGCATTTTAGACTTGGTGATAATAGTGAAAAGTGTCAGAAATGATTATTTTCTGAGTAAGAAAGCTAAAAATCCCCTCCCCATAGCCCTGTGCAGTCAGAAGCTCTCTAAGGGCTCAGAAGAGAAAATGATCATTTTGCTTATTCTGAGTGACAAGAGCAATCTATTCATTAATGTGAGTTTTGACCATCAGTTCATTATGCTTTATGTCTATGCTGATGTGTGTTTTGCCATTTGCTACTTCTTTTATTGCCATTATGTGACGTGCTTTATTCATTGCACAGGGATTTATATCTGCCCTGTTACCTGCTTTATTCCTTCATTATATTTTATATCAGGTTTCCTATGCTTGATGTCCATACAGCCTCACTCTAGATACACTTTACTGTATTTTATACATTACTTTACATGCCTGCTGCTTTACTCAGACATAAAAAATAATAATCTGGAGTATATTTAAGTGCTCACAAAGGTAAAAGACTGTTGTTTTCATTCAGCTGGGTAGAGGAAGCTGCTGTGTTAGCTTTTACTCACAAAGCTAAGCAAGAACAAGGCTTTGGTGTAAAATAAGGCAGCATTTTCATCTAAATAGTCATCCGACAAGGATAAAATCATAAACCACTACTTCTGTTTAGTTTTATTCATATGAATGGTTAATGGATAAAATGGTTAATGGTTAATGGTCCCTCCTTGACCTAGCCTTGGAAAATGAAACATGGGATTAAACTTCCCATTAGGACACTTAAATTTAGGTGTCTACTTGTGTGCCCGGTATCTAACTTGCCAATACATTCCCTGCAGATCCGGCCCACCAGTGGAATCTGGAAGCTGTTTAGGTCACCTTGGAGCAGACACTCATAAAGGACCAGCTCCGTCCCCCTCTCGGCTCTGAGGGCCACAGCTCCATTGCTTCTCCTAACAACTTTCACCATCAGCACCCAGAGGTATCCCCATCTAACATTAAAATGCTGCTCTCTAACCTGGAGCTAGATCCCATCCTGGGTATCCAGTCTGAGATATGTGAGATGATTCCCTCTCCTGAATGGAGGGGCCTGGATAAGCAACTTGGACTAGGTACCTTGCTCGTAAATAGGTTGATACCAGAGAGGAATCCTTTTATCAAGGCAGTTGGAGCTGCCTCCACATCATTGAGGAAACCATGACCCACATGGCCTCCAAAGCAGGGTACACAAGAACTCTGAGGTCCTACAAAGAACTTGAGTCCTACAAAGCCTCTTGCCTCAAAGCTCCTGCGGCTTTGGGAGGTTGTGCTTGAGAGGTGGCTGAGACGTGGGGGATCCACCTTATGTGCAGGTACAAGCACCAGGTACAATGTGCTACTAGAACAACATGTCTCCAGACTCCTGCATCATCAGCACACGTACTTGTGAATGTCCATCGGACTCCAAAGGACTGAAGGTGCTGGTAAGTGCTTGTCCTCTTCCAACACAGAGGCCAACCCAGGACCAGGTCAGGCCAGCAGAGAGAGGCACACTCCACAAGAGCAGTTCACACCCAGAGCCAAATTCACCTTATCTGAGGGCAAAGGAGAGCCCTGTCCCACAGTTCAGACCTGGACCCTGCCCATTGCAAACCATGGGAGATTTGCCCTGTTAGTGGGTAGCTGCTTGCCACAACAGGAAAACAGCATATTTCTGCATCTTAGTCACTGTATCTTACCCCTTTCACATTTTCCATCCCCAGGTTTGTTCAGAACCTGCTCACTGTGAGCATCTGCAATTGCATTTTTGTCCCTAGGCCTGATTTACTCAGGAAACAACAAAGCCCCCAAGCAAACAATAGATTATTTAGCTGCAAAAGGACTGCCTGCTGCTATATGTGCAAACCCAACAGATTTATTAGGAGACACCCAAAAAAGGTGAGTGTTTTCTGCACAAAGCTTGGCGGAACATGCTGTATGAGTAACTGAATGGCCTTTCAAATATTTACATGAACACAGGAGCCTGCATGGAGGCTGCTTCTGCTCCTTCACCCACTCTCAAGCTTTCCACCCAAACTGACTTGAAGCAGATAGAGAAATGTTGACCATGGGTTTTTTTAACAAACCAGCCATGGCCAACAACAATAGCCAAGAAATGCAGGAAAACACGGACAATTTGCACAGCACAGGGGAGCCTCCTTCAGCACCACGAAAGGCAACTGAAGGCTAAACGGAGCTTAGGAAAGCTAAGGAGTCAGTCGCGCTGATGAAGGATTGTTCATCACTCCTGATGAAGGAGTTGTGGGGACAAGGGCAAATTTGGACCGTAAGGATCCCATTGTCTTGCCTGGAAAGGAACATTTGTGTGTTAAACACAAGCTTCGTAGTAAAACTTCACTGCTCAGACTCACAGTTTCAGGGAGTGCTGCTCTATAGCAGAACATGCACCTTCTAAAGTCAACAGAAAGGCTGTCCAGGGGAAACTCTTGAGAGAGCGTGCCAGAAGGGATGAGCCTCAGTCAGGAGCAGTGCGTTGCTGTACTGGTGCTGTCCTCAAGACAGGTGGCCTGTACCCAAAACTACCTTGCAAAAAGCAGGATAGGGAGGAAGTGCACACAGCCTTTGCTGATGAACTGTAAATCCCAGCTCTGGAAACGTCACTGCTTCAAGGGATTTCCCAATTTTGACTCCTCGATTCATTTTCATGGATACAACTATGATTAAAATTAGATTACCTCTCAAATGAGCAACCTCACAGGAATTTATTGTGACATTCCTGACTTCTGGTATCCTTTCTATTCTTTAGCCATAAGATGAAGCCTTTGCCTGGCAAGGAAAGATGTGCAAAGCTCTTCCTTTCCTTTAAGCATACATGGATGTGAGAGGCACTAGACTATGTCTCAAACCTAGATACTGAGCATTCAACCCAAGCTGGTCCTCCCTGGAGCACGTGGAGAGTGGGAGAAAGCTGCTCTGGCAAAATGATCAGATATAATAGAATCATATCGTAGAATCACAGGCTGGTTTAGAAGAGACCTTAAAGTTCATCCAGTTCCAACCTCCTGCCATCACCTTCCACTGGAGCAGCTCCCTGTGTCCAACCTGGCCTTGGGCACTGCCAGGGATGGGGCAGCCACAGCTTCTCTGGGCACCCTGTGCCAGCGCCTCAGCACCCTCACAGGGAAGAGCTTCTGCCTAAGAGCTCATCTCAGTCTCCCCTCGGGCAGGTTAAAGCCATCGCCAAAGCAGAGAAGGATTTTAGCTGGTGCGAGGTAGGGATCATCAGGACTGAGGGCCAGACCGCCTCCTGCATCTCAGGACGCACAGGAGGGCAGAGGCCACCATGCTTTGGCATGAGAAGTTCAGCAATGCTACAACTAAAGAGTATATTTTCATGCTGTGCACGAAGCTTTGGGAGATGAAGAGATGGCAGAGGGATGGTGGGGTAGAGGGAGTGGGGCTGAGGAGGAGGAGACCTTGCCAATCAGTCGTTGCACTGTCACTGCTCTCATCTCCCAGGAAACAGAAAGAAGAACAATCTGGTGCTGTTGTGCAGCCTGCAGCAGCAACACCTGCCTGCTTTTCTCCGAAAGCCCCCTGTGAAGGCTTTTCTCCAAGGTTGTGAGACCCCTGCTCTGCTTCACTTGGTCCAGGCACGCCTGACTCCAGATCCCACTAATTCCATCCTTGCAGGCTGCTCTCAGATTCCCCTCAGCAGGTCATGACCCATCCTTTATAGGACACAGTCAATTGCAGCTTCTGGGTGAGTTTTTCCAGCAAAAACCCATCACAGTTCTGCAGCTTGTTCCTTAAGCCTCCCAAATCTGCCTCTGATGCAGACAAAGCAGCAAGTGCTGCGCAGTTCAGGGTTGGGATTGGGCATGTCTGGGTCATATCTCAGCTATGCTCTGACCACAGATACGTCCTTGAGCAAATCACTGCTCTCCTCAGTCTCCTGCCTCCTCCTGAGAGATGAGCTCTGCAGAGCAGTTGTGTCTCCAGCACAGCAGTGGCCTCTTGATGTCACCATAATACAAGTGATCAGTTTGCTGCCTCAGATGGCTTTGGATCAGGCTGGGAGCATTTTTAAGGCGGTGGTGAGAAATCTTCCCCGCGTTTTTCCCCCATTCCTGGAAGGAAGCATCCATCTTACAGCGTTGCAAATGTGACTGCGCTCTGTATCATTGATCTTAAAATATCACTGCAGTTTGTGTCCATAAATCACACAAACATTCATCTTTTCTGCCAAAATGAGAACAATCCTTTTTCTCCATACACGTCCACTATAACTATCTATAGAGACTGAACTATCTATAGAGACAGAACTACCTACAGAGATAGACTCCCTTGTGCAGGTGCTTCATCTGTAGCTTTAACAAGGAAAAGGATTCTTTGACATGGGGACAGAAAGGTGAAGTCCGAGATGCTTTTGAACCCCACAGCACATCTGGGGATCAGCTGGAACCTTACACATAAGTATTAAAACTTGGCAGAGTTTTAACCAATATCCTCCACCCACAAATTACAGTCTAAACCCAGGAACATTTTCTTTTGTCATTTTCGAAAGGAAACTTCTCAGGTTGAAAAAACATTCGGCCTCAAAATATTGAAACACAATATTAGGGGTGGTAGAAAAGAACCTGTAGCAATCAAATCGTTTCACTTGACCGGATTTGGACAGTCTGATCTTCCAAGACACCACGTTTTTGAATGCTTCCCTTTCAGATTGATCGTGTTTTTCCCTTCCAACTTTTCCAACTGCCCAAGGACCAAACCCACAGTTATTCACAGATGTACTGTAATTAGCCAGAGCTTCTCTGTATCTCTTAAGAATCCAATCAATGATTACTCAAGTGAACTACAGAGGCCTTGCAGGAATTTAAGTAGGGTAGAGTCCTTAAGCTGATTTTCTGCATGGAGATTAATTTCATCTTGCTTAGAAAAAAATGGAATACATCCTGCTGTCTCTGTCCCCTTGTGACTGTCCTTATTAAGGGTCTAAGCTTGAAATTCTTGGTCAGACCAGGCTCCCACTGAGTTAATGAGGTCTTTGAATGGGATTTTGAGTTCCTTATGAATACAGTGTTTGGAGTTCTTTGGTTTGCACAAAGAACCCTTCTTTGTCCTCCTTGCAGAAGACGCTCACCTTGAATTGCACCCATCTGCCACCCTGTAACTCTGGCATTAATGCCCCACTGCAAAACCCTGCAAGGAAACTCAGATTTAGTGAACTGGCTGAAAGTGTCAGCCCTCCTTGGGCTGGAGGGCACAGACTCTACTGACTCATTCCACATCAATTAGAAAGATAAAGTCCATTCTGGCATTCATTTTGAGAGGCTTTGCTAACTCTTGGGTGAAATTATCTGACCCAGCAGCTGAGCAATTTTACTCCAATAATAGGAAGTTTTTCAGCAAAGTCAATAACTGTATGGGACTGTTCTTAAGCATTCAGTCATCACATTGGCATCTTTATCCATGATGTTTTAGTTCATTCACCAAAGACAGCAAGGTGAGTACGAGGAAAATATGATTTGATGGTGAATCTTGGGACAGGTCCTGTATAGACAAACTCCAGCTGGAGCCAGGCAAAGTGAGCATATCAGCTTAGACAGATCTCAGCCAGACAAGGGATGCTGTTGGAGCAAGTTCAGAGGCCACGAAGACGATGAGAGGCTGGAGCACCTCCTTTATAGAGTCAGGCTGAGAACACTGGGGCTGTTCAGCCTAGAGGAACTGTGTGGAGACCTCAGAGCAGCTTCCAGGGTCTGAAGGGGGCTACAAGGATGCTGGAGAGGGGCTCTGCATCAGGGACTGTAGGGATAGGACAAGGGGTGATGGGTTCAGACTGAAACATGGGGAGTTCAGGTGAGATGTAAAGCAGAAGCGCTTCCCTGTGAGGGTGCTGAGGCGCTGGCACAGGGTGCCCAGAGAAGCTGTGGCTGCCCCATCCCTGGCAGTGTTCAAGGCCAGGTTGGACACTGGGCCTTGGAGCAAGCTGCTCCAGTGGAAGGTGTCCCTGCCCGTGACAGCAGTTGGATGCTCTTAAGGTCCTTAAACTTTGGATCAAAAGTTCTTTAAAATGCACAACAATTTTCTGCGATGGTTTCCCAATGGAGCTGTTGAACTATTTGGTTGATTGGATATTTTTTAAGATTTCAGAGGAGGAGAAGGAGAAAAATAGCTGAAAATGTTTAGCAATTACTGAACCATTCTTCTCAAGCCTTAGAACAGTACAAAATACAAAGCAACCACTTCCTCTCCTTTCGGCACTCCAAGAAAAACGATCTAAGCAGAGTTTTATATAACCCAGTAGGAGAAAAGAGCAAAGATTCCATTAAATTCACTGATGACTTCATCTATTTTATACGGATACAGTTTGGATGGCCTTGTGATAGGTCTCAATGGGGAAATTTCTCCGACAAATAAAAAGATACATTCTTTACATATTCATTTGCTGTTCCCACGGATTTTAAAAGCACTATGTGGGTAGCAGCCATGTATGTTTGATGGTAACCATAGAGGAACCCTATCAGCTGGGAGTTTCTTTTGATTCCTGGTAGCTGTCCAACACATTACATTTATTTCCAAGTTTTCTTTTATGCCTTTGAAAGTCAGCCCAGAAGCCTCAGAAGAATTCCATTCTGGCCATACGTGCTCCTTCAGGTCCCCTTTGGATCTGAAGAGAGGTCTGGATCTATCCAACACTTGGCATCACAGCCCAGCCTCTATGTCTGTTCCCCTCCCTGCTGGATACACAGAATGATGGGAAAAGAAAAGTTTGGCAAACTTCTCCTTAAACTTTGGATAAAAATTGTTGTAGGGAAAAAGATTTTTCCCTCTAAACCAGCTGTGTCATGTAAAAATGGGATTTTTATTATTTCCTGGCTTGGACTATTAGACTTCAGATCAGAGAAAACTCCCTAAAATGATTATCCTGCCACCATTTATGCATCTGACTGCCTCTGTTTGGGATAGTGCCTCAGGATCCCAAAGGAATGGATTTTTCTTGCCTGCATGCATCAACCCTTGGAGATCTGATCCCACCAGACCATTGTTCTGCTGGCACTGGTTATGTAGTGCAATACCCGGATGCATCTTCATCATACCAGCTTGGAGAACATCTGCTGAAAGCATGTATCATCCTTACAGGTGTGTTACTGTCTATGAATTACGGAGTGAACTGTGTGGTCCAGTGGTCGAGGTCATCATGGATCAGCAGCAGCTCCACCAGCTCCAGCAAGGGGGTGGGTGTAACTTGCAGCATTCCTTGGAGGAAATCCTTGTTTACACCTGTATGAGTCAGAAGAGCATCTGCTCTGTGAGCTCCACCTCTGCCAAGTCAAAGAGTCGGTGTGTGAGCGCAGGGAATACTTGACCTCTTCCTGCTCAGGGGGCCACCCATCTAGAAGCTGCTCTCCAAAACCCAAGAAGAGGACACTCCTGAAAAGTCCCACTGACACCTCAGAGGGAGGATTAGAAAACCACATTATATGCACTCAGGGAGAAGCCTTGGCCTCACCCAGAGCAGTGGTTTCCCATGAAACACGAGCAATAGCTCCTAGCAAGGAAGACACTAACACTTTTGCTGTCCTTGCTGGCCTCAGGTTTACCTTGCTTGCTGCACACAGCCATGATTTATACAACAAACTTATCTAAGAGGTGCTTTTGAAGGGCCAGATTCTGCTTATTTCTTATTGATGTGCTTATGGTGCTTTTATTGGTGTTATTCTACCTCCATTGAGTCCAGGATTGTGAACACAAAGCAACCTCATTAAGTCAACGGTGTAAATCCTCCACTAAGATTTGTTTTACTCTTGTTTTACGCCAGCATAACTGCAGACTCAATATGAATGCAAGAAAAAGTCATTTGTATTCCTGGCCAGCTTGACTTTCCCAGCTCTTGCCCAGAACAATTTCATATCTATAATGTTCTTCTGCAGCTGTGGGGAATAACAGAAAAACCTTCTGCAAGGTATCAATGATATTGGCTACACAGTGTTAGATTTTAAAGTGAAGAAATTAAAGACTGGCACTCTTTTTATGCTAACACAGAGAAGCAACCTGAACTTTCTCCAAATCTAAATTAGCCTGGTAGAAAGTTGAGAAATTAATAGAGCTTATTTGCCTATGCTAATAAAAAGACACAGGATTTGTTTCCAATCAGTCTTCCTAATTACAGGTAGGAGTCTACAAAGGAAATCTCCAAATAAAGCAGTGAAGAATAACCTTACCATATTGAATCCTTGATGCTTTGCAGAATTGCTGTTATTCCCCTTTCCTTCACTTAGCTGATGTGTTGGGGGAAAAAAGAAAGTTAAAGCATGTAACCTGTAGAGAAGCTTTGATGTTCTGGATGATCAGAAACAGCTTCATTAGGTGAAATTAATTATACCTGCAGAGAATGGGATTCGCCTGTCCTAGCTCTTACAAGACAATCATGCAGTTCATCTTAGCAGTCATCTAAGTGCTGGGGAAAGGCATGGAAGGAATGGAGGTGTCTGTCCCAGCAGTACAGAGCTCAATTTTGACCAATGATGGGGCAAGTGCCATAGGTTCGATCTTACATCAGATGAAAAAAGTCCAATTCTTACTAAATCCCCCAAACTTTCTGTAGTTTCATCAATCGTTCATTTTCAACTTTATCTTGCCTTTTTGTTAGTGCTAGGTTCTAACTGCACCAGGACACAAAAAGGATCAAAGGCAACATTAAATGCTCTAGGGAGTGACCGTAATAGGTTCCCTACCCTTGGAGAGTCGGTGCAAGTTGCTCCATATAGGCAGGTATTTGGGATTCCTTTTTCACAAGAAAACACTGCTTTTTCTAGTTTGCCCACCTCCACTTGTTAGCACTGTTGTGTGGCCTTGAAAGGATTTGGGCTTTGTAACTGACAGCCTGCGAATGAGATTTGTGCCTTTTGATTGCACAAAGCTGGAAATCTCATCACTGCAGCTAGTTTGGAGTTCCATTTGCAGACAACTCATTGTGCAGGGGAGCCGAACAAAGGAGATGCAGTAAGCCAGGTTCTTTGTTTTGGAGGAAGGGTGGGGATATTTATTGCTGTAGCATTTCGGTTTTTGACTGAAGAAATGAGACTTCAGGAAAATCCTTAAATCCAAGTGCACGGTTCAGTGTAACCTGTTCCATTGTTGGCTGGTAGGAAACACAGGCCTGTTAAATACCAGTTTTTCTCAACAGACGCATGAAAATTACTAGATCTATTGTAGTAAGAGCAGTAAGGAAAGAGCAGACAGGACAGAAGTTGGGTACCTGCTGTACTTGGAGCACGTAAGTATTCTAACAGAGCAAAATCTTTGGTAACTTCTCTTGCAGGCTGATTTGACAGCAAGAGGACCATGGTGGTTGTCAGTGACCTTATCTTGGGAGAGCAGCTCTTGGAGTACACCCCTTGAATATGCCCTTTTATCTCCTAAAACTACCCCAATTTACATACTAATTTATTACTTATGCAGTCTTGCGTCCCATACGACACACTTAGTGAGACCTCATTCTGCTGGCTAAGATTACATTCATATCACTTCGACCTTGACAGCAGCGTTAAGACCACCTAATGCATCACTTTCAGAATTCACAAATATATCACAAAATGCTTGGTTCATCACAGCCTCACTTCACTAATGTCTCATAAGGACACTTGATGCTAAAATAGCGTGTTATCTCCTTTCCACACACACTCTAAATTTACTAGCTAGTATAATACAAGATTAATTGCTTTCATTATTCTACTATATTCATTTTCTGATGTTACAGTAAACATAATATACTTATTTCAACTCTATTTTCTAAGGAATTTAACAAACGGGTTGGTTAGGTCAATTAAGATTTTCCTCGTTTAATGCATGCTCCTTTGTCACCCTTGTTTTTAAAAGACTTCATCTAAACAGATACAGACAATGCCACAATTCCATGATCTACACTGGGATTTAGGGAGTTTCTTTACAGTGAGGCTGAGAGGTGGGAGATGGAGGAGGCAGTGTAAGGCAGGCAGAGCAGGGGCTCTTTTCTGTGTCCTACAGCATAGCAGAAACCTGGCTGCTTTCAAGGCACTGGATCTTTGCTGCAAGGCGCCAGATGATAATTCAGCTCTCCAACTCCAGCTGTGCCAGACACACTTCATCTTCATCACCAGTTACAGCAGAGCACTGGCAAGTTTAGAAAGACTGAATATAGAGGTTGTGTGTCTATGATAGACAGCGTCTGGGACCAAAGTGTGGTTGTGTTCACATTAAACCAGCCTTACACCGCTGCACACATGAGGCCGTCCTGCTGGTTTGAATGGAGTTACATCCCGTTTGCACCACTGCAGCTCCAGGCAGAGTCTGCCTCCCAAAATCCAGGTCATGGAGGAGAGGTGCAGAGCTTTAACTCCAAAGTTTCTTTAGCTGTGAAGGTAACGAGCCAGCCAGCGGCATGACGGCTCCTTCCTCACCTTCTGTTCCCTGTCATCCTCAACCTGTCTTCATCTCCTCTGCTCTTTTACTCGTATTCACATCTCCAACAAGCAAACAGTGGGGATCGCTGTCGTTCCTACGTGCCGGCACCAGTTTTCAGCTCAGGACTTAGATCTGCAGCACAAGTGGCCACAGAGCCACTCACAATGAGTGCTCTGAACACCATGAACCTGACAGCACAAGCCAAAACAAGCACTGCCCCAATGTGCGTTGTCCCCATCAGTAAATGTTTCCTAATTGCACTCTCCTGAAACCACAGGGGGATTTAGGAATTAGGAGCTGCAGCAACAGGAATGGTGCAGCTGGTTGTGGGCAAGCAGCATGCAATGGTAAGTGCTGCAACCAAACTGCTTACTGTACCAGCGCTCAATCCAAAATGTCCAGCAACTGATGATGGAGAGGCACTGAGCAGTAGGTGTTGCTTCTCACTTCACACATTGATCCCTGTGGAGAGACTCTGGGAGTTTGTAGGGTGATGAGAACAAGCTTTGCAGTGTAAATAAAAATCAGAGGGTTTGAGGTGCTGGTTTTCATTAACTCCAAACACATCTCCTGCCTGGAGGCACTGCTGAGATGCTGTCCATGTTACACTTACCTCAGCCAGGCCCTGGAGACACAGACAGTGTGTGGGTGAGCAAGTTGCCATGTGTGAGTGAGATGTTCTTCTCTCCAGACTGAGGAAACCAAAGATTTAACTGAAAAAAATCAGCTCATTTGCTTTCTTATTTGCTCTACTTTTATCTCTAACTGTGCTCAGGAATCATAGAACCATGGAATGGTTTGGGTTGGAAGGGACCTTACAGCTCAGCCAAGATTTAATATTGGGCTTTGAAAATGCCAGCACGACTCTATAGCTCATACTTTCATTCTCTTTACTGGGCATCTTCTTGGACTCAAATGCCTGCAATGCCTCACAATGCCTTTTGCCTAAAAGATGGGAGGCCATACATCTTGGGATTTGCATGGGGGCGATTCAAGGAATGTATAAACTCAGCTGAAGAATGCAGGAAAGCAATGGCTCTCTAGGAAAAGCATATTTAGTTCATTGAAAACCTGCTTTACTTGTGATGGAGCATTTGTGAAACAAGAGGCAGAATAATGCAAAGGGTGATGTTTCTTCAGCTCTTTGGGGCATTTTACATTTCTTTGCTCTCAGAATACTCCTTCTTCTCCTCTTCCTACTCTTCAATAGACTAATCCTGCTGTTACTTTTAATCCTATTAAATGTGCACATTTATCGTAGCATAACTGGCTGCATTTTAAATGGCATCGTAGCACCTGAACGTCAAACCAACAGGTTGAAACACAATCTTGGGAACACTGCGTGTGCTTGTGCATCCCTGCAATGACAAACCAGCTTTTGGTACCCAATCACTAAGTTCCACGATTGTGTTTTTGTCTAGAAATGAAAGTCTCTTGCAACAATCCTCATGAGCACAGTGTGTCTGTTACGCTCAGCCTCCAGCAGCTTAACTGTAAAAAGCCAGGATCTGTTTCATACCAGGCTAAATGCTGGAATTCCATAAATCCCACCACACGCCTTTATAAAAACAGGGGGGTTTGGGGGTTTTTTGGGACGCTCCCGTGGGTTGGGTAGCATAGACACCAGTGCTGTGCTGGGGACCCTTGTGAGACTTCATGGCAGCCTCCCTGATGAATTCTTCATCCTCAGGAAGTGATTCTGATCCCTTTAACCCTGTCCACTCAAAGACCCCCTCATAAGGTGTGTTTGTGCACTGGCTTTCAAGGCTTTTCATTCATTACATTCCTTTTTTCCTGGACCAATGATTGGATGTTTCTTCTCTAGCAGAGGAAGGGGAGAGAAATGCTTTGAGGGTGGAAACAGCTCAGAACATCTGACTGATTATGGTTTATTCTGATTCTGCCCCCATAGCACAGATCACCCATATCCTGAAGCACGCTGGGGACTTTATCCCTGGGGCAGGCTGGGATGTTCTACCTCAAAACATTACTGAGTTCTCAGGTCTGTGGATGGCTGAGGAGTTTCTGGTTCCCTCTACACCTCTGTTTCCCAGTTTCAGAGGTTTTTCTGCAGAGGTTTTTGCCAGGCATGAAACTTCCACAAGGGAACGAAGGGATCTGGGCAGCAGGTACTGAATGGTTTCATTTACTTCCACTCCAAATTTCTGTGCAACCAAAAAGCATCATTTTTCCCTCAAGTTAGATGACAAGAGATTTATATGAAAAAAAAAAAGAAATAAAAAGCAATTAACTGAAAGGTGAAAACAAGTCAGACATTTCAGGCTATAATCACATCCGAAATGATTCATCTCGCACAGGTTTTATCAGAGCGAAGCGTACCATTCATCTTGAAACAAAAGATTTCACATCCTTTTCCAGCTATTTTATGCTTTTCTTTGCTCAGTATAGGATTTTTTAAGGGACAGAAGCACATTTTCAGTTGATAAAGTTACCCAGCTCCTTCTAGAAATGGAGCACTCTGTTTTCATTGAGCAGTTTGAACAATCCAGCTCTCAAATTCTAAGGTCCTGACGCTTCCTTTCACGCTGTGAGGCAGAACTCAGGTGAGGCACAACCTGAGGGTCTGACTTTGACACTTGCTTGGAATGAACTATGTTGATTTATGGCAGCATAAAAGAGAATAGATTTTCCCCTTCAAACTCCTCTTTATTTCGGCGTGAAATGAACTGAAAGCAGCAGCATTAAAGGCTAGTGTTTTTAAATATGTCACTTCATATATATTCATGCAATTTGCACTCTGAGGAGCTGCTGTGTCTGGATATAGCTTTCATGACTATTCAGTAGATTCTAATCACTTAAACCTTCACATCCCTCCATGTGGATATGTGTTTGTTTAAATGAACCAGTATTAAAAATATCCAAGGAAGCTATCGCTCTCCAAATTAGGAACTCTGTTCCCTCAATGGGGGCAATGCCAAGCACAAAAGGGCTTTCGTCTACTCCGAAACCCAAACTGCATCTGCTCCATAAATAGCAACTCCATAATGCTGCCTGTGTCCAGGCCTTCATGCTGTGTTTATTGCTGCAATGGCTGATAGAGAATGCAGGAAAACTACTCTGGAACAAAGGCTTTGTGGGTTGGATTTGGAAATATCCCCACCTACAAATCCTGCACTCCCAAGCTTGCCCATTGCTAAGAGGAAAACAGGCTAAATGTCTATGTAAGCTGTGAAATGGATCCCCAAGAGATGAAAGCCCAACAGCTTGATTTTCAGGTAGTTGAAGCGAGTGTATTTCTGGCAGCACAAGCTATCCCATGCTGAAAGCAGCTGGAAGCAGAGCACATGTTTCATCTTCTCTACATCATCCTCACGTGCCTCATATTGCTGGCCACAGCTCCCTCTGCAGCACTGCCCTGGCCACACTGCTGTGTCAGGCATATTTCAGGGTGCTGTGTTCATGAGAAGGCATTCCAGTGATGTGAAGGCCAGGCGGCCATGTGGAAACCCACTCTCCAGAAGCAGCATAGATACATCCATTGATGTGCCAATGGTCCAAACAACAGGGCCAATCTGGGGCCCTCGAGGTAGCTATGAACACAGTCTCTGCAGCATTTGAGTTCGTGAATCAGATCACCTACATTCGGTCCTCCAGGCTCCAAGGGCTCTATCTGTGCTGGGGTGGATAGAGTTGCTCACATATAGCTCTCCAAAGGCATAGTCACCAAGTTATTCCCAAGGAAATCACATTTGTTTTCCAACTGTTTTCCAGTTTGTTTCTGCTGCTCCAGAAAGGCTGAATCATAAGTGCTGAATCATACTTGTCAGTCCCATGTAGATGCCTTGGATGCTATAGGGCATCTGAATTTGTAGTAACTAACTATCTGTCAGCTACTGAAAGGGTCTTGGATCTTCATGAACTATAAGAAAGTCCTTACATTCCTAGGTTATGTACAGACACCTGTATGTAGGTGTCTTATTCTGGACTTGAATCTTTAGATGGATGTGTGTTAAATATAGAAGTCTGAGTTAATCACTGTTGTCTTTCTTCATCACCAGTGGAGAGGAACAGATAAGTCCTGTCAATCCCACCTATGACATTATCTGATTTAGGAAGAAAAGAGTTTCAAGGGCTGGCTGTCTGTATCTCAGCACTGAGGATGGATTCTCTCCCCATGTGTTTTGGTGACTACCTATCATTCACTACCTCTGGATCAGACAAGCCTGGAGATTAGAGGTCATTCTCATCCTACATTTGCAGAACACCTAGCAAAGTGTCCTCCCTATGAATATCAGATCACAAACTGTAGAACAGAGTGCTTGGACTTTTCTCCAGATACATGCTTTCTTTTGATATTAAATGAAGTAAAGACCATTAAAAATGATACAGGTGAATGCTCTGAAAATGCCACCATGGCCATCAGCTGCATGTGAAAGCTTTCTGCACCTGGGCTGTACCTTCAAAGCTCCTTTATCAGCAGCTGTGTTGAAGGAGTAGGATTCAGATCTACACATCAAGGTCACCAAGGTTTTGGCCTGGTAAGAAGGTTTCAGAGTAAGAAAACATCTCTCTCTTCATGTGTCCCAGTTCTGTATTCTCTAAACATCTTTCTGTATGTGTCAATATTTATTTAGCTATGTTTTTCTGTGGTTGAGGAGGGAGCGTAGAAATGCATCAAACCCATCAAATAATGTTTGAGCTACTATAGGACTAGTCAGTTCTCGGCTCTATAATACAGACTTGAGATTCATTTACATATTTATGTGTTCCGATCTCAACCAGTTGAGATGAGAACGAAAAACAGATGCTTAATACTGACAGAAAACCACCTATGGTGACTTTGGCAAATGCTTCATACTATAACTTTGGTCATGTTCTGCTGCTTTACTTTATCAGAGCTATGCTCTGCAAAGCTTTCAGACTGTACAGGTTTAAATGTATCTTGAGAGTCCAGAACAAACCCATTGAAACATGCACGTGAGATGTATTTAGATGTGTAACACTGACCAGGCTGGACCTGAGAACTTGCACATCTTTGTGTAAGATACAAGGATGTTGGACAAAAGTGGCAGAAATCTGTGAAAGGGTTTGTGACAAAAAGCTGGTCAGCAGAGGTGACTGCTCAGAATTTAGGATTCAAAAAGACCAGATGGTCAAATCTCCAAACTCCAGGCAAAATGTCAAAGGAGCACAGGGAGCTGCTAAAACCAGCAAGATGGTGCATCAGAAGCTTCCTTGGAAAATGGAAAATGAACAGTGGACAGAAGTGATGCTTACTCAACACCTGCCAAAAGAAAATGCTGTAGGGAACAGCGGAGCAAAACTCCAGACCTGTAAAGATTGACATTGCCAAAGGGGAAGATTCTAGGGAACAAGGATGAGGGGAAAAAAGGTAAGTTTTGATTTAATTAAAGAGAACAGGCCGGATTCACGAATGGGAGATCATGCGTAGCAAGCCAGGGGAAGCGTTTTTGGCAGAGGGAGCCATGGAGATTGCTTAATGAAATTTTAGGAGTGCAATGCAGTGAAAGCAAACTTCCAAGGTCACCACGTTACTGGAGTTCAGCTTGAGAAACAGGACTGATGTAGATCAGTTGCCTGGTATGATGGCTTGGAGGAAGCTGGGAACCTGAAGAAAACGTTCTGGCACCCTATTTGGATTCATGGTTTTCATAGGTTTCTAGTACTTCTTGAGACTACTTCTAAAACAGTCCAAGATGCTGAACCTTTCTTTCAGGTGGGCAACATGCCAAGTAAGGGTTTATCCTGATGAAACGAAGGTGTCAAATCATACCAGAGTGTGAGGAAATAGGAATAATATGATCTTTGTACCCGTTTTTGTACCCAGTCATTGCCTGGACTTCCTTAGGTTCTCGGTCTTGGAAATAATACAGAGAAAGTAGATGTATGTTTGCAGTGTTGTTCCACCTGTGGACAGAAGCAAAGATGCTTTGGAGGCAGTTTTGGTAAGGTCTCCGTTTTTCCCTGTCACTGATCCCTTGCTATCCATCAATGATCCCATCATCTGTGTCATCTCCCCAGCATCTTTGGTACTGCTGTCATCAGCTACGACAATCTTTTCTCCTTTGTTCCATTTTCTGATGCTACCTGAGGGCTTCTCCCATTTACTCATGCAGAGATTAGAGATCTACAGACACTTCTCCCAAGGGCTCCTTCCTCATCTGTTTCCAGGCTGTTGATTCTTTCTAATTGCAGGAATCTGAAATTTAGATACTGTCTTTTGGAGAGCTGCTGAGTTTATCTCCTTCTTGTTCTCCCCTCACATTCCCTTCTAAGCCCCTCCATGTTCACATGAAGGGGAACATGATGATAGGCATCCCATGGGAATGCAACACTTCCATGCTGGGCAAAACATGTTTAATGCACTAGAAAGGGAGAAGCAAAGCACTTCATTTACAGCGTAGTGCACAGGTTTACAGACACACTTCGATGTTGCACCAAAGCCATCTCATTTCCATGCTTAAATTATGCTTTGCAAGTAGGAGAGGTGAGAACTCTGGCTGCAGACTCTCCTGAACGACTGACAGGGGTTGGAGTATTGAGGTTTTGAAATCAGCTCTTGGCCTTGCCGTGAATTCTCACAGCTTTTATTGCTTCTCTTTCTCTAGCTGAAAATTCAGCTTGCATTCCCGGAACGCAACAACGCCAAGACAACAGGGGAGTTAACTCTGTGTGCATAGATATAGCACCGACTGAACAAGAACCTTGCAGGAGTCTGTTTGTGGGCAAAACATGATCAGAATTGAGGCAGATAGTCCTGAACTGACTCAAGTGTTTGTTTTTGCCTTGCCTTTTACTCCTGATCTCACTCACTTTGGCTTAGATTGTGATTCATTGCGCTGGCATCAACATCCCTGATCAAGACAGGACTCAGTGCAAACAGAGATTTAGGCTGACACAGAAATATTGGGATTTGACCTGTGCTGGAGCTATCCCACCGACTTTAACAGCCAAATTTACAGCAGTTCTTACCGGAGGTTCCTGTACTTGCTGGCAAGCAATGGTCTGTATTATTAGATGCTCTACCATCTCCTGTGATGCAAAGCAGAGATTTTCTGATTCAGTAATTCAGGCACAGGGGACCCGGGTATGTTTTAAATATGATGTCCTTTGGATGCATTTGGAGTCAGTGTTTCTTCTATGCTTTTCATGAGCCCACAAAGCACTACTGGTCACAAAGGGATCTCTCTCTACTTCAGAAAGATTTTAGGGTTTGTTTGGTCCTTTGGAATAAACTAGAATTGGCTTATAACACCTCATATTTTGTGTTGAAAACCACTAAGATAAAAAATTATCTGTGAATTGTGTTGCTTCGCAGGGATGGAAATAGTGTGAAAAAATCTGCCCATTTTGAATTAACTTCTTCTTTTCTCCCCTGAGCATTAAGTATAGAAAAGGATCACATCTAAAGTAAACAGGTAGAATGGAAGTGAGAGAGAGAAATGTACATAATTTCTAGAGAAAAAGCCTTAAGTATTAGAGAAGGGCTCCGGAACCATCATCAAATGCAAGCTGTGGTCAAGCTGTAAATTAGGTATCACTTTAACATATCAGCTTTTTGATTAAGCGTGCCAGATTGATTGATGTTGGTGCCAGACAGAATGACACCCTCTTACTGGAGTGGAGGCTATCACGTATTATAATGATACAGATAAAGCAATCCTATTATCTTTACTAGTTCCAAGCTGTTGCGTGGCCTGACTGGGAAGTGCAAGTCTGGTGCTCCAGTGACTGTGGTCTGCAGCCCAGCACTCCCCACATTGTGCACTGTTATTCCCCACTTTCAGAATGGAGGGAAAGCATGGGCTAGAACTGGCTTTCAATATGAACAGGAGCAGAGCTCTTAGCTCTCTATCTGTACCATCTCCAAAGCTTCAGGTCGTTAAGGTGGAACCCTGATGTGTCTCCCTGGGGCACATGCAGTGGATAGCTCCCATGTCCCCCATATCCACATGGCTCCTGGCAGCTGGCATGCTCCTAAGTCACCCCAAATAACCCTCCATGAAATAAGTGGTCTCAACCTAAAGGCTGGCAAACTGCATCTCTCTGCCAGGCTGGACTGACCACATCCCACAGGCTCTGCAGTGCACAGCACAGCATGAGCAGCACCAAAGAGTTTCACCCAACACCTAGGTCAGTGAATGTGTTTATCAGTGAGATGTTAATTTATTTTAAGGACACTTAAACCACTAAGCTAACATGGATTAGCCTGTTTTCCACCTCTGTGACTCTTCAGAAGAGCCATTGCCCATTTTTGTTTTTCTGCAGCTATTTTCCTGCCAGCTATTGAATTATTTATGTATTTTGTGCCAGTTCAAAGAGATGGAGGCATGTTCGTGCATTTCAGCGAATTCCCAAAGAGACTCAAGGCTTGAACTCCAATGCTTCTGGCAATGCACAAAGCTTGGTCTGCTGGTCCCATAGACAGCACTTTCCTGAACATCATTCAATACCTGCATGAGAGGTAAGTTACGTGGCACAGTCTGAGCTCTACAACCTAATGTGCAGAGAGAGAACTTCGCTGGGTTACACGTTTGACCTGGCAAGGCTCCATAGCTGCATTCTCTGTGGAAGACACTAGAAGCAACTGAGTTTCTCAAATGCTGTTGAACCTGCTTTGCAACCAGAAACACCTCAGGGACTTCTCCCTCCCTTATGTCATGTCCCTGTAAGGCAATACATGGCTCTCAATTATTTTACAGACCCTAGATATTGCTAATAAAAACTGTTGCCCATTAATAACTATTTTTGCTGTATTATTTTTCTTGGAATAGGTTTTTAGGTTTAGAATCATTATCTTTGTTGGTTTTAGAATGAGGTTTCTGGGTTTAGAATGTTTCTTCCAGGCTATATATACACACCAGTGAACAAACACATTCTGTCCTCCTGCTTTACACTGAATTTAGAGATTCTGTTATGGAGTGCTAATAACTGCATTTTGCTCCTTACTTTTGAAGTGTGTGGCCATTTGGTATGATGAAGTAAGAAACCTACTTACAGGTTAAGTAACTCTGTACTTCTATGGGGTCCTTAAACACGTCACATTCGTTCCTGTCTACTCCTTGCGTTAAAACGCATTATGTGATGCGAACCCAAAGCAACAAGAAACTGAACCCTAAAATCTCCCGGTAAGTGTTAACTATTGTATTAAGTGTTGCATTAAGTATTGCATTGACCTGGGACTCTTGCTCTTCTGCCTCTTTGCATCAGAGTGAACAGTTTGGAAGCCACCCTGGCTTTCCAAGCACCTGAGAAATGGTGCAGCGCTTTCCTGTAAGCCTTTACCTTTAGATCCCAAAGGCTTAATGCTTCGTGTCCATAGGTACAAACTGTTTTCCAGCTCAGACCTGGAGAGTAGCTGCCAATGTTTATCAACAGCCTCTCTGGGCACAGTCAAAGGAAAACAACAGCCCTGCTCTCCAATCTGCTTGCATATTCACAGGCGTTTTGAGAGGGATGAATGAAACCTCAGAGAAGGGCTGCTTGGTTTTTCCTTCATAGGACTGGTGTCTCTAACACGCTAGACTGTGCAGATCCCAACTGATCACATCTGTGCTCCCAGAGGGATTTGTGGGAAGAGAAAAATGTCCTAGAAATGCAAACACTGGTCCAAGAACACACATCTCTTGGGGATATGGTCTCTTTATGTGCAGGAGGAAGATGTTTTGCAAACCAACCCACACTCACACAAAGGGGAATTTGTATCAGTCACTGTGTATGCTTGGAAGGGGCTTTTGGACATCTTGTTTTCGTAATAAGCCTGTTTACAGAAAGAATTATCACCTTCTCACACCTGCCTGCATGCAAGAGGAACACATTCCTGCTGGTCTGTCCACAACTGCATGCACTATATAATGTCTCTTCAACCCTACTTCTCTCAGAATCTATGCTGATCCCTAAACCCTCTAGTATTCTAATCAGAACATTATTCTAATGCCAGAATTATCTAGCATCACCAGGGAGAAGCCATGATCACACTGCTGGCACACATCAGAGCCCACTTTACATCAGGGCATCAGCTATTATGCTGCCCTGGAAGGAGTCAGGATATGGTGAACTTGTTACTATGCACAAGGCCATCAACCTCCATTGTATTTGTCCTGATTATCATGGAAGAGAGAATTTCAATGCACAGGTGAAGCCTTTCCCTTGAACTATCTTCAGATAGGGGCTTTTTTTTTGGCCACGTTTCTCTTTGCTGCACTTGGCTGAAAAGAAGGAACACAACATAGAGTAGGAGAGATATTTTAAGCACTCCGCTGTGTTTTAGTTCTGTCCTCGGAAGAAGTAGTAATCAAGAGTTTGAGTAACTTGATGGTTTCTTTTCCCATGAGCTCATAGGAATATTTTGGTACCTGTTTTGATCTGCTTCATCTCTTACCCTCCTCCTCACACCACGCAGTTGCAAACTGAATGCTGAAGAAAACCAAAGTACCCTGTGTAGAGCTGACCGTTGTGTGCAGGGGGTTTGCAACTGGGTGATCTTACTGTCCTTTCTAACCCTAACTATTCTAGGGTTCTATGAGTACAGGGCAAAGCCATTAACTTCAGATTTAGACAGAGATTTCCATCACCCTGAGGAGTAAAGACAGATACAGTGGTGGGAGAGCAAGCTTTGAAGGTCATACCCACACCCAAATGTGGGAAGGCTGCTGAGGATCTATTTTGAAGATGTCAAGCAGTGCTTGAAGTCATGTGGGGGGGGGTTAATTCCTTCAGGTTTTTTTGCAAAGAAGCAGACTTACATCAGCACCGCATCCGATTCACTCGAAATTCTGGGATTTTAGCATTTTTAGGTTGCAGGCTGCCTCTTCTGTCTGTGCAACAGTCTCAGCAGTGGTTAAATTTAGATGGCTGCTCTGAATACTGCAACACAGCTCAGGTTTGGAAACCTCAGGCTTTTCACTGCAGGTTCAGACCTGACATAGTCCAATCCCTTCCTAATTAGCCCTGACAGCAGAGAGGGCCCTACAGCATTCAGCTCTCTCAGAGTCATTATGAAATTAGCAGGGTGCCTGGTTTCGCTTTGAAGCCAGTGAAGTACAGCTGATTAAAAGGTTGAGACATGGTGTGAGGCCACACACTCTTAATATCGGTAAAATGATCCAATAATGAAAAGATTTTTACAAGCATAAAACGTTGGCTGAAGCCAAAGATACCAAAACGATACCGGAAAGGGAGCAACAGTCATAATGAGATCGTAAAGACTCATATCTTGATCCTAAAGGATCCCATTAGGAAATGTTTCTTACGGGATTCATCTCGCCTTATTTAACCTGGAAGATTGATGCTTGCTCTAAGGCAGGTATCATGTCCTGGACATGCGTAACACAAATGTTCCTTTTGGCCTGACTCACTGAAACTGCTGTTCCATTACCATCACTGTAAGCCCAGTGTTAAGGCGCTGATTTCAGACTACACCAACACCGCAAAGGAGAACAGCCTGTGAATTTTAGCAAGTTACTTAGCAGCTTTCCAGCATGGATCTAAGTCCAGAAAACAGACCTGGAAGAGAAACGGCACTCCCTGTCCTTGCAGCAGAAAAACTAATATTAGGAAACATTCTGGTTTGCAGGTTCCAAGGGCAGGCGTTCCACACAACATCACAAGAAGAAAACCCGTTTTCAGTGAGGCCTGAGTGATGAGCCTGCTGCAGAGCTCCTGGCTCCTCTCCCAGGACTTTTTTCTTCTCACTGCTGGACTGAATTCTATTTCTTTGGGTCAGTCAAATCGCTCACACCAAGGTCAGCTCAGATCAAACATTCTTCACCCCAGCTCACCCTGCGGGCAGCTGAAGTGTTTGGCACCTCTGTCCTTGGATTGCAAGAGTACGAACTGCTCCTGCAGCATGAAGTATTTCGAAGCAAGGCAATGTTCAGTAGAGAAAGTCCCCTATGCTTGCAGAAAGCATGCAGCTGTCTTATGACCATATGGTTTCCTGTTCATCTATCTGTGGGAAAGGTCCTGGTAGAGATAGATCAACAGATCTCACTTTTGCTTCTTCCTGCAAGTTCTCTGATGTAGTGTCTTAGCAACCTGAATTGCAACAGCCTATGAACCAGCCCCACTGTGGAGCTGAATGTCTTTCTGTGTGTGGGGGTGTAAATATAAATAAGGGAGGTGATGAAGGAGAAGGGCAAGATATAATGCCCAGGTCTAGTTATGTCTGCAATCAGCCAGACAGTGGCAGACGACATGGCTCAGGCATGCTGGAGGGTGGCTTTTCAGTTAGGCTGGCTGGGTGCATCAGGAGAACACTGTGAGATCCCAAAACACAAATGCATTTCCTGGATCTCATAGCATCCTCTTGCATGCTTTAGAGTGGCTGAAATTTGTCTCCAAAGGATCACAAATGTATATGTCTACAGGTCAGGGTTTGAGTTCCTATTAAAGATCAACGCCTCCACTGAACCAGAGGCATCCGAGACCATTACAGATGCTGAGGTATCTTCATGGGGATGGCAAATGTGACACAGAGCACTCATGTGCCGTAGGAGCAGGATAACCCTAAGCTATCTCTAGTGGCAGTAGACACTGTGTGGGTTACTGAACTGGCCCCGGCATCCATGACCCCATCAATGTCAATGAGTGCTCAGCTGAATTGCCTCATGAGAGGCACCAAGTCCCACTGGGGAAGCTCTGGGATAGCCAAAATATCCAAGCAGAGCAGACAGATGTGAAGGACGCCTTCAATGACTGAATGTGCCTAATTGCTACTAATTTAAATGAGGAGAAAGACCATGGTCCCCCTCGCATACTTCCAGTCTGGGACAGATCTGATAGAGACATCACTGAGCCTCTGGCTACACCAGAATGTTTATTTCTTGTCTGCCAACTAAATTGACTCCATTTTTCTTCGAATACGTTATTTAAAGGTTCATCTATTGGCCAGCCCCAACCCTGCACTCCCCCAGCCCTGCGGTGAACCTGCAGGATGAGTAAGCCAATGCGCTGGGGTTGCCAGCTCTTCCACAGAAACTTCATTTATAGGAATAATCCTGCACTCCTGCGACTTCTCATTTGCCACCAGGTATTAATGATGAGGTGAGTGACACTCTGAGGAATCCAGGTCCTCGCTGGCACAGAGTGAAATCGTGAAGTCCCTGGTGGGATTCATGTTTTCCTTTTCCTTGCTAGCCCCATTCCAAGACAAATTAAATGCATTGGTTTCACCTTAAGCTGTGGTGACATTAAAAACCCATCACCCTTTTGCTGAAAATCAGGGCACATTCTCATGGCTGCTATTAACCATAGGGGAGAAGCAACGGGCAAGTCAGGATCCCCAAACGGACTTGGCAAATGAGCTCTTGTGATGAACTTCTTTGCTGATGATAATAACCAGTAGCTGAGAGAAAACATTTGCCAACATTTCTGCACCTAAACACCTCAGCATTTTCACACTGCCCAGGCTCCGGCAGTCTCCATGGCTGAGCTGAGTCAAACCAAGGGTTGCTCATCATCTTTAACCCTTTTAGTGGCTTTTATTGTCCTCAGGGGTTGAGACACCACCACCAACAAACTGCCATGCCTTTGTGTCATTACATCTGTTTGCATCATGTTGGTTGCCACTTCTCCAACCATACCCTCCAGGACAAAGCCCAGGAACCCCCATTGTTCCTCCCCAGCGCCTGGGTATCCATGAGAACACCCATGGCAGCACTCTGAGCAGGTACACATTACAGGCACCCAAAGGAGCATAAGATGTTTGAGCTTACCATGGCTGTTGGGCAGCCAGAAGCACTTACCTGGATTGACCCAAGCCAAGCACCGATGCCACTGTGCCAAGACTGCTGAATCCGCCTTTGCAGCTCCAAGGGAATCCAGGCACCAAACCCACTGTATTTTTACCACTTTTTCCTCTGATACCATCTCCAGTCAGCAGAACATTATTTGCTGCCACATTTCCCTGCCATTGCAAGGTAAAATGTGTTTGTGTCTCTGCCAAATACCCCAGGTATTCCTAACTACAAGGAACTTTATATGCCCTGAAACCTCCCCAGAGGGGCCAGGTACAAGGCACCCATTCCCAGTAATAATCCGGTTACACCAAGGAACCTGGGACTTGTTTGGTTGCCAGAGATTACAGGTGCATTGTGTTAAAAGGCATCTGCTTAGCAAAGCACATCCAGTCAGAACCCACCTGCTGTGCTTCTAAGTGATTGAAGGAGGCAGAACGGATCCTTCTTTAAGGAGACAGCAGGCAGGAGATGCTTCCTAACCCAGTGGCTGAGAGCAGATCATTTCCCTTTCCTTTGCCTCAGTTTCCACAAAATGGGAAAATGGTGATTTGCTTTCCAAAGTATCCCAAGCTGCTGCTGAGTGTATAAGTGAATTTTACTAAACACCACATCCATGTGAAAGCACACGTTCTGTTGTGCCTCCAAGCATCCCAGGTGAGCTTCCATGGAAAGAGCCAAGTGCCTGCAACTGATGACTCCCTTGCAGGGCTGAGCATAATGCACTAATAAGCAGATTCTGCTCTGTTTTGGGCATGTTTTCCAAACACGCTGCTGATACTTGATTAATTCTGTCTCAAGCTTATTTTTTTAATGAGAAGCTAACCAGGAAAAACAGAAATGAGAGTAAGCACCTGCTTTTAATAGGAGAATTAGTAGCTTGGGTCAATGGCAGTGTTCAATACATATTAAAGATGAGAAGAACGAGCATTTCTACCTCTCATTAAGATGTGAATGTAATGCTTTTGGTTGTGTACAAACAGCACGCAAACAATTGCCTGCCTTATCTCGTTAAAGGATAATAGATATATGTGTGTGCGTGTGTGCTTTCCCCAACAATCCAGGGCTATTTCTTTCCTGGTTATTTGCATTTGAAAGATGGGACTGAATTAATTTCAGACAAAATGTAAATATGGCACCTGGATTCTGATCAGGAGAACAAACTGTCTCCAGGAGGCTTTTTTTATTACTTGAAGCAAAATCTTTAGGAGGAAGAGTACTGGCGAGCACCCATCTCCTTCCCCAAGCATGTGCTTTCATAATATCCCTTCATCAGGCAATGTGGGGCTTTTAACAGATACGGGACCCATCTTGTCTTTCTATCGCAGGGGAAAATCAAAGTCCTAATTGAATCATCCCTCCAAGGGAATGAATGCAGAGATCATCCAACTGTTTGCCTTGGAAGAAAGCATCTCTTGTTCAGTTTGTCCTGCACCCAAACTGGGGGATTTTGGTTCCAGCTGCATCTGGATTTGCCTCTGAAGAGGCAAACTCCTCTCAGGTTTGTGGCTATGGCACAGTGCGTGGTGTGAGAAGATGCAGGAGGGGTGGCATTTGGGTTTGGCACTTCAGAGGGAATTGTGTCTGAGTTCAATCCCACATCATTCCAGGGAAAAGTTCCTTATCTGACACTGGATAAATGACTCCTTGCTCCTCCCCAGCTGGTCCCAAGCATCTGATGAGCTTCCTGTTTGGGATAAGGTGTTCATCCTGCTGCGGTTTTGCACTGAGAAGAGCTCAAAATCTTTGTAAAGCCCCAGCAGTGCCCTGGCACCTAGGCTGATGTACATTCACTTCTCCATGGAGGATATTTAGGGATCTACACTGAGACCCTAGATGAGGATGAATCAAACTGCAAAAAAGAAATTCCCATTGCAACCAATAACTGTAGATGCTCCTAAGACTTTCTGGATGTGCTAGAAGGGTGTCTGCTCTGCTGCTTAAAGTCAGGAAAAGCCTTAAAAAGCAAGCCTTGATTTAAGACAGCCACATCCTCTGTAAAGACGCAGGCAGTTTGTTTCCCACAGCCTTCAAGCTCCAGCTTTGTACACCCTATTAACCAGGAGCGGGCCATGGGCAGGAGCAAGCTGCAGCCCACAGCAACATCTACAGGCAGAGCAGCATCCCGCAAGCGGTGCTGCTCTGTGGTGCTGCAAACCATTTTGGTGCTTGTGATGTTTGCATCATTAAACTGGCTCAGCCCAGAGGTGGGCTGGGGAGTCAGCGGTCTGTGTCCCAGGGCTCTGAGTTAGAAGCCTTTTGTTCTGTGTGGGGAGAACCAGAAGGTAGGCAGCAGCATGAGAAAGGCAAGGAAAAGGAGGGACTCCACTAAGAGGGAAGAGGGGAAAGAAAGTGTAATTCATAAGAACTTAAACCAGAACTCACACTGGCACATCCACCAGAGCACTGGAAGCTGTGGGTGATCCCACCATGCAAGCTCTGTGGGACACAGCCAAGCGGTTTGTGTGTCTCCATGCAAAGACCAGGGGCAGCCCAGTGCCACTCCATCATTAGGACTGGTTTGTGGTGGCTGCAAATCCGTAACTCCTCCACTGCTGCTGCTGCCCTACAGAACACCCCTGGGAAGCACTGATGATCCAGTCTGTCGCCAAGCCCACATCCAAGCTCATCTCCACTCTCAGCGTTCTGCTCACATGGGCATAGCCAGGTCACAGACAAAGCAAAGTCTCGGGGTGCACTTTGGTAAGCAGAAAGGTCGCCAGATCTCCACCGGCTGCTGGCGAGCAGCTCAATGTGGTTGCTCATGTATAGGTATCTAGTGCAACCTAATTGCCCTAAGGTTGCCCCCATGTCCTTCCAGAAGAGAACTGTTCTCCTGAGATCTTGTGTCACATTTTCCAGGCCACTGTACACATCTTGGGTGCCCTCAGGGTGTTCCAAATGAAACAAATGCTTAAGTAACTGAATTGCACACAAGACCTCCATTGACTCTGATGGGAGGATAGGCACCCAGCACATACGGAGCCATGTATATTAAATCACCTTAATCTGCAGATGAATCTTATCCAAGCAAACAAGTCCCATGGGGTAAGCTGATTCTCTTCATCCCTCTGTGTAGATGGGCATTTTTTGTCCCTTTCAAATCTCTGACCCCATGGTGACAGCTTTCTAGCCGAGGAGCTGGTTTCCAGCCTCCCCTTTCCTAAAACCTTGGGGAAAGGAATGCCTCGGGGCATCACTCTGCAGTCATTTCGACAGGCTTGCAGCTTTTCTGTGGGCTTAGCTCCCCCCTGCACCACGAGGGCCACGGTGCCTCTGTGCACTTCCAATTATAAATCTTGCAGCATCTGGTCTCATGCGAATTCACTCCATGAGCTGAAATCTCAGAGCTGAAGATACAGAAACCTTCAGAATGCTTCGCGAGGTGTAATTTGCACAGCAAGAAGAGCACGGGGCTGCATCTGTTGAGTTAGATCGAGGCTAAATAGCTCATAGAGTCCCATGTATCCTAAGAGAAATAATGCATATGTTTCCCTTAAAACACTACGGCAAAAATGATTAATGAGTGTGTTAACTAAGCAGAGAATGAGCGTGTCTTCCTCTTGTGGGGTAAACATTTTTGTTGTACAATTTCTCTTGGACTCCATATAAAACCATCCAAAATCTCACGTAAAAGACAGTTTCATAGCTACAGCTTCAGGTTTCTGGTTTTGTTGTCAAAATGTGAAGCTAAACTTGGTACTTGCCCTATTATTCCAGGCTGGTTTGTTCCCTTGCAAAGACTGCTGCTGGCCAGGCAATGGTTAACACCTTGCAATCAATGCAGAAACCTTGGAGCTTGCAGTTTTTTACTTTACTCATTTCCTTTCCCCTTCCCTTTCCATTCATCTGCCTTTGAAGCTGGATCTTGCAAAACTTGTGTTCATTAAATGGGACTGACTTTGGAAAAGCCCAGAGGAATAGAAAAAATATTAACTATAATCCCCCAAACTTCTGAGTCTGTTCCCTTAAGAGCACAGCCCAGCTCCACCAGATGGGTTTAGGCACAGGAGTGAGCATCCTTTGCTCATATGCAGGAGGGAGGATAAATCTCTGTGGATGACTTCCAGAGCCATTTATGAGCAGGAAATCTATCAAAAGCCCTGCCAGCATTGCTCCCAGACTTCGAAACTCCCTCCTTCAGGCCCAGTGGTCTCCAGTGCACCCAATGACAGTGCTCAAAGAGGAAAGCTTCAGAGCTGCAAGAGCTGAGATAACTCTGGCCTGTCGCTCTCCCTCCCTTTCCATGAGCCCATCATCCCTCTCTCCTACTGGCCTCTGTGCTTTATTACTGCTGAGTAAAGTATTCCCTCTGCTGACTGTACCAAGTAACTCTTTATTGATGAGCCAGAGAATAATTCTCTTTATTTCTGGTACAGTAAAGAATCATTTGCTAAGTCTGCAGTCAAATCACCAAAGCCGATATATCTAGGGATGGATGAGCTAAATAAAGTGTGGAGCAAGTTTTTCCTATGGGTTTGTACCCAGCTACCAATGGAGTTATGTTTAGAAAGCTTGAGAGCTTGATCTTCCTCTGGGCTATGTTTAATGAGTGCAGAAAGCCTAGATATTCGTTTTTAAGCTAATAAAGCAGGATATGTGGCCTGCCTGGCCTGGCTGTGTGGTACTGTTGGCATTCAGAAGTGTACCAGCAAAGCAGTAGATTTTACTCATAGCTCGTGTTTGCTTCTGGAAGCCCCAGTTGTTCATTCCTGAGTTGTTATCTGTCTACATACATATACAATATATATTTTGACCATGTTTCAAAAGTAGTAATGCTATCAACCAACTGAATTCTGGCATAAGGCACTATGTACAAACTGCTTTGGATTTTTGAAGGGGAAGGGTATTCTTCATTGCTGTTTTAAGTAAGATTTACAAGATTTACTTCTCCATCACCCAAGTGTTAAAGACAAAAGCAATGCCTGCCCCACGTATCAATAACTGCACAAGAGAAGGTGAGGGGATCTGTCTGCGTGAGGGATAAGGATGCAAGGAGCCTCGTCTAAAATTCACTATGCCCTCACTCTAGCATTGTTATACCTCACGTGTGTTTATCTGGCAACAGAATGAAGTTAAGAAAGCCCTAAGCCTCCAGGAAAGGTCTAAAGTCTTGCTCACCCTGAGGTAGCATCAAAGTGGGACAGGGAGAGGTGGCAATGGGGAGAGAGCTCCTTACCAAGGAGGAGCATGGGTTTTGATTGACTTGGCAAAATGAAGACCGATGGAGGCTGGATTCCAGGGAGGGAGAAGAGCTGCCCAAATGAAAGGACAACACTGGTACAAGAAGTGGGGAAGAAGCAGCAATGAAATGGAAATTCAGAATGGAAAGCAAAAAAGCCCTCAAAGCAATGAGGTTTGAGAGCAGCTTTACTGCAACCAAGGGAATGAGGTAGTTTAATAGCAGAGCCTCATGATGTGATTCTTTCCATCACATGTGTTATGGGGCACACATGCATGTATGGACCTTTGCTGTGGGAGTGGGTTTGGGCAATGTAAAATGGGATCATGCTCTTATATTCTGGGCAAGCAAGAGGCACTAGAGCAGCGCCGTGGCTGGATTACATTATCCAGCTCTTTGGCAGAAGCAGCTATGCCTGTTTTAAGATTAATTTGAACTCAAATTTAATTATTTGATCTAGAAAATTGGGTTGATTATGTCATGGTTTGTTCCCTCTGTGGAAAGGACCAGCCATTCTTACAGGAACAGCTCTATTCCTGGCTCCACTTGGAACAAAACAATGTCATTTTACACGGTAGTTATGCTTTCTGATGACTCATATTGAGAGAACAAGTGGAGATAAATCTTTGGAGCACTGTGTAGAACACCCCCACCTTTTTATGGTGGGTCTGAAACAGGAGTTCAGGCTGAGTTATTGCAGAGGGCCAGCTCTCTAATTCAAATTCAGATCCAGAATCAAAAGCCCCCAGGCTCTAGGGCAGTTGGCTCCAGAGCTATGGGCACAGTCAACTTCCATCTTACAACAAGGCAAGTTTGCACTTAATTTCTTAAGGCAGCCCATCAGTTCTTAATGTACCCTTGTAAATCCACATATCCCCCAACTCTGGATATGTGTGAGTTGGAGAGTTAATTGTGCCGTGATAGGAGATACTGAAGTAGGTCCACCTCCCTCAATTCTGCTTTTAACTTTTCTCTCCCCTTCCCCAAGTCCTTAAGTGCTGTGTCTACAATTCCCTTCTGCTAGAAAATGCTATGAAAACAAAAAGTTATATTTGACTTCTATATGCAAATCATAGCTCAGTGCATACATCAGTGAGAACATAACCTTAACCATTGTCCTCCAAACAGCACTAGGGGATGAAATATATGCAACTCAGAGTTAACCTTAAACCTTCAGGCCTTGGTCAGTCAGATGTTAAGACGGGTAATTCCTAATTAAGGTATTTTTCCAACCATGTGACGTTAATTGTTATAAAATGGAAATCTGATTTTAATGACTTTAAGGTCTCCTTTTCTATTAGTAACTCTGTAAGTATTTTGGCCTGTGGACAGCAAAGCATCCCCATTGCACAGAAGGGGTTGGGGTATGTGCATCTCTGCTGTCTGTGGGGTAGAGGGGAGCAGCCTGGGTTTGATGGAGATTCCCCTTTGGGACAAGCCTCCAAGATTCTGGGATGGCCACAGCAGGACCTTGTCTCTGTCTTATCTGTTACTGTGACTTTCCATGTGACTACCGCAAACAGCCCAGTGGCAGGTATGAAGTCCTCATGGGGTCCAAACACTTCACAGTCCTGATTTTGCCGTATTCTGGAGTAAACACAAGCAGAGACACCACCAATACACATTTTAGAGCTTTCTTAGGAGGAAAATACCCCTTGGAGGATTGCTTTTTAAATGCTAAGGTGCTTGCTTTACTCATAAACCTAAACCAAAAGTCATTACACACTGAAGTTACCACCCCCAGCGCTGCAGTGCCATCAAACCCTAGCGTGGCTAGTGTTCAATTAAAATGTAATCATATCAAAGGCGTTTTGGAGTTGTATGACAATGACTGTACACAGCACTAATACCGTAATGACACAGTAATCAAGTCTCAGTTGCATTCTATTCAAGTCCCAGCTGTTCTGAGTGAGGTGCAACTTCCATCAGAGCTAATTATTTCGTATTAATCTCAATACTTTGGCCCATACAGCTTAATAATACGCAGATAATGAGGGTTCTCTTGTTGGTGCCACAAACAAATGAGTTGAACCTCCTCTGCAGCGTGGCCATAGGAGAGACGGAGTGGCTGAGCGAGACAGGGCTCCCGCGGAGGGATATGAACAACCTAATTGTGATTGGTTTTTATAATTGGATTTTGTTTTAATGGCTCCTGCTGCTCCCGAAAGGCTCTTGGTGCGGGAAGTGCTTTATAAATAACACTCATTAATTGTTGTAACCTCCTTTTCTTTCATGATGGCAGCTCTCCATCCCTGTTCACGCCATCCATAAGCACCTCCGCAGTACGGATGCAGCTTAAAACCAGCATCTTCCGAAGCGCTGCTCACTCCCATGAAGGGGGAAAGGCACCACTCTTCCATCTGGATTTTCAGTGGGGATTGAATATCACACGTTTCCCATTCAGGACTCCCATTTCTGTCACCCGAGCTAAGGAATTAACTCAGTGAATTTCCAGCAGCAGCAGCTATCTCTGAAGTCAAACAGCCACTTGAAGGATCCTGTGGCAGTTTGGGTTACTTGCATGGATGATTAGTCATGAGGCTTTAGGCTTAAAGCTTTAATCCAGTTTCCTATAAAGTTGATGGGAGCTTTGGCCCTATATGTGTTAGGGTGCATATTGCTTATGGCAACTCTAGTATAGGTTGCAAACCCTTATAAATCCCTTCTTTCCATGAACTCCTAACATTTCCTGAACCTTTCATCTTTTGGACTGAATTTTTCATGGTTGGGCTCTGCCAGGAGATTGCTTTTAATGGCTGATTTGAACACAATCCCTGTAGCCATTGCAGCTCAGGGACAGTTAGACACACAAAGGCTCTTCTACGTTTGAAAGAGAAAAAAAGTATTGTGATAGAAGTGAATCAATTCTAAATCAATCTTTTACAGACATAAACTGGCTTATTCCAGCATAGCCATATGCCATAACGTTGTGGAGCACGGACAGATTCACATGCCCTGATTCCAACATGCATGTGTCATCATCTACGCTGTAAAGAGATCACGGTGACAGCACCATATACAACTGATCGTATCCAGCTGTGTTAGAGAACTGGTTCCCTGGGTCTAATTCAGACCCCTGGGCAGCAAGGAAGTGAATCCCACTGCCACTTCTTGGAATTAGAAATGCATTGGATGGCTTTGAAAAATACAGTAATAGAAATAGGGTGAAATTTCATAGCGTAAAGTCCATGCATTCAGGAGGCTGAGAACTGGAATTTCTACCCTGAGTTAGAGCTGAGCAAGGAGGAAAATCCCAGTGGAAAAGGTCATGAGAAATGCGGGTGTGATTCTAGGATAAAGGAATATGAGAGTAAAAACTGCATAGATTTGAGGCCATGGCCAGACCTCCTCAGGAAAACAATGCATTTGCTGGGGGGTAGGGGGTTGTCCAGTTTGGGGAATGATGAATGAATTCTTCAGTCTGCATCCACAGTCACAAAGAGCTTGATTATTGCCAAGTAACTATGTCTGGGGACATCACTGGATGGCATCGACTTGCTACCTGTTTCACAGATGGGAAGGTAATATGCCCAGATGATAAATTGCTCTTTGCACAGCAGATCAACAGCAGGGTTGGTAACACAAGTCCTGATCTCTGATCTGTTTGCTGATTAGAGAGGCTAGTTATAAATAAAAAAAGATGGGATTTGTTCCAGAAAATTCCAACATTTTTAAGCTAAATCCCATTTTGAGGGCAACCCAGTGCCACAGCATCAGGATTTCCTGGGAAAATGCTATTCCCAAGCTCAGAACTGTCAGCTTAATGCAGGCATGTGGAACAGCTTCTCATTGTATGTTCTGGTGTACCATATCAATACCCCATCGGCATTAGAATATAGAAGTCGGGGCTAACTTGAACGAGATAATTGAGTTACAATCATGTGTTAGGCACAACTGTAGAGAAATAAATCACGTCAACTGTTTTCTGACCACACATTTCAACAGAGCTGCAGAGTTCAGGCAAAAGAGTCCGAGATAAAACCACATTTTGAAGTCAATAAGGCTTTATCAGCTTCCAGATCCTGGGGATATTGCACCCCTGTCTGCTGATGTAAGAGAAGGAGTGTCTTTAAATGCAAAATAATTGCTCTGATTTCTCTGCATGCTTACAGCTCTGGGAAATAAAGACAAGTCTCCTCTCATCGTACAACTACGTCTAGAATTAAGTAAAAGAATAACCAAGATATGGCTATTCTGGATACGGTTGAAAAGAAGCAGTAGATAAGGCCAAATCCATCACTGGTGGGATTCAAGAGCAGTCAGAAGAGGCAATAGGCAGAGCAATGCTCAGAGTAGTTTCTCCCACAGCAAAGCCCTCAGCATATGTTAATGGCAACAGCTCCCAGTGTATATCTCACAAATCCAATTCATGTCCAGAATTCCTATCACCCCATTAGTGTCACAAGTTATTAAAAGGACATTTCAAAAATAGGTCTCTCCAAGTGGAACCAGTAAGAAGTAACCATGGCTATTTGATATAGTCATAGCAACAAAGGAGCATCACCTTGGCAACACACCAGGCTTATTTACCGAGGTGCGTGTCAAAGCATATTAAAGTCATTTATATCTGAATGAGTTCTGATGCCATCTTTTAATCCTCCGAGCTCCTGAGCAGCCCCACAACAGCCATGGGAAAGTAATCAAAGGGAGGGTTTGTGTCGTATAGCATGCACCACGCTCACAAATAGAGGCATTTTCATTTCTGTCAGATTTCTGACCTGCTCAAAACTAATAACTTGCACATGACGGAAATAATAAAAAGCATCGGCTGGAAACAACTGTGACGGAAACCCTTGAGGTGCAAATTACATGTAGAAATTAAAATGGACCTGCACATGCCTCTGCCTGGAAATCAGAAAGGGAGAGATCTGGAGATATTCCTTGTAGCCGGGGCACACAGCGAAGACCCACTGCTGTCAGAGAGCACATACAGAGCCTGAGCCAAGAGATGGCAAGCTGGGCATCACCTCACCAAGCAGGGCTGTCCGAAAGCACCACCATCTTCATCTGTGCAGGCTGATGAGATTTCCGTCATTAAGCAGGAGGCAGCATTTCTAATTGAGCCCATCAAAAGAGACCTCTTATTTGAGTTCAGACTGTCTGGATACTGTGAATCTATAAGAGCTGTGCATCCTTTACAAGGAAATACACAGATCTGTGCCCATAGGAACATGATGCTTAAAGTAACAGTCTAAAGAGAAGAAACCCAGGATCACTGTAGCACAGGACCCAAAGGAATAAGAGTCAGTTTTGGCACACGCCACTGGCAGGGGAGCAAGTGCAAGCCCTGACAGCATCAAAAGCACACAGAGCATTTCAATGTCACATGGGATTCATCTCAGAGCCCTCTCCACTGCGTCTCGATAGGACTTTGACACTGGCACCTTTGTATCCCCCCAAGACTGCAGCTGCAGGGCCCATTGTCATTCATGTGCCTCTGCAGCAGATTAGGCAGCAGAGTAAAATGCATCTTAATAGCATCTTGTGTGGCAAAGATGCTTTAGCAATTTAATGCAGTTTCTTTACAGGCATGAGGGACAACAGAAGCTTCTTAAACAGTCGCTCAATTACCTTTATCCCTCTTCATCTGCTGAAGTTTACTCACGAGAGGTCACCTTGGAGAATTTGCCTTTCTCTGGCATCTCTCTTCCCCCCCCCCCCCCCCCCATTCCCTGCCTTAGGGAATCAAATAAACTGTGGAAAAAGAGGGAAGACCATAGAACAGGTTGAGTTAAAGCTCCTCCGGTTCCAACCCCCTGCCATAGGCAGGACACCTTCCACGAGACCTCCCACCTTTCCTCCGAAATCTCTTCTGCAAAGACAGATCACTTTCCACACCCCTCCAATGCCTCCTGCATATTCATATGACCAAACTCCAGACCTCTTTCAGAGGAGGAATTGCACTCTGGAGGCACCCAGTCCTCTCAGTTGACTGTAAAGGAGGGCAGACACTGTGCTCTCCGCAGGAGATAATCCATCCCTCTGCCTTCTTGTTTACTCTCCTAATCTCTGTCTTTGCTGTTTATCCTTATGCTCAGAGCAAGGAGTGACTTGTAACAAGCCTATGCATGCACTCCAGGAGCGCAGTGAGCTCATTTCACTGCTCTATCTCCATTATAACACTGTAAAGGCTTTATAACTAGCTGGATCATTTCAGGTACATGCAGCACAGCTAGCTGGCAAAACTCAGCAAGAACTTAGGAACATGCACGAGGGAGGCTGTATTTACAGCTTAGGTGGAAATGTCACCAGGCAGGCAGAGAGGAAGCAGCACGAGACCTGCTCAGGGCTGTTATTGAGAGAGATGGCAGAATTATGACTATACCTGTGTCTCTGGAGCATTGTTTCCTGGAGAGAGGCAGAGGTCAGCAGTGGCACGGAGGAAATGAAAGCACCAGGACTCACTCATTGCAGGAAATTGCTGCCCATGGGACAAATTCAGCTCTTGCAGATGCAAGCACAGCTGCCTAAGTCCTCCCAGTGAGGCCTTTACACCATCACTGGGCATGGTCCTGCTGCAGGTAAGCCAGGGAGCCCATACCCAGCAGGAGGGGTCACACCTACAATCCTTGGCTCCTTCCTATATACTCATTCAGTCCCAGCAAGACTCAGCTTATCCGTACCTTCGCTATCTAGCACTTGTTTACCTTCCCCTGGGAGCTGTGAAGGTTACTCTGTGCTTGGGGAGAGCTTCAAGAGCCCACACTGAGGGCATTATGTTGCTGCTAATGCCTTGAGTGCCTCTGCAGCCATCACTGCTGATGAGCGGAGCAGCAGCTGTGCCTAATCAGAACAGGGCTCCTTTGGTGTAAGGCAGGGTATTCATTAACCACAGGGCAGCTCAAGTGTCTTAGAACATCCCAAGATGAAATCAAATGATTGAATTATACACATTAGACCTGCAAGGACCAGGGTCTGCATCCCAGCAGAGATGGAAAGCAGCCCTGAGGATGGGTGGTCAGGGAAGGACCACAGCCCTACCGATGAGAGGCCAAAAGGCTTCTCAAGGATGCAGTGGGATTTGTGTTGAGGTTGTTGATGGGAGGAGTTGATTTATGTGCCAGATGAAAAGACAAGGAATGTAGGGTGATCCTGTGCTTCTGTCCTCCTGGCAGCACTCATGGGGGCCTGGTGCCCACCCTGGTATAAACCCATGCTGCGAGCTCAGGAACAAGGCTTTGTGTCCAGGTTTCCATGTCAAAGGGAAGCTTTTTGGGCAAAAGCTGTCTCACTGAATGTTTGCAGAGAACCTAGCAGAGCCGAGCTGCTGAACACCCCTGGAGACAGGAGCAGTCTGGCTGAGTGAGGAGGCATCTTTGCAGCTAAAGGACAAACCAGTTCTGACTGTGCACACATCTGCAGCAAACCCTTCTGGGCTTTAACCTGTGGCTTCCCGGTAGCCACCAGAACCCAAGTAACAGGAGGTGTGGAAATAGTTCACTTGCTAGGGCTAACACTTATTTACAATCTCTTTGTTTCATTTATGGGGAAAGAATTGCATGGGAGCCTGGATATTTGCTTGTGCTTGGGGTAGGTTTGGCACTTAAGCTCTACTGTGGAAAATGACAGAATGCTCTGCAATGGGGAGATAAAAAGCCTATTATCAGACGGTGTAAGTTCATTATAACAGACCCCTATTCCGCTGAACAAACTGCTGGGGTCTGCAACTGCTGGAAAAGGCTAAAAGAAAGAGCTCTGTCAGTCACTTAATACTGAGTGAACCCAAAAGCAGTGACTGCGCCGAACAGAAGGCTGAGGTTGCCACCCTCATTTCTGTATCCTGCATCCCCAAACGTGCGTGGTGGTTGTTTTGTTTGCACTAAAACCCTCTGCCTTTGCTACCCATAGGATTCATTCACCCTAATGTGGGCATCTTACATGGCTCTCAGTGTCGTCTTGTCAATAAGCATGAAAAAAGCGCTGCAAGAACACGATTCATCTACCCCATTCTTGACACCTGCCTTGGAATGTGATGAATCACTCTCTGGAGCTGAATGTTTCTCTTTGCTCCCTATTCAAGGAGCTGAGGGAGATGAAGCTCAGATGATACAGATACAGATGTCTCCTTCCTAAGTTAAGCATTTAAAATCCTACCCTTCGGGTGAGGATGTTATATCCCAAGTCCCATGACAAGCCAGGCATGTCCTCTCTCAGGCTTACCGGCATACAGACTTGCTTCCTCCATGGACATTTCACTTCTGTGCGTTTCCTGTAACTGAAATAAAAGGTCTCCTAGGCTGTAAAGAGATGTTTTGCAAGCGCATGTTTTTTCTCTTTGTGTCTACAAAAAAAGCACAGAATGCCAGGGAAGTTATTTACTTCTTATAGCACATCTGAAAGCTTTCATGCATAAACAGCTCGCAATGAAGTGGGGCTTCGTATTCACAAATCCCAGTGAAATACTTCCCCACAAGCTCTCAGTGGGGTGAAGGAATTTGTAAGTTATCTTTTCTTACCTTCGTATTGAAGACTACTGGTGATTTAGTCCGGCTCATATAGATCAGTTAAACCAATACACTTTCCCTTCCCAGAACTGCCATTTCATCAAGCGATTGTGTGCTTTATGAAAGAAACCGGGCAGGTCAGCTTGAGTGGTCCAAAAAAGCAAGGCACAACCATAAATAACTGAATGAGTGACAGAATTCAAGGAAGAGAGGATGGTTTTTTGCTGATTTTCCATCCTATTCCTAATTGCAACATCTCTTTCTCTCTTAGCCAAAGCCAAGCCTACAAAGGTGCAGATGAAACACTCACGTGGTCATAGAAATACCTAGAGATGCTCCTGGAAAACTCCAGCTGTATTCCACTAACTCTGTATCTTCCCTCCAAACACAACCCATTTCTTTGCAAAAGGCAAAGATTTCAAACAGGGTGTGTGTAATGGGGCTGCTTCAGATGTCTTCAGGCATTTATCCAATCCTTCTTCGTGGACATGGATTGGTGTTTTAACACCTCAAACTGGGTCTGTTCCCTGCCTTGGTTTTCTTTCTTTCCCTTTCTCTTGGTTGTATTCTCGATTTCTCTGCAGTGGAAACCTTCCCTCCCGTCTCTGCTCTTCGATGATCCCCAACAGACCTTTATTCTGCTGAGAATGACTCTGGAAATGGGGTGTTAAATGGCCATTTGTATCACAGCCATGCAAAAAAGGCTCCATTTGGGACCCTGGATGCTTTGAGTGGGCTGCTGGGGGACCAAAATCTTCCTCAGAGCCACTGGAGAGCAGCCCATGCAAAGAGGCAGCACAAGGATGGCTCCTGGGGAGCAAGGAGGGAAAGACAGCATTTCCTAAGGCATTTAGGCTTTGCAGCACTGAAGGTTTAGGAATTTCAGCCCCAGGTTCAGCCTGTTCAATGCAAGGAGGCACTAAACAGCTTCCAAGGAGGTGGGTCAAGGAGCTCTGTTAAGACTCTCACCTGAGGCCTGTCTCTATGTGCTGGAGCCTGCAGAACGCTCCTTTTCCCTTGTATACAGCTCAACCCTCACACCACAAGCCCCTTTGTGGAGTCAAGATGCATAGGCAGAGATGTGTGAGCAGATGTTGTACAATGATGTGTCTCACTTACAGAACACATCCAGCAGTCCTGGTGCATGCACCCATGCTGCGAGGTTATTGGGGGAAGGACAGGAATCTTTTAGGGATTTCAACCCCAAGCTCGCTCACAGACCCTCTGCATCTCAAAGCTTATATTAGTATCTAGCAATAAACCCAGAGAGACAGTTATTAACAGGGAAAAACATAGGCCGCTTCACCAAGAAATGAACCCTCCCCCTGGCATCCTTTGGCAGTGCTGATCCTCCAGCTCTAATTATATTTGCTTATTGTGATCCCAAACTAGAGAAATGTGTTTTGTGAGCATACCCTGACGCTGGAAGGACTTTCCTCCCCCTTCTGTCTCGCACAGCTCCAGCCCTTGCAGCCACAGCACCTTCATGTTCCTTCACTCCTCCTTTGAGCATCCCCATCCTGTGTGGGTCTCCTAAGCACCAGCACGAGAGATACAGCACCCATCAAGAGCAGCTCCAAGCTGTGGGTGCAGACCAGCCCTGGATCAGCCCAGCCAGGGCTGACATGGGTAACACAGCCTTTCCCAGACAGGAATTCCCCAAATCCATGAAGTGCATGAGAACGTTGCACCTGAATCCATGGAAACCTTGCATCCTTGCTGCTAGCTGTCATACACAGCTGCAAGTGACTACTGGGTTCAGAACTGACAACAGGAGGATGACAGAGAAAGAAAGGGTTGTTTAAGCTTCATTTCACTGGGGAAAAGGGGAATAATTGAGGTTTAAAGGGCTTCCTCCCAGGGGCTTAGGCTGGAAGCAGCTGATGATGGCCCCCAAAGCCTCGGAGGTTCAAGTCCGGACCGTACATCCGATGACCGCGATGTTCAGCCACAAGAGGGAGATCGAAGCTACCAAAAGCACCCTGGAGGCTCCTGAGGTTTGGATGGGAGTGGGAGCCCGCAGGTGAAGCCACGCTCTAGCGCTCCACAGCATCCCAGCTCCGGGCATCATCCCAGTCCCAGTTACAGGAGAGCAACAGGGCTCACTCTGATGAAGGTTAGAGAGGAATTCTCCACTCCTGATGAGAGGAGAGCGTTTACTTCAACCTAGGAATAAAATTACATTCAAGATTTTGGTTTTTCTTTGCTGAGACCTTGATATTAATGAGGTGAATTTTGCATCAAAGCAACAAAGAGACCAATAAATAATAAATGAGATTTAAATGGATCTGTCACTCAGAAAAAGAAAAGAAACCATACGGAAGTGTTTCTTTTTCCTTGCTATAATGTAAATGGAAGCAGGCTGGGTACAACTGACCCCTCTCGCTATTAGATGTAATAATTACTTAATTATCATGGATAAAAATACCCACATTATCCACACGCCTTAATGAGCCTTGGCAATCCTGCAGGGACCTGTATTTGTAAGGCAGAAGAAGAATTACAGCCTGGAGCCACATTTGATAAGGCCGGATCTGCGCAAGGAGCAGCGCACCCTGTAGCTAGCCACAGTAATGTCAATGAAACAATTTGTGTAAGTCAAGTGGTGGCACAAAAAGCCCATTAAAAGCGATGGTTAACTCAATGACAAAATTACCAACCACATATTGCCCTCAGTTTCTATTTGGCTCCAGCAAGCAACAGGTTTCTTCACTGTGCTTGCTTTGACTTGGACCACAACCTGCTCCCCTGAGGACTGTGACTCCCACAGAGGGTTTCCTTAGGGCAGGGTCCCTCCCCCGAAGGTCTAGTCTCTGCTAAATGCACTTTTCCATCCTTTAGGAAGAATGTTCCTGCCTGTAGGGTGAGGTTTTGTCCACAGCGCAGTCACCAGCAGAGGGGGAAGGAGCAGCAGAGAAAAAGGAAGGAGTCACCTAAAGGAGAGCTCCTAAATGTCATGGTGAAAAAGCAAAGTCCTTGTAACCTCACCCAGAACCGTGTCTCTGCAACCTCAGCAGAGCACTCCTGGTGCCCAGGAGGCAGTGAGGGGGAGCGGATCAAAGGATGAGGTGATGGAGCTGCTGCAGAGCTGTGATCCCTGTGCAGGACAGCAGGGAACATGGGGCAGCAGCCCCCTATCCCCTCTGCAAACCTCCCTGTGCTGCAGCAGTTGAGGTTGTCTCAGATGGGAGATCCATCACACAGAGCTTTTCTATTAGCCAGGTTTCCAACGGGCTTTTACGTTAATGAAGTCTCCAAAACATCTGCTCAAATTGCTCCTCTGGACTTCTCTTTGCACCCATGGAGTGACCCATGGACCCCAGCAAGGGGTGCAGTCTATTCTGAGGATGGAAGGATGTGGGGTTTAGGTGGGGTATGGAGCACATCTGTGCTGAGGATGTGGTTTTTCCTTCTGTAGCAATGCTCAGCTTTGATCAAATGCTGAATTTTCACATGGCTGATGTTAGAGCTCAGGATTCCTGTCTTCAGGACATGCACTGTTTCCCTAAAGGTTCGGAGCTTTCAAACCTTGGTGCACTCAACTTCCAAAAGGCATGAGATGAGGTGTTTTTAAGGAGGGAGAAAGAGAAATGCTTTCTGCATTTCAAGGCAAGGGGATGTGATTTCCAGGCAGCAAAACTCTCCTTCCTTTCCCAACCAACTTCTGATAAAATTGCTCAGTGAGAAATAAGTATTACATATCAGCTTGATCTGATCATAATTGAATATCCATCACTGCATCTGCCTATCCAGCCATCCTCATATAGTGCTGGAAACACCAATCTCTGACATAACCGTAGGCTTGTTAGAATTGAAAATTAAAGGATTATTGTCATTGTTAATGGATGTTCATATGCTACAATGCTGAGGCTATAGAAGAAAAGTGATAGTTTATCTAGATAGATCATCCAGCCCGCACAGATAACATTTACAGCTGCCAATGAAGGAAGAAATTTCCCTGCATGTCATTCTCTGCAGGAGCAGAGCCTTCCTGTCTGTACAATCAAGGTCTTTCCAGTCTGAGGAATATATACAAGGCACTGTATAATGGATTTTGCCTCCTCTTCCCATCAAAGCTATGTTCAAGCTGTACATGCCAGCCTCTAAAATTGCATTAGAGCACTGCTAAGCTGCAGTAGAGCTATCGCCATCCCACTGCTGTATTTATCTAGCTGTGTTGTGTCCGCTGGGATAAAATTAGGCAATTTTAGAGATTGGGTACCTGTTGGTCAGACAGCTCAGGATGGATGAGGAACCGGGAACCAGGCAGGCTCCGGAGTGAGTGGTGGGTTCATTTTCCTTGCCTTCATTTAAATTCATGCCCTTTGCCTTCCTGCTTTCAATATATTCAGAAACGAGAAGGGAAAATTGCTCCTGTGGTGTTTGCTGTTGCAGTCAAGCACCGGGTTTCTCCAGCAAGGAAGCTTTCTCAGCTTCAAGTGTGCAATACACATTCGGGAAAGGTTAAAACTTAAACAAATGCAGTGCCAGGAAAAACACAGGGCACACTGTTCAAGAGAATGCATAGGAAAGAGAAGTAACAAGAACCTGCATGTCCTGGAAATCACAGAAACATGGAATGGTTTGGGTTGGAAAGAACCTGAAGATCATCCAGTTCCAACCCCCTGCCATGGGCAGGGATGCCTCACACTAAACCATGTTGCCCAAGGCTCTGTCAAGCCTGGCCTTGAGCACTGCCAGGGATGGAGCATTCACCATGTCTCTGGGCACCCTGTGCAGTGCCTCAGCACCCTCACAAGGAAGAGCTTCTCCCTTATCTCCAACCTGAACTTCCCCTGTTTCAGTTTGAACCCATCACCCCTTGTCCTATCACTACAGCCCGTGAGGACAGTCTACTGATGTCCCTTGGCCATGCTGCTGCGGCCAGCACCATCTCAAGAGGCTTTTGAGCATATTTCCACTTGCTCAGGACATTTCATGCTCTGCTCACAGATCCCAGCAGAGACTTGAGCAGCCCTGGAAAACCAAGAGGGGTAGAGACACAGTGTGCTCCTGCAATAGTCTTGGTCTCTCTGGCTGGTGTTTTAGGCACTTGAACACAGACTGGAAGAATTAAAAGGCTCTTGACTGCTTCTCAACCTGCAGCACACAAAGGGCTATGAATTCTAAAGAAAGGGAAGAAAGAAGTTAATTAAAAGGAGCATTTGCTTTCATCCCAAAGGGCATTGCAGCAGGAGGAAAAGTGCACAGTCCCTGCAGAAGTGCCCAATCCCTGCCCTTGTGCCTTTCCCTGGATTCCCCCTCCTGCGCAGCACCCGTGCTTCCTTGCCTGGGATTTGAGAGGAGATGAGAGCTGTTACCACGCTGCTTCTTCTCTTGCCATTTAGTTGTTGTTCCGCAGCACAGCTGATGCCATCTCCAAATCCTCCAGAGCTCCAAGTCACTAAACAGGTTTAAAACCCAAGATCCCAGTGAGTAAAGTCAAGGAGATGTCGGGTAGGCAGGACTTTGCCTGTAGGCAAACGTATCTTAATATGTTGCATTAACATTTGGAACCTGAAGTCAGCAACACCAATCACAGCAGTAATTCCACTGCACTTGACACTGCCCCAAGGTGATGCCTACAAATTATATCGACCAATGGATCTGGCTGACAAGAGAGGGGCTTCCCGCAGCCCTCACTTAGCCATAAGGCCCCTGTGATACAGGTGTCTACTCTTTGCTTGCTCAAGCCCCAGGGGCTCATGAGCTCCTAAACCAAATGAATTGCTATTTTGTGTGTGTGCAAACAAATGCACTAATCACAGCCCCTTTTACTTTAACCCTTGTTAACTTCACCCTGCCTTTGAGGGCAAATACACACAGCAGGAGCTACCTGAAACTCTGTTTTCCAAGCACCGATACGTTCTCAGGCTGTAATGATGTGATTGTTATTTCTATCGCAGCACAGTCGGCAGCTCAGAACCAACATCAGGGTCCTACTGAGCCAGGCGCTGTGCAGAGCCACAGCCACATCCCCACACACTTAAGCAAACAGCCATGGCAGCGTTAGGAGTTGGTCCCAAACCAGCTCTCCAAACTCACAAGGTGCTTGTGCGTAGTATGGGCTGCATCTGCCATACAGGAAACTGTTGTCCTGCCTGGTTCAGGCAAACTCCAACCGCACAAAGCAAATACCTCTGCAATGAACCTGGGCTGTGAGTACTGATGCTCCACAGGCAAAAGCTTTATTAAAAGAGATGAAAAATCAAGACTTCATCCATCCCTGTGGAGCCTTCTCCCCATTTCCCCCCTCCCTCTGTTCATTGCACCTGATGCTGTAGCAGATAACTAACTGGCTTGTTAGTGTTTTAAGCAGGTTTTCCCATGAATATCACATAACCTTAAGCTCTCGGAGCAGGGTAATGGAGACTGCTAGACTTCCTTGCTTGGCCAGGTTACAGAGATGATTGCTAAGCAGGGAGATGACATTTGCATGATTTACAGAACTCACCAATTCCTGCTGTGGTAGAAACACTCCCTCAGATTAGCTGCAATTCCCCTGCCCAGCTCAATCACAGCCCTTCCTCGCTGCCATGGCCACAACTCCGACGGGGAAAAATGATTGCCAGCAGGACAAGCATCAATGTTGTTATACGTCTGTACTGAGAGGAAACTTGGAAGACCTGAAAATGTCATAAAACTGCCGATGACAGCCTCAGCTGGGGCGCACCTCTCTTCTGTATTGCTACCCATTGCTTTCAATTGCTCATAACTTTACCAGCCTTCAGACAATTGAGGTGAAACCCACCTTTTACAGAGCTTTAGAGACCGGGTTAAAGCGTAGCCTGGCATGTCTATGCTTCCCAGGCTGGGTGCCAGGTGCCCACCAGCTTCAGCATCTCAATTTCAGTAGCTGCATCCATTACAGAGCAAAAAACTTTGGTATCTACCTTGTGGTGATGCTGGAACGGCTCATCCTCAGCTCCCTTCCCTATCCCTGGGAGAGAAATCAGGAACTATGCAAGGCATTTGATACTGTCCCGCATGACATCCTTGTCTCTAAATTGAAAAGGCGTGGATTTAATGGAAGGACCATGGCAGGGGGTTGGAACTAGATGATCTTTAAAGTCCCTTTCATGGTGACTAGACCATTCTGTGACTCTGTCTGGCCAGGCAATATCAGCATAACTTGGTAAGCAGGACACAGCCTGATCTCACTTGTGTTCATCTCTCTAACTAACTGAATAGTGAAGGCAAAACTCCTCTTCCATGCTCCCCAAAGAGCCTCCATCTACCAGGAGCAGCCCCTGGTCCTTGCTGCCCCTAAATTATGCCAAGTGTTTCCAGGGAGGGCCATAACAACTAAGGAGCCTGACACTCAGAAACCCTATCTGTGCCTCTGTTCTGGAGTGAAAAACAAGCTGGAAGGAGGAATGATGGTCAACAGGCTCTTCTTACAGGTTTAGTGCCAAGTCTTGTACAGTCTGGTCCTGGATCTCAGCTGAGGCCACTCAAAGCATCCTTACAGCTCAGGAAATCCAATATCAGCGCCAAATCTCTGTGCTCATCTGAATTGAGCTTTGTTTTCGGGGAAGAAATCGAGGTTGAATAGCCCCGGTGAGCTGTGAAAAACAATAACTGCGTTGCTCTCAAGGGGATGGGATTTACACCAGAGTAAAGGAAGTAACAACCCCTCAGTGTGTTCAGTACATTTGTTTCACGGAGGTGGGAAATGACTTCGAGGTAAGCAGAAGGCTGCCAATCAGCACACAGAGGCTCCATTCCCACTGGGAAGCCCACCATTGCTTCCAGGGCTGAAATCACCTTAAATATGACAAAAATTGTATTTTGGTCTAAAACTTTATGTTCTGCAAATGACTTTCTACCTTTCTTTAATGTACTAAAGGCATTTTCTGAGGCAGCAGTAGCTGTACGCTCTTACATGGTGTAAACCTACGTCATCGCATTAAGGATACCTTCCCTTCCTTTCTCTTCTCCTTTTCTCTTCTCTTCTCTTCTCTTCTCTTCTCTTCTCTTCTCTTCTCTTCTCTTCTCTTCTCTTCTCTTCTCTTCTCTTCTCTTCTCTTCTCTTCTCTTCTCTTCTCTTCTCTTCTCTTCTCTTCTCTTCTCTTCTCTTCTCTCCTCTCCCCTCCCCTCCCCTCCCCTCCCCTCCCCTCCCCTCCCCTCCCCTCCCCTCCCCTCCCCTCCCCTCTCCTCTCCTCTCCTCTCCTCTCCTCTCCTCTCCTCTCCTCTCCTCTCCTCTCCTCTCCTCTCCTCTCCTCTCCTCTCCTCCCCTCTTCCCTTCCCTTCCCTTCCCTTCCCTTCCCTTCCCTTCCCTTCCCTTCCCTTCCCTTCCCTTCCCTTCCCTTCCCTTCCCTTCCCTACCTATCCCTTCCTTTCCCTCCCATATCCTAGGGCCTGGTCTGTGCCACGTCCTCTGGGGACTGCAACATCTCCACCATGGAGACAGAAAACCTGACATCGTAATAGTCTTGCTATAGGCATTAATTGGTTAACCCAGGAAGTGAGCTTTCATCCTGCTGTTTGCTTTTCAGTCAAAGCTATGTGGGTTGTCATGGGTGGGGGGAAGCAAGGGAGATGCTTTTCTAGTGTACGTTCATATGCAGTTTGGAGGACTGTGAAACACTGCTCTGTGGCAATCGAGTGGCTTGTTGATTAACAGCCATAAGTGAGAGCCACAAAGCTGCAAAGATCTTCTGTCAGGTCTGACTTGCCAAGCAACAACAAGATATTAAAATACAGACGTAATTCAATTGTGACTGAACTGCCTTTGCCTGGACCTTTGTGCCATCATTTTTAACAAGGCAAAGTGGATGGGAAAATGTCACCAGTCAGATCTGCTGGGATGCAGCACTGCCCCTTTATGGTGGGATATAAATAACTGCACAACGTGTTGGACAGTGGAAAAATCAGGCCTTTTGGGTGCAAGATGTTCTTGAAAATCCTGGCAGATCCAGGCATGACTGCAAGCCAGTGGTAGTCACCTTGGAGAGCCCTTACGCCTGCCCACGTACAGCACAGGCAGAGGCTCGAGGGATCTTGCTCCCTGCCAAAGCACTCCAGCCCTTACCAAGCATCAAACAAACTGGTACCCGGGCTGAGGATCAGATTCTAAATGGGAAAAGATTTCTTGGTTTGCCATAGACTCCAGTGACCCCTGCAGAAAGCCGCCTTCATGCACATGCACGCACAAAACACATCAGTTCCTTTCTTTTAAGCAATAAATCATGCAAAAGCAAAATGTGCCTAACTGAAGAATTAAAGCTGATGAACTCTCATGGAGTGACAGTTAGACACCTAATCACTTCCAATAGTGCAAAACTGCTGATCCCAGAGAGAGCCTGTGCAACGGGAAATGAAGTAGGATCATGAAAGCCTCCCGAAACATAAATCACAGCGGAATTTATTAATCACACAAAATACAAACAGTCATAAATCTATGGCAAACAAGCAGACAAGGCCATCCAGAGGAGCAAGGAAAGTAAAGTGGAAGGAAATGAAAGAAAGGTGGGGTAAAAATCAGGAGAGTAAGAAGCCAGCGGCATGGGAACAGTACTTAACGTTTCATAGGAGAGCAGTTCAAGCCTTTTCCTGTGCTATTGCTCACATCAGCCTTTGTGCAATGCCCTCTCATTCACAGCAACTTGTTGTGGTTTTGGTCACCTATTAAAGAGTGCGATGGCCACAGCTCTCAGGGATGTGAAAGCTGGTGTGGCGTCAGACGTGGGGTTGCCCACCCTGAGCCCAAATTGCTGCCTATTAAGTGGGGATAACACATCCAGCCTCACTGGTGTGAGCTCAGCCTCAGCGACAGGCATCTCCTCGACAGGCACAACCTCAAGTGTCTTCATTGCCCTTGATGGAATGACATCAGTTACAGTGTGGGATAAATGAACCTTAGACTTTGCAAAGGGCTGCAGTTCCAGCTGATACGGCTCTTGGCAAAAGATGATTTTCAAGCAAACTGTTGCTTTGAAGAAAAGCTTCATTTCTTTTTCCCTGAAATTCATGAGAACTTGAAATGAATTCAGGAAATGGTTTGGGAAGTGATAAAATGAGGGTGGGAAGGTGAAGAGGATGACAAAGAACTGATTGGTGCAGAGGCTTCCTTCTATCTCCTTGCCCACATGCTGGACAAGATAGAGGGGGTAGAAGAGCCCTGTTCTGGAGGCATAAGCCCTCCACCTGGGCAGATGAATGCTCAGTCTCTGTTGCTGATTTCCACTTTGGATTCATGATTAAACGTTTGCATGGGCATAATCGTGTCATACCCTGTCCTTGGGGAGAAAAGGGTACCTCTTACTGCCAGATATAGAGCATCCATCTACTCATCTCACACCACCCTTCAGAGGGACAAGCCTCAGAGTGGTAGCCTCGGAAGTCTATGCGTCTTCACTTTCTCTCTTAGGAATGCAATGGGCTTCAAGCTATAAACTAACATTGTGATAGTTTTCAAGTCATGCCTCATTAAATGTCTTCTGCATTTTTGAGGGTTATCTTTGGTTTCACTGTGGCCACAACTCTCCCTTTCAGCACAATTGCATCATGTCTCCTGCCTCCCAGGGTGGGCATCCTTGCCTTTAATCTCCAGGGTATCCTGCTGTAAATCTTCTCCAGCCTCTCCACAGCAGTGAAACAAAGAGACCAACTCTGCAAATTGGCTGAAAGGGCTCTTTGTTCTCTCTCTGTCATATGGGGCCGCAGCACAACTTTCCAGACCACTCGCAACCATTTCAAGCTGTACTTTCTTTCCCCTGGCATTTAGTCATTTCAGTAATTGCCAGCTACTTGCAGTAACTCTTTTGAGTGTGGAAGGTTTTAAAGTGGCAGACCGTGACCATTTTCACCCAGGAGTCCTCAAAGAACTGATGAAGGGGAGCTCTGGCCCAGTTGTGCTGATTTTTCATCATCTTGGATTACAGGGAGATTTGGAGGAAATTGAATGAAAGCCAATGGTGTGCTAGTGTTCAAAAGAGTATATATAACTCGGATGTTTACTGCTCAGTTAACTTTATGTTAGTCCCTGCAAACTAAATAAGAAACTGGACAAGGACTTAAAGGAGAATCAAGGCTGAGGATGTGATTAACACCACTCAAGAAGTTCTGCCGGTTTCTTCTTTTCCTTTGTGTTGCCCAGAAATAAGTCTTGTAAAAGGAAGAATTGATTTCTGCAAAGCTTTGAGTATCCTGTTGCACAACGGTCTGATACATTTAGAATGAACCCTGTGCCAGATTAGCAGAGTCCATGCTCAATGGACTGAGGTTGGGTTAGCTGACAGCTCTCAAAATGCAGTTAGCAGCAGGGAGGCGTTGCTGAATGGGGATGTTACTTGTGGATTCTGCCAAGACCACTTCCAGGCCAAGTTATTCAATGTTTTTAGCAATGATCTGGAAGAAAATCACTGCTGATAATTGCAGATGTCACGTAGATTGGCAGAGCAATTAACAGCAGTGAAGATAGCGCGGAATAACCTGATTTCCGTAATAAACCAGACACATTCAAACAATGTATAATTTGAACAACAACAAATTCAAGGTCACTTATTGAAGAACAAACAAATGAAGGCCAGGCCTCCAAAATAGAAACTTGTTTGTGGAAGCACAGCTTCCAACAGGGATGTGGAGTGAGTCTCTCTGATGGGCAGCTGGGCAGGAGACCCACAGAGGCTGTGTTGAAAAATGGGCTTACATGATGCTGGGAAATGCGAAAAGGGGAATTAATAGCTGGGAGTTTGGAATGGACTTTCCCTGTGTTCGTGGCTGGACAAAACACCCGAGTTTTGGGGCTGACATTTCAAAAAGGTTATTAAACATTAGTGGGAGTGGTGCAGGCAGTGGAACTCCTTCCAAACCCTGTCAGAAGTGGCAAAACTGTCTCCCAGGGACAAGGCACTCGAGTCTTTTTAGCTCATCTGAGGAAGATCAAGAGATAACTTGGTTATGCTGCACATGAACCATCGCAGGGGAAAATATTGGATACTAAAGGGCTCTTTAATCTTGCAGGGGCTGACAGAAGCAAGACCTAATAGCTGAAAGTTAGAGCCAGACCCATGCAAATGAGGGAGGTGGCACCCTTTCGAACAGCACGGCTGATTAGCCACTGAGAGAAATTGTGGTCATGTTCAGAGAACATCGTGTCAGCATTCAGAGCACCTCCTGGTTTTGTGAAATATCCTTTCCAATGCCTTTAGTCCCTGGAAATTACTGTGCCCATTTTCCAGCAGGCCATGAGATGAAGGGCTCCATTCAGGGCCATGGAGCATCCTGCTGCCCCCTTTGTTGGAGGGGATGTGTAAGTGGGGATTAGTGGGAGCTCCTGCCCAAAAGCTGATGTATGGCAATAAAATCCCCCAGTTGCATCTGGGAGGATAACAGGGCTCCCTCGAGCCCAGGCTGCCCAGACATGGCTCAGCTCTGCTATTTCCTGGCGGGCAGGGTGCTCGTTCTCAGTTCATCCCTTTCACCATATTTCACTGTGCCCTAAATACCAGCCACGTTTCGCAGTAACACCGAGGAGGGAGCAGTCTTCTAAGCTTTAAGGTCAGATTTGTACGTACAATATTGGAAGGAGGAGGTGAGAAGTAAAACAAACACGAAACACAAACCGAGTTCAGGTTTAACAAGCGTACACCTCCCCTGACATGACTTCGATCTCAGAGCTGGCGATAAGCATTCACAGCAGCAATCCATCTTCCAGGTGTTATCCTCCTCTCCAAACACTTCCCTCTTCCACCAAACCTCAAATACAGTTCCTTGGAGATCTGTTTCATACATGAATGCTATAGACCTTGCCTGCCCTATGTGGTCTCCTGGGTTCCTAAAGGATGCCTGTACTCATACCCCGTACCATCAGCAAATGGAATGCTTGTGATGACTCTTCTTGGACTGAGCAGTAAGTGTTTTAAAAACAATTCCCACTTTGTTTCTAGCTGCCTTGCTGGTGTGACTGCCACCCACCCAGCTGGATGGTTGTTTTAGCACGGGTTGCTAAGTTGCTCACTCTAAATATTATATGAGACATCAGGTACACAGACGTTTCAGAAGCACATTTTGGCTCGTTACCAGCTGCTTGCATAGACCACACACCACACTCCGAAATGCAGATGGCAGCATCGTAACAAGTGGTTTCCCCAGCTCTCGCCCGTATTGGGAGCACAATAACACAGTGTCTGGGCACAGAGTGCAAGTCGCATCTGGAATATCACCCATGAAGGACGCCAGACCTGTCCCCCTCCCCATGAATATGAGTGGTCTCTTTGCAGGCACCTGCAGGGTACTGGGAATATTCCAGATTTGAGTGGAAGCGGACTAAGGGATAAGTGGGAAGTGGGGCAGATCTTAGCTCCTCCAATCCCTGCAAGATACTAGGAAAGGGACAAGATCTCTAAGACAGAGGTTAGAGAAGAGGCGTGGGATGGGGTGTTGTATCGAGGGAACTGCACACAGGTTTTTCCTGCTTCCTCCTCAACCTATGCCTTTGTCCACTCTTGCTCTCAGAGTGAAAGCAGACAGCAGAGAAGATGGATACACTTTGGGGTGAGTGGAGGAAGTGCAAGTTACTGACTGAAACAGCACCAGGGCACCGGGCAGATCATGGTGCAAAGGCAGCTTCCAATGCAGCATCCAAGGGAAAGGATCCACCTTGCTGCACCTTGGATCTCTCTTATTCTACACCAGCAGCCTCTGCACTCATAAGTTCATTTTTCTCCTACCAGGAATGGGGAAGTGGAAGGAGTGGAGAGTGTCTTGAAGCACAGAAAGCACATTTGCTGCCAGCTCTGTCTGTGTGCCATTTATTTGATATAATAAATCAAGGATTATAAGAGAGACCACCATCGTTCCCTGCAAACACCTGGGCTTCTTTTGCCTCTGTTGCAATTACTCCAGCTGCCAACACAAACAATAAATTCCGTCAGACCTCTTTTGAGTGTATTGTACCCGTCTGTGACTGGTGCTTAAGGCAGGACGCTCTCCCTTCATTTGAGCAAAGACTTTGATTACGAAATGTTCAAGGGGGAAAGAAACAACACTTGTTTTAATAGGGCAAGGGTGGGAGGGGGGTGATTAAGTCCAATGAAAAAGGGAACCTTGTCACTATGTCATGTTTAATCTGGTTCCTTGCCAGGCTGCTAAATTCAATTCAGATGCATGATCACACCTTAATGAATTCAATGGGGAAATTAAAGTTTAACTATCTGCTCATGAAATGTTCATGCTGTTGGTTGTGTTTAATGGCTAAAGACAGGATATGTTAAGTCAAAGAAAAGGAGATAGCAGTCTGGTTTGGCTGTCAGGACACTCTTTAAAATGTATTTAATCCTCTGGGTTTCATATTAAAAAGTAAATAAGGGTTTAGATAGAAAATGGGTTCCTAAGATCTTTAGGGACAGGGGTTGCCCCAGGTCGAAGGGCTGAGTCAGGACTCAGTGAACTCCATGGGCTGGTATGGCAACCAGTGATAAGGGACTTTGGGCTTCAACACTGACCTGCACCTCTCGAGTGCCCTTGAGCATGGCTCTTGGGCCACAGATCCTCGCTGTGCTCTGTGTTGCTGCTCAAGAGGGGCTGGCCCATGGTGGCTCACAAAGTAGAAGCAGCCATGAGCAGGCAGTGATGCACGAGTGAGATTCCTTTTGGAGCAAGCCCCCTTAGGAGTCCCGCCTTGGAGAGACACTGCAGCCCTCCTCAGATCTGCACCCTTCCTATCCCCAGGACACACTCATGATGGCAAAGAGGCACTAGAGCTGTGTGTGCCTTAGGTGTGCCTGTAGTCAGGATGGGGGCTACGAACTCACACTGGGAGTCAATCATGAGCATTGCCCATTTAACTGGAGGATTCAAGAAGGCATCTGGCAACTTATGGAAGACCTCGTGTCATTTCCAAAGGTTGTCAATGGTGATAAGGATCCAGCTCTTAATGGGACTCAGGTCCTTGAGAAAATCCTTGTGATTTACCTATAGCTGCAAATATATAGTGACTTTGGAGGTTATCAGTACTCTCTGTGCTATAACATCACCTTTACCAGGGATTGCTGCATCTGGCTACTGAGAAGATGAATGCATTGAGGCACCTCAGTTCTCATGGGAAGGAGGAATAGACAAGTACCACAGCTGGAGGGGAGGAAGCTCTCACTGCTCCACTGGGTTTGACAGAGCGCTGCTGATTTATACCGGCAAAGCATCCAGACTTGAGCTGCTCTGGAGGCTGGGGTCTGAGTTGCATAGAGAACTCCAAAGGAATCTTCATGTATCACAGGAAAGTGGGTATTTTTACAGAAAGCAGATATGTGCCCTCCCCATCCCCATCAAACCCTGATCCAGGCTCAGATCTGGACGTAGAACCTCTGTATCAGCAGGGAATTGAAATCATCTACATATAAGCAGTAAGCCCCTTGGAAATACAGTCACACTCAAGAAGCTCGGGTAGATGGGGATGGTTTAGCAGTGTGGCTAAATAAAAACCATCAGTGCTGGCTTTGCTTTTACTCTGTGTTCTTTGCAAAGTTATACAAAAACTGCCCTACTGATCACTGAACACTCCATAAAACCAGGAGTGGGAGGCCGGGAGTGCTGCTAAATCCAGGAAAAGAGCAATCTCACTGCAGATGCCTGATTAAAGAAGCATAAAAGGCAAGAAAGAAAAGGTCAAATAAAAATGGCTGTGGAGGAGGCTGTAATAGCAACACATTCCAGCCCCTTGCCATTGATTCCTGGGAAACATGCCGGAGATTCAGGGAGAGTCTAAAACCTGAAAGCTCATCAGAAAGGGCTGGAAATACCAGAAATGTCTCCAATTTTTTCTCATTTCTGCAGAGATAAGAAATAAGCTCTTTCTGTTGTGGAAGGAAACCTTTGCATTCGTCTGCCTGACATTCACTATAATAAATGCTTCCTGCAGCCTTGGGAAAAACTTTAACCTCTCCATCCTTCCAGGATGCTTCAAAGCCCAGCAGAGGACCTCCTGTCTCGAGAGGCATGGCCCCTTGTCTTTTCAACTTGTAGCAGGAGTTAGTCGAGGTGAAAACATGGTACATCTTTCCATTTTACTCATTTGGAAAAGTTCTAGAGGCAGATGGAAGGTTGGAGGGATAACTGTTAAACAGGCAGTGCTTTGGCTTTGTAATCTAAATAGCTTTCTTTTAATCAAGGTGTTTGGGGATTCTTTAATGGAAGATTCAATGCTATTAGAGAGCCCAGCCAAGCCTGAAACCCCTTGTGCTAAGTATAGCACACACGTAAGTAACAGTGCCTGCCTGCAAGAACCTACAGTCTGAGTAAACAAGGCAGGGGATGGGTTGGGAATGCCAAAGAAGACCTAACCAAGGTTGCAACACAGGGTGGTAATGCAGCCCTGCTAAGACGAGTGCAGCATGAGCATAAGGCAATGCACAGGCAGATAGATTGGGTTTAAGATCACAAGGAATGTTTATATCCATCAGACTGCCCAGCATGTTGGAGGAAGGCGATCTCTGGCTTGCCCTTGGTGTGAGCAGAGCAGTCACACCGGGCCATGGAGCCCTGCTCCATGGCTGCTTTATGCTTTTCCAGCCAGCATTTGTGTGAGGACACCTGGAGGCCTTCAGGCAATGCTTGGGCTGCCAGAGCTTGGCTGGAGCATCAGGTATCTCACCTGCTCTGTCAGCCCATGTTTGAGGTCAGTCGTGGATCAGATTGTGATCAACAAATGGGGTCCATAGGCAGGAGGGAGGCCATGGGTTTGGGCAAGAGACACAACCTCCACGCAGAAAAGCTTCTTGCAAAGATTAGCACAGTGTGTCTGACACTCAGACCTGTGCAGAGCGTGCGCCCAGCACCTGGCCACCTTACATGCAGCCCATCTCCTAATGAATAGAAGAGGGAAAGCCAGCAGCCTGCATAAACCCACCAAGATTAAGGAGAGGTTCTTAACTGAAACGTTGCAGTGAGCGTGGTCTGATGGACAAGGAGCAGCCAGGGGCAGGGAAGCGGGACACAGCGCCTGGGGGAGAGGGAAAGGGCATGTTCCCTGTGGCTCTTCCAAAACTGCCCCATGGGACGGGACAGTCTGCTCTGAAGCAAACAGCCTGCCCTGCCATGCCTTCCCCTTCCTGATGGCAGACTGTTATCTGCAGGTATGCAAAGTAGTGCAAATGAGGCTATAAAGATATTAATTATGCTGAAGGAATTAACTGCTTATTAACTTAAACTTCCTGCTCAATTATTTTCATTACTCTCCCACCTTTTCCAGTGAGAGGAAAGGACGCGTTCCAGCCCCAGTGCTCCCCAGCAGTCCCACTACCCCACAGCTTTCTTACAGCATTCCTTCCTCATGGAATGACGTCCTTCCCCATGGGACTGCTCAGCCTTTCTCATCCGCACTGGTGCCCATGCCTGGTCACTCCAGTTCTGCTAAGGGTTATGGCCAGTGCCCCAGCAGGCAGGACATGCAGCAAGTTGCATGGCTGGAAGGGGATCAGCTCCCATCTTTGTAACTGCATGACTTGGATTGAATTAGATCATGTCCACAAGCCTCAGTTTCCCCATCTGCAGTGTAATAAGGCTGATGAAGAGCTTGGAAATCCACTCATGAAAAACCAGAAATGAAAGCCTTTGGGGGGTGTAGCATTAAAACAAGATTCAGCAGCATGTTAGGAAATGTATTGCGAAGAGTCACTTTGTGTCATCCAGAGAAACATCCAAGTGATTTAACACTGACAGTCATTGCCATCTCTTGTTTTTGTCCACAGATATGCTTGGACTGATATCCCAAGTCATTCCTCACGTTGGCAACTTTCATCTCTTTCCACTTAAGTAAGCCCTAGGAAGCGCCTGTATTAAAACAATTAAATTACATGTGCAGCATTTACTCAAACACTGGCACCCTCATTAACAGCAGCACTTAGAGATGGGAGCAGTGCCTGTGTGTGCTCTGTAATCCTTCAGGGAGAAGGATCCGATTTGCCAGCCAGTTTGGTTATAACATTTAAATGAGAGATGGCTGCACTTGAACACAGAGGAGATACTGCCGAGGGATGTGTCTGGAAAACCAGAGCTCATTGTGACACCTCTCCAAGGGCCATTTAGCCTGATCTGCATAGCAGAGATACCCACCCATGCTGCTGGGTGCCTGCAGCCTTGATGCTGCTTGACACATGTTGAGACCTGCCCCAGAGAAATCAGGAAGCCAAATCCAGGCTGGAAAGGAAAGGTGTAGAAGGAAAGAGTAAGTAGCTTCTCTGGCACTATAGGAAGTGAAGAGCAGCTGCACAAGGTCAGCCTGTGCATCCCTCTAGCACTGTCTCTTGTCTCGGACAGGGCACAAGTGAATGTCAGGGGAAGGGTACAATAGAGCAAAAGTATATGACACTCTCCTCCTTTAGCACAACCCCAGCCTCTGAGCACTTGCAGCTCAGAAGTGGTTTCTATGTAGTTATGACCCCTTGGTGGGTTTCCTCCCATGTGCTTGCCCCCTTTATTGTTGTAAACAGCCCCATGCTGGGGTTAGCCGCCTATCCCTGCTTACCACTGCATGGCACGGATGGCTCCAAAGCCCTGGAATTTGAGCTGGGGTTTGCCTGGATATAAGAAGACAAAGGAACGTCCTAACCCATTCGTGGCCCACCACACGTTGCCCCACAAACCTCATACTCGTACTTCAGCATCACAGGGGGAGCCACGTGGACTCCTCTTCTGGTCACAGGGCAACAGCTCCCGGCTATTGCCAACCTATGGGACACAAATTAAATCAGAGATGCCAAGTACCCCCCAGCCATGCCACACATGGTGGCTTTAATGAGCAGTCTGCCGCTAACGCCATCGCTGTTTTGTGGGTTGGGATGCGGCTTGGGATGGGATGGGTTGGGATGTGTCGCGGGATGTGTCACTCTGATGTATTACGGGCGGTTTAAGTGCTTGCTGTGATGACTTTCCTTCAGCTCCTGCGTAGTAGGGACTGCAGATCTGCATGGGGCATATGGTGCCTGATTAATTTTATGGACTGCAGTGCATCAAGGTTGATTTCTTCCCCAAATAAGATATCAGTAACCCCATGTGCTCGCTGGCTTGGGCACATGGGGGTACCATTTTATTGGCTCATGGAGATGGCTTGCTGGCTGTTTTTATTCTTTAATAAAACCTTTTTGGCAGAGCTGTGGCTTCTTGTTGCCTTACAATAAGGGAGAGAACAACCAGTGCTCAAAGCTGACACAGAAGTTTATGAAACCAACAGGGAGATGCAGGGGGACCTCTAAGAACAATGCAGGCAGAGCTGCTGGCTGCTAACGAGAAGGAAATGTGTTATTTTTAGCTATCCAAGAAGGTGGAAGGTGAAAAAAACAGCACAAGAACAAAGAAATTCTGGAGTCCAATTCAGGAAGCCAGAAAGAAACCCCAAAATAACCCAAAAAGCTGGCTCTTTGCAGGGGAATTATGTCCCTAATGGAAAGGAGGGGACTTGGGGGCTGGAAGAGCCCTGGGGTGTGAGCCAAGCCCTGCACTCAGGACCATGCATAGAACCCAGCCTGCAAATCCAAGCTGGGGTGAGCTGAGGTCCCCTCTGAGCTCTGGTCCCCAAGCAGGAGCGGGAGCAAGGCTGTGTGCATCCAACAGACAGGGCAGCTCATCAGCAGATGAGGACCCTTGCAGGGCATGAGGGCAAGACCTCCACAAGCCAGGGAAGGGAAAGAAAGAAGCAGATGAGCTGATGTGAGAGCAAGGAGCAGCAGTGCTGGCGGTGCAAGGCAGAAAGGGCAGAGCAGACCCTGAGCTTTGGAGAGGAAGCATAAAAGCAGAGCACTGTGTGATGTGCGAGAGCGCTGTGCATGCAACCCCACAGCCCACTGTGGGAAAGGGGCTTGCTGGTGTTGATGTGAGGGTAGGCTGGCAGCAGGGTTGGAACTGGATAATCTTTAAGGTCCCTTCCAACCCAAAACCATTCTGTGATTCTATGGTTCTATGAAGGTAACGTGCTGAGGAGAAGCCCATAGGCTGAGTGATGCTTGGGTAGTCAATAACTTGCCTTCATCAATGAGTCTGACCATCCTCAGGGCTGTGAGGCTGATAGTGAGAGACCTGCAGCAGGGAGCTGATGCCTGGTACAGACAGTAACTGCTCTGGGCTCACTTCCCCAAAATTCAGATGAGAGTTTCTATCAGAGTTACAGCAGCTGCCTGAGGGATGGGGCACAAAGGCCTGCCCTGGGCTTAGCATTACAGAGGGTCCAATTGCTTGTGTAAATAAATCATAGAACCATAGAATGGTTTGGGTTGAAAAAGACCTTACAATCTGCTAGTTCCTTGCCACCAAAAATTCCACTGTCAGAGGATATGCATTTCCTAATGTCCAAGTGCACAGACAGTGCAAGAACAGAACAGAAAACATGTCCAGGAGAGAGAAGGGGGGTATTTTTCAACACAACTAATCCCATTTTGAATGCAAGGGGAGGGTGTGGGAGGGAGCGGGCAGCGGCAGGAGGAAAGCAGAGATGCTCTTGCTTCCCCTGCCCTGAGTGCAGCTGAAGAAGTCAAAGTGATTCATTCAAGCTTGGACACGTACCTTGGACACACCTCTGCCGTGTTTGCCTGGACCTGCATCTTTCCCTTTCCCCGGCCGCATCAGGAACACAGGGGACAAGTCCTCCCTCCTTGTGCCTTTGGCAGTCACCATCCTGCTCCCAGCTCCGCCTGGCTGCCATCACCCAGCAGCGCTGTCAAACACAGCTCCACAAGCAGGACATCCATGGATTTGCTGAGAGGGGATTACAGCTGCGCTGGGGACAACCATCATCTCCCAGCCAGCACACATGCAGCTGCAGGCGTTTGCTTTGGCATTCACCCATCTTGCCTCCTGTAGCCCCAGTGTCAGGAGCTGCAATGAGCTGCAGTGTGTGCACTGTGCCACTGTCTGATGCTCACAGTAATGAAGTAGCCTGTGATTAGCAACAGGAAATCTGCATTATAGGGTTATAAGCCAGCCCAAGCACAGGAGGGCTACAAATCTGCCATGCTCAGGACCCTGGAGGCTGTTACAGGAGCAGGCAGCAGCAATAATGATAAAAGCTGTTCTCTTCATTTCCCATTTGCATGATCCCCAAAGGGATCTTTTGCATCATGGAAGTCCTGTGTTAAGACCCTGGGCTTGTTTTGTCTTTTTATAGGCATGGATTTTACACTTGCATTAACTGCTGGAAGGCCGTTGCCTATGCTCCCTTTGCAGGCATTTGCTGCTCTGCCCCAGCGTGAGCATGGTATAGACTTTGAGCATCACAAACACATTGGGCTTCCCCAGGCTTGGAAAGTAGGCAGTGCTGCAGAGCAGGTAGCAGTAATAGCAGTGATCAAATTAGCATTCAGATCTATTATAGCTGCACTCCTGAAAGCACCTTCTATAGGAAGGTATTCCCAAGCCTGGAGATGGGACAGTTTCTCCCCATCACTAAAAGCCACACACTTTGCCTCCAGCACAACGCACCAGCTCCCAACAGGTCCATGCCCACTCCTGGCTCGCAGTGATTTGCTTTCTTCTCCCAGTGTGACACTTTCAAAGGCTGAATGTGAAACAAAAGGTTAAACTCTTGTCAGTTAAACTTAACTCTTGTCAGTTAAACTCCCTTCTGTCCCCACCCCTCCACCTCTGATGTAGCTGCTTATACACTTGTATTTGCACAAATAATGACAATCCCTCAGGGAAATCATGTTATCTCACTCACTGTGTAGCAGCAGGCTACCAGCAGATGATGAAACACATTGAGGATAGACAAGGCAAGCTGTAGCTGCTCTGCTTCTCTGGAAACCTTCCCCTGATGGAAACACATGATGGTCCTCATGGACCAGGGTCAGGCTTTGCTGGGGGTAACTAAGGATAATGGATAAAAGGATCCATTAGAAGAAAAATGTAGAGACCTCACATCCGGAAGCAGCTCATGATGGCAAAAGGAAGCCTGTAACGAATCAACAAAGCCACTACATGTATTTTAACCCCGCTGGGTACTTGTAGAGTCAAAGGAACAGGACCACAGCATCGTATTGGTCAGTGGCTGATGCGGGGAAGCAGTCTGTTGATCTAAAAGCAAGGTCAATCCTTTCTTGTGGTCACCCTGTATTAAATCCCAGGACTGTGTGACATCAACATCAACAGAGAATCCCCCTCACCTTTCCAAGAGGAGTCTTTCATGCAGGCCTCTGGTCTGCTTTAGACCCTGCAGCAGGCTGCAGCCAGAGGAGCTCGTTACAAGTGTGTTGGCCAAGTGCTGCTGCCACTTCCTACATGAAGCACTCGTTTCCAAGGCTGATGGATTGAAGACAATTAGCTGCTTCTCCTCCTTTCTTCGAGGCAACCACAGGCATGGGCAAACTCTCTGGCAGCGCACAATGATTTCTGATGAAATAATTCATCCAAACGCCTATGCAAATCGATCTGACCGATAACCACTGAAAAAATGCAATGCTTTAAATACGATGAAAACATAATCAGCAATTAGAGCCAGGGCTGACAGGCTGGTGCTGCGGATGGGAGCGTTGTTCTGTATCTGAATGCTGGTGGAAAGCAGCATCCTTCCAGGGTCATTTCAAGCTCTGCGAGGCACAGATTGAAAGACACTTTCCCGGGTGAAGAGCTCAGTGTGTCCGACAGCTCGGGGATTACTGAAGCTCTGGGGACCAGGCTAATCCTGTCCTCACTTGGAGGGTGCTGGCACATGTGCTGCTCTCCCAGGCTCTGTACTGCCCGGTGCTCGGATCCAAAGTGGGGGGGGCTGGAAAACAAGGCTCCTGTGAGCTCTTTTGGACAAAGTACCCTCCCCATGGCTGCCTGCCCACCCAGCAGCGGGGGATCCGGTGACCCAAGGGGTCCCATTCAGTCCTCCATCTTCTCTCTTATATTTCTCTGCTATTGACCTATGTGAAAACAGGAGTTTTCCAAGAGAAGTGTTCAACTCCGAAGGGCATAACTGTGATTTGTGAAGTGTTTGAGCCTGATCTCTGTGGGAAGCAGGGCACAAAGATCTCCATAAAGATTTATTCTCCTCTCCACCTTTAATGATGTAGAATTAGGGATTTAAATGGGGAACATTCAACACCAGGTTTCCACACTTGGGCCTCCTCCCTGTGCTCAAAACCTTCCTTCAGTTGAGAGTAGCAATTATCTCTTGCCTCCTTCACAAGGACAGTGAGAAGTGTAATGAAGCAGGACATGGGTTTTGTCAGCTGTGTGCCCGCACCTCACATTAAACCCAGTGGTAGCTGAAAGGATAATTGAGCCACTGGTGTTTAGAAACCACTCTGAGGTCTTTGGGTGTTCGTGACTGTGACTGCAGCACCAGGGGTTTGCACAGGGGCTGACAACAGCCCAAGTGGCCCTTTCCATCCTACCAATGCCATGTTCATGCACCAATTCCTGCTGCTGTTGGTTTGGTTAATACATAACACAAAGGGGGTGATCTTTTGGGTCTAACTCTGTAAGTGACCCAAAAAACCCCTCTGTTTCCCTACTTTAAATGCTCAGAAAACTGAAACTGTGCACCAGTGAGGAGGGGAGCTGTGGGTTTTTCCATCGTGCCCTTCTCCAGCCCAGGAACTGCTCTGGGCTTAGATCTTCACAAAAGCAGATGGCAACATCAGCCTATTCGAAGCTGAGATTTGAACTAGCCCATTTATTAGCACTGGCTTAAACCCAAACTTTCTCTTCCATCAGGAATCTGACGTTTTAAGCTCTTTTCTTCAGTCCAAATCCAAAACTCAGCATCAATGATGATGCTGTCGGATTTTCCCGATGGAAAACATCTCTCCTGAAAGAAGCTGCTCTCCTGCAGGGCATCCTATGCCTTTTATCCCTCACGGCACAGCAAGACCCCTCTGCTCCCTCATCTGAGTACTCCTTTGCCTCATCCCCACACCAAGGGTGCTACCACACTACCACCCAACAAATGCATGTCCCTCCTGAAGGCTGCTTCCCAGCTTAATGTTTTATAGGAGTAATTAGGAGTGACTGGTCTCCTTAGTGATCAGTAGCTGAAATGGGGTTTGGAGCCAAGTGGAGCTCAGCAATGAGGGTGGTTTCTAACAGCCCTACTGACCAGATATTCCAGGAGCAAGGAAGCTCCTTGGCTGCTTGTCCTCTGCTCAGCCTCCTCACTTAGCAGGGTTTCATCCTTTCACCCTTCTCATCCAAGTGGTCACCCTTCTTTTGCCATTCAAACGCATGTTGCTCATACATCTCTGAGCCTGTGCTGCAGATGAGGGGAATGCACCTCCCTCAAAAGAGAGAAGGAACACTGTGTTTTCTCGAGGTAAAAGAGCAATTTGACAGAGTTCAATACATTCGATGAAATTTAAGAGGATTGAACAGGAGTTTACCCAGGTTCAATACGTTTGAGGACAAGGTTCCCCTTCTTAATTACTGCATGAAGGAAACATTTGAAGGAAAACTGAGTTAGAATTGAGTTACAATGACTCACACAGAGACCTGAGAAGGGAAGGGTGAGGAAGAACTTCCCATTAAGACATAAGGTTCAGAGTGGATCCCCTTTGCTTTCTAAACTCCTTATGGAGCAAAGGCGCAGCTGAGTCCAATCTTAGTCTCAGACATGGACAATGGTTAATGCCTAATGGAATTATCCATACAATGCTTAGAGTGATATCGAGTAGCTACGTGGATTAGTAATGTTTCATTAGTATTAGTTCAGCACACAGTCGCTGCTGAGGATCTGCCATGGGGAAGGGACCTCTTCAGCTCCCTGGTTCACTGCGGGCCATGAGGCCCATTGCTCCTTAGTCTGAACCAAAGTATGGCTGAGGGGTGAGTGTATCCATCACAGCCTGGCATTAAAACAGAGAGCTCCTATATGTTGCCACGAGGGATTTATATCTAAAGTAATAACTTAATGCCACGGCAAATACTTTAATTTCTTTGTAGTACAAATTACCATACTAATCTGATAATAATGCATTAGAGCCTGAAAAAAAAGGGAAGAAAAAGGGAAAAAAGAACTCCTGTGAGGTTAATCATGACAGGAATTGAAACCAAGACAAAGGCTCGCACTGTGATTTGGCTGAGATTTCATGGATGTACACTGGAAAAGGTGAGGGAGGGTACATCACAGAAACACTTAAGTGACCATCAAAGCAAAGACCAGCCAAGATTTCACCTGTATATTTACTGGTCTCTCATCTTCTGTGTGAGAAGCATTTGTCAGGGTCTACTGAAACAAAAGGTTTAAGATGGGCCTAAACCCATCTGGAGCTGGTTTGGTCTGGGAACTACAGAGAGTTCATAAGGCAGCACAAGGTGGTGTGTTTGCAAAACGTTGCTTTAAAAAGGCCAAATGCACATTCCGAGGTGTTGCCAAAAAGCAATTAGATAAAGAGAGGAAAAACAGGGCCCAAGGACTATACTGAGAGGTCAGACCTGACCACAGCACAAGGTTGGACACGTGAACATATGTTCAAACACCTAAATGTGGGTATTCTAAGCTGGGGCTGAACCCCATCCTTAACTGCACCCCCAAACTGCCCTGCTGAAAGGCCCAAAGCAAATCCTTCCAGCAGAGCAAGGTCCCAACAGGGAAGGTAATTAAGCATCAGAAGCGATTACGAGGAGATATAGCAGTATCTGCATCCCCTTGAAATCCTTAAATCCAGACAGGGCAGCTTTGTAAAGCTGTGTTGTAGCTCAACCTGTAATTACAGGCTGGATGCCCATCAGGAGGTAAGATGCTGCGGTCTGTGTTTATGCAGGATGATCCCGGCCTGGTTTCTGTGCTGCTGGGAGACTCAAAGCCATGTGAGAATCATGCTTGTTTCCCAAGGTGAGCACGTGAGGAGCTTGGAGAGCTGGGTTCTGGGTGCAGGGCTGGGGTTTTCTTGAAGGCTGTTTTGGGGGCTTTAGAGGGTCTGTAGAAGAGTGTCAATGAATCCATCACACTCTTGAATGGGGGCTACAAGGGTGCTGGAGAGGGACTGTAGTGATAGGATAAGGGGTGATGGGTTCAAACTGAAGCAGGGCAAGTTCAGGTTAGATGTAAGGAAGAAGTTCTTTATTGAGAGGGTGCTGAGGTGCTGGCACAGGGTGCCCAGGGAAGTGGTAAATGCCCCATCCCCGGCAGTGTTCAAGGCCAGGTTGGACAGAGCCTTGGGGAGCATGGTCTAGTGTGCAGCGTCCCTGCCCATGGCAGGGGTTTGGAACTGGATGACTTGAGGGTCCTTTCCAACTCTCTTTTCTGTGATTCTATGATTTATATTCCCCTTAATGACAAGACTTCTTTCGAGCAGGAGTGATGCTTGACTTCATTCTATTTTTCCCTTTATTTTTAAGGAATTCAAACCGTTCCTGTGAAAGACGGGATGTTTTCGTCGGAGCTGACAGCACCTCGCTCATTAAATCCCGCTTTCCACCACTCCACAACGCGATCCGTTGTGCCCATGTACCCGCTCCTCAGGCACGGCCGCTCTCCCTTGGTTGTTTTCTCTGGGCTGTTTTTCTTCCTTGTTGCAATTTTGCTGCCCCATGAATGAAGTGTCAGAGCCTCCCTTTGAACCAACAGCCCGCTGCCGAGCCCTGCAGAAGAGCATCTGACACCTGCCAAAGTAGAGATTTCAGGCTGAGGTTTCTAAGCGGGGAAAACCTGCTCATTTGCCATGAAGATCACAGGAGTGAACAGGGTTTTCTTTGCAAACTACATGAATTCCACCTCCAAATCCCACCTGCTTCCAGCTAAATGAAGCTGTCGGGTGTTTTGAAGGTTGTGAGGCAGCAAAAGGTAACTGGGGGGAAGGGTAAAGCTCAAATTAAACCTGAGCTGGAGCACGGGCAGCTTTGGTTCTCACAGAAAGCATCCCCTGAAGTCAGGCAGCTTCAAAAGCAGCTGACTTAAAAGTAGGTGTGGGTAAAATCTGAGTTGTCATAAGGTGGTTTCTAGACTGTTTGAGTTACTGAAGGTCCAACCTTAGATACCTGTATGGCCTTAAATACCTGTATGGCAGTGGAAGATGTTTAGAGGCCAAAATATCTAAGGTGGAGAAAGAAAAAAGGGAAATGGGGCTTGATGCAATAAGCAAAGAGACCAAGACGCCACTTGCCTGAGGCAAGGAGGAGGTCAGAGCCAGCAGTGATGGTCAGCAGGAGCACCCACCAACTTTGCACTGCTTTTCCATGCTGCCTGACCAAGAGGTGAGGAAAACCAGAGGAAAACCAGTCCGCTCCAGCTGAGTGGATGCAAGAGGCTCTTGTTCTTCTCACTGTAAGGGCTCTGCTCAGGCAGAATCGCTTTCACCTTCATTTCTGTTTCTTTTGTCACTGTTTGTGCAAGCCTGAACCAACCTGCTGCCCGTTTTGCTCTGTGTTGCTATGGCAATTGGAGAGGTGTTGCACAGCCCTGCTGCAAACTGCAGCAGCCCTGCACAAGGCAAAGTGTCCTGCAGAAAGCAAGAGAGCTGAGCTGGCCTTAGAACTAACCTTAATGAAATCTATACAGCTGTGCTTGGCATATAGCACCTCTACTGTTCCTCCTGCCAAGGAGAAGGGGTTCAGACAGTCTCAAGTGAGGCAGATGGATAAAATGCACCAAGTGGAGACCTTGTCTTTGCAATTCAGCTGCTTCATAGCAGGAGTCTGGAAACTGCTTTCTGAGAAGGTAAGAAGTGAAGAGGTGAAACATCACAGGAGGAAGAGCTCCGGTGTTGCTGAGGTGAGCAATTCATCTTGTGAAACACGCATTGCGTGGTGCCGATGTCCAGAGCAAAGCTGAGATTTCCAAGGGCATCAGATGAGGCTGGAGCCCGGAGCCTGCTCCTCTGAGCACCATTAGCTTCAAAATCCTCAGCCTAAATCCCCAGCCAGCACTGAAACTGTGTGGTTCCCTCCAAAGCTCTCCATCACTTTCAGTGCATTGAGCTCTCCATCTGGGGAACTTCCCAGCCCTCCCGCTCTCCGTGATTTTCCACAGGAGGAGATGAGACCCAGAAGGATGGGGCGTGCTGTGTCTACATTCGCCCTGCAAGTTCCTGGGCATGATAAACTGGCCTGGATACCAACTCCATTTCTAGCTTGACAAATCAAGCTACCGTCTTGCTTTTAAATATTCCCAGTCTGATGAGTCTAAAACTCTGGAGAGCTGGATGTCCCCTGATGGTTCCCCCTTGCTCAGCCCTGTCCCAGCAGCTCACATGAAAGCACGCACCGCTATTACCCCAGCTGGTCACTGAGCCATCTCTAGCCTTGCCAAGTTAACCAGGATTAACATCAATTATCCCCGGTCAGCAATTCCAGCCCTGGGAGCTCCCCTGAGCCCTGCATGGATACATATGACATGGGTTAAATTTATACAAGGTCTTGGAATACTCCAAGTGCCTGTAACATCTGGCACATCTCAGGGTTTCCACGCTCTCTGGGTCTCGGACCTGTCACAGACGGGTTGACCCCTGAGGATATAAGGTCCCTGGGTCAGGACCTATTGATTCTGCAGTGCTTTGTACAGCATTTGTCAGTGATTAGGGAACGGGAACTCAACCCAAAGTATGCTGATGTGGGTTATGTGTATAGAGACACAGGCATCCGGCTTGACAGAGAAGTTAAAGGGCATTTTTGGCTTTCTATCCTCTCTTTGGCCTGGAAGGGAGATAAAAAAGGCTGTTCTGTGACTTCCATAGCCCAGCACACTGACTGAAACAGTGAGTGACATTCTGCTGTCTGCTCATGGAGTGTCCTGGAAAGCTGTGTGTCAGAGTCAGGAAGCAAAGAGCTCTTAAACTGACTTTTCCATCCCCAGCTCTGGAGTAGGGGCCATTGTAAGTCACTGTCCCCATCCTTACTGTGCTGGGGAAACTGAGGCACAGGAACACGGGGACTTGCTAAACACCATCCAGGTGACATGTAGCAGATTGAGGACTGAAATGCAGCAACCTGAGACTCTCATTGCTATTCTGGGCCTTAAAGCATAAATCAGAGACAGTGCAATGGTAGATTTTACCATAGAAGATCCCATGCCCTGCTGAGCACTGCAGCCTTGCCTAGAGCTACCTACTTATCTCATGGAGATGCCTACGTAACTTCTAGTTTTGGAAATCCAGATACTCCCTTGCCTTGCAATGCTCCCAGGTGCTGCACCAAACATTGGGTGCACATTAACCTGTCACATGCAGCAAATCAGAGCTGAGCACTTTACCCCATCAGGGGAAATAGCTTTAGGTCTGCTTGGAGCACTCTGGAGAGGGCAACAACCTGCAGCCTAGTCCCTGTCTGCAGCAGCCTAAAGGCATTGAGAGGGAATAAGCATCCTGCTGCACAGGGACGGCTCTGCAGTGATGAGCTTTAATCTGCTTCGGGAAGGTTATTCAGTTAGCACAACTTTTGCTTCTCATAAAGGCAAGCCTTGACCCAGCCCTTTGCTCTCCATTGCAGAGCATCCCTTCCTCCACAGACTGGACCAGCCGCCGGCATCAGCACCTTGACATTCCCCTGGGATTGTGTGAGCTCCCAGGCTCTCAGCTGGGGCTAACAGACAGGAGGTGAAGCATGACAGTGAGTAATGGCAAGACCTTTGGAAGTCCAGGAGAAATCAAATCAATGCGACAGCATTTGTTTGCTTTCCAGTCCCCTGTCCTCCCCCTTCCCACCCTCACCCCTCATCCTAATGGCATTTCAGGCTGTTTGGCTGCATTCCCCACCTCTTAAACCAGGACTCAACAGCACAGAGAGGCAATGACTTGAAAACTGCCATTGATGGGCTGTTGGCCGGGGTGGTGCTGGGGTTTTAACCCTTTCCGCTGTCAGGAGCAGGGCAGTGCAGAGGCAGAGCGGCTGTTGAGGCACTCATGCAAAGTCACTGAGATGAATCAGTTTTATTTTTACCTTGGAAATTGCATGTACCCAAGAGCCTCAGAGACTGAAATATCAATTGCCCAGGGCAACACAGCTACCAACTGCATTCATTTCTCATTCTTGCTGCTGGAGGGAGAAAACCAGGTTGCACACATGGACCTCTGCCTTCCCAGCTTAATCACTCCTTAATGTCCCTGCTGTTGGCAAGGGCACGGGCAGGACCATGTTCTCTTTGAAGATGCCCATCCCTGTCTCAAGGCAAGCAGAGGCCTTGCAAACTCATCCCTGGTTCTGACAGCACCACATGGCAACAGCAGGCCTATGATCGGAATTCCATCTCTGTAACATGCTCACAGACCTCCCAGGGCAACTTTCTGAGCAGCAGTGATTTTAGGGGTGTTGGGGGGAGTTTCTCTGCATTTGGGGGATTTGGGGCTTTCTCTTTGTTTTTTGGGGGTTTGTTCTGGTTTGGTTTGGGCTGGGTTCTTGTAACGAGACGACGCAAACTCATCCTCACGAAATCTCTTGTCCTATGGGAGCACGTAGTTGGGTTATGAATGAAAGATGTGTTCAGAGTAAACACCAGAGCCCTGCAACCAGGGTGCTGATGCAGCAGGCTTGGCCTCAGCTCCGTTTGGTGTCCTTTAGCAATGCTGCTGGAGCACCAAAGGGATCATTCAGACAACAACAGCATCATTTCAGGCTGCTTGGCTCCATTCCCCTGGGGCTCCTCATCACCAGGTTCAAGTCAATCCCTTTGTCATTAAACATCCCAGCATGTAAATCATGTCTAAGAGCATCCCAGCCCATAACTGGATCCTTCCAGGAAGAAGGAGAAATTCATTCAGATCACAAAGGAAAATCAAACCTGTGTTACCTAATTGCTAGTTGAGTGCAGACAGACGGAATAAGGAGGAGATAACACATCTTGGGCCTCCAGCTTTGTCATATACCCTATAAATGATTTATTTTTAATCATGAAAAGAGCTACAAACAGCCTCAACCCAAACATTTTATGTTGCTTACAATCAAAGTTTCATTTATCCCTCATTTACTTTACCACAATCTTCAAAATCAGCTTCTTGCCCACAAGGAGACAGACGGAGTCCAAGGTGATGATTTAAGGGTTAAAGGAAAGGGTCCAGAGCAGGTTGCCGGGTTCAGCTGCTGCAGCTCTGAGCACACCTCATCTGCTGGGATCTGCATGACAAAGGCCAGCCTAGAGATGCCAAGAAGTCAAAGCCAGCTCTTTCTCCAGGTGTCCCCTGTCACAAGCAGAGTGGCCGTTTGCTTTTCTCCTTTGTAGAAAGCAGCTGACACGTATGAAAACAAGGATCAGCATCACAACAGCGAGGGTTTGGTGGAAAAGCAATGCCTGGAGTTGGCTGTGGTCTGCAATGAAACCCCGAGAACACCAAGCTCTGAGCGCGCATCTCTGCTCCCAGCTCCGAGGCAGGGCAGAGCAGTTGGGAGATGTCAGAGCAAGAGCAAACCTCACCCCTGCGAGCGGCAGGGAAACAGAGATGGATTTCAATGGGTTTCAAGACAGAGCAAACTCCTGGGAACAAAGGAAAGCTGGAAACCTTGAGTGAGATCCCTGAAGCCAGCACTGCTGTTTATACATGGCTCCGCGTGTAAATCAGGACACTTCACACTTCTGTTCCAGCTTTATATGAGAGAGGGATAGCCCTAAATCTCTGATGCCTCCGGGACAAGCGCTTCTCCTGGCCACCGCTACCTGCAGTTACACAGCACAATAACAGCGTTATTGAGATTAGGTTCTGCCAGCTACACAAATGAGCTTCCCTCCTTCCAGCACTCGCAGGCATGAAGGACCCTTTGGAAGAGGTCGGTAATTCAGCCAGACAACAAGAGCTCCTGGGCCCTGATTGTCCCTGGAAGTGTTCCTAAACTGTGTAGATGAGGCTCTCAGTGCCATGGGTTAGTGGTGGCCTTGGCAGTGCTGGGGTAAAGGTTGGACTTGATCTTTAAGGTCTTTTCCAACCCAGTTGATTCTATGGTTAGAATTAAATGACCGGAAACAGCACAAACAGGAGCAGCGCTGCTTTGGCCACACAGTATGCTGGGGCATGTGCTGCTTGAAGGACTGCTCTCCTTCTGGAAGGGAAGTGCATTCCTGAGGTCTGTTGGCTTCTGGGTGACATCCACAGACAGAGCAGCCTGGCAGAGCTCTGCAGATGCCAGCGGGGGCTATCACTTGCAAATCAGCCCTGGACTCAGTGTGGCACGTTTCACACTGTGAGCACATCTCTGAGAGCATCATTGCTCTGCTGAAGCTGCAGGGAGCCTTTCTGATGACTGCTCTGGGTGCTGAACTGCTTCCTAGAGCAACATGGAGCTAAGGACAGCAATGAGATCTTATGCATGGCTTGAACAAGGGCCTGTAGCAACAGGGCAATGGGGAACGGCTTTAACCTGCCCGAGGGGAGACTGAGATGAGCTCTTAGGCAGAAGCTCTTCCCTGTGAGGGTGCTGAGGCGCTGGCATAGGGTGCCCACAGAAGCTGTGGCTGCCCCATCCCTGGCAGTGCTCAAGGCCAGGTTGGACACAGGGGCTTGGAGCAAGCTGCTCCAGTGGAAGGGGTCCCTGCCTGTGGCAGGGGTTGGAGCTGGATGAACTTTAAGGTCCCATCAACACAAACCAGGCTGGGATTCTATGGTTCTGAGGAAACTTTAGGGAAGAGGAAGGTGCCCACACCACCCTTCTGCAGAGGAGGGGATGGAGGACAGGCCAGCTCCCACCAGGATGGCTGCTGTTTTCCTGAAGGCTGGACCCAAAGCTGATGATTGCTGCTCATGTGAAAGCAGGACCAGGCTCCCTGCTGTCCTGTTCAAGCAGATTTTCTCCACCCCTTTTACAACCCAGTGCCAGAAGCGCTGATTACTCCAGGGGAAGCCGAGAGAGCGGTGGTTCCGCTCCTCATCCGGAAACCTGGCATCTTAAATTGCTTTTGTAATTCCATCCAGGTATATCATTAGCGTCCTTCGCATCCTAATTGTCCTGCAGTGCTGCTGTGCAGCATCAAACAACGCAGTGGTAGGCAGGCAGCAGGGCTGAGTGGGAAAGGCAGGAGATAGGAGATTAGGAAGCCTGGATCAACTTGTGCCGGGTGCTGTGCATGGTTTTTTACCTCTCCTTGTCCCTGCTTATCCACTTGTTGATGCTGACAGTCAGGAGTCAGAGATGTTGGAACTGGATGATCTTAAGGTCCTTTCCAACCCTAACTGTTCTATGATTCTATGTGACAGCCTTGGATCACTCCAGCATGATGGAGCAAACCTGTGTCGCCCCATACCCCCAGGGCAAGGCTCTGACAGGGTGCAGCAGTGATGGGGTTTGGTGCAGCAGCACTACAGTGAGTGGCTGCCACCTCCTGACCCTGGCAAACAGGCAGGGACAAAAATGGGGAGGGACCAAGTAGTAGTCAGTAGCACTGCATGGCCCTTCTGCCATCCTCTGAGCCTCAAACAACAGCCATGTTTTGATATCCATTTACTTGCTTGCTCTTTGGAACAATAAAAGCCACTGCAGAGTTGTATCTGGAGTTTCTTTTGAGCTCTCGGGTCCAAAGAATATACCCCAACCTGGCTGAGTTTGTATAGACACAACGCATATGCAAGTGCAAGGTAACAACTTACTTTCTACCTCACCAAAGAAAGATAAAGCAAAGCTACATGTCCCACACCCAGGAGACAACTGGCACGTCACTATCCCTTGGCAATCACCCTGTGACTGGCTGAGAGTTCATCTCCTCTGTCCCAAAATGATCAGTTGCAGAAAGATGCCTTCTGCCTTTGCTATGGGAGCATCCCTGTACCTGGGAGCCCACAGCACAGCAGCCTGCTCACGGCCTGGTGGAATGGGTCAGCCTTATCCCTATCCCTGTCCCTAGCAGTGTCTGTGCAGAAGAGCCCCAGCCTTGTCCTTACCCTGCAGTGAAGCTTTTGCCTTCATTTGGGCAGCTGGCTATCTGACTGGGAGACCCAAACTGTGCTTTGAGCAATAGCAAAGGGCTGTGTCTTCAGCAAAGCCTAATGTAGCAGAAGGCAATTGCAAGGGAAATTACATCTTGTGGAAGCAGGTAGCAGTGCAGTGATGCGAAAAGTGTTTTCCCTCCAGTGAGTGTGTGCATGCTATTGGTGTTTTGGCTTGCTTTCTATTCTTAAAAGGCAGATCAGGATTCAATGCTCACATTTTACTGCAGGGAAAATGATTTCACAGGTCTGCACGCCATGTAGTCACTTCCAGGCACGGCTGCTGGGGCTTGGTACGCCTCCTTCCAACCCTAATGCATTCCCCAGTGTAGCAAGAGCATCCTTTCTTGGAGGGGAGGGAATGGTGAAGTCAATGGTGGAAATATCAGGGCAGTGCTGAAAATATCTCTGCATCCTTCAAGCCAGGGAAATGGTATTTGGGGAAGGGATGAGCTGGGTGCAGGGTGCAGGGAGCAATCCCTATGTCTGTTTGGAAGCAAAAACCCTACTTGTGCCCGTGCTGCTGCCCTGCGTAGGATTTCACCAGGCAAATATTGCCCCTCAATACAACACCCAATTTCTCCCTGTGTTTTCCTTCCTTTAGCATCACTACTGCACCTCTCCTGCCAAACGTCAAACCCTCTTCCCTGGTTCCTTTAGCCCTCCTTCGGGGGGGGAAGACCCACTCCCCAGTGCAGGTAGGACAGCCACAATGACCTGCAATCACAGTAACTCACTTGCAGCCCTCAGTAGGGCTGCCACAACCTGATTTCCAACCTGTAAATGAAGCTTCCCTTTCCCAGCCATAAAGCACTCAGTTGCTGAGCAGCTCTAAGTAACCACCACACTCATCTGGGATCTCCAGGCCTGATCTATGTATCCAGGTGTGAAAATACCGGTGCTGGCTTATAAACCACTCTGTCAACCCTGTGGGACAGGAGATGCCCCAGAAATATTAGCTGCGATTCTATCATTTCCTCAATGGGTCAAGTCCGGTCTGGGTCTGAGCAGCCTCTGCTTGCTGATTTGGGGCTTAAAAAAGCCACTAAATGAGTTTTGCGCAGTACACAGCTCATCAAGGATTCAAATGCAATAAGGGTGTTTATAATGGATTTAAGGAAAAAAGAATATATTCCCTGCATGCATAATGTATTTACTCCACACGTATATATAGTTGGAAATGTGCTGCGTTAGCTGTGAAAACTGCACAGCTAGCAAAGGGAGAGAATCCCCCCCAACCCATCCTCTTCATCTGATGGGTCAAAGAGCCATCACAAACTGTCAGATGCTCCTGAAATTTCATCTTTCAGTCATTTCAATGTGAGTTCTGTCTCAGAACCAGACCCCAGCTCCCATTTCCAGGCTGGGTGCTCCATGTATCACACTGAAGCCCCCAGTGCCATAGAATCGCAGAATCCCAGCCTGGTTTGTGTTGGAAGGGACCTTAAAGCTCACCCAGCTCCAACCCCTGCCACGGGCAGGGACCCCTTCCACTGGAGCAGCTTGCTCCAAGCCCCTGTGTCCAACCTGGCCTTGAGCACTGCCAGGGATGGGGCAGCCACAGCTTCTCTGGGCACCCTGTGCCAGCGCCTCAGCACCCTCACAGGGAAGAGCTTCTGCCTTATCTCTAACCTGCTTCTGTCCCAGCCCCTATGGCAAAGGACCCCCAGGAGTGTAGGCAACCTGGGTCTCCTCTGTCTTGTCTCCTCTGTATGCATTTGATCAAGATGGGCTGAGAAAGACACCAAACGCCTTGATTTTACATCCCGAGAGTTCTGGATGATGCTGTGTGGATGGATGCTCCAGGAGTGTGCCTCCACCCGCGCTGAGGTCTTGTAATGGCATTGCACAGACATGTGCTTGTTGATTTAATGTTGGGGGAGACGCAATGGATGCTGAGAGTTTCACCTGGCAGATGATGGAGATAGAAGCTGCCATGGCAGAGAGCTGGGGACCAGAGGGCTCATTGCTGGTCTTGCTCCTGGTTGCACGGATGAATTTTCTCTTCCCTTCCTTCCTTGCCTGGCAAGATGCTTAGTTCAGTTCTTTAGGGATTTAGTGACCTCTCTCTGACCTGGTAGCTGGGTCTCAACGTGCCCCAGGGGAAAAAGGAACCATAAATTTACCTTCACTCACTAAAATAAATTACAAGAAATTAATGTCCCATAATGAGACAATTTGTCATTGCTGATAGGCCTGGCTTTAACGGAGGGTTTTAAAACAGCACCATTAATTTATATGGCTTTGCTATTTAATACTTGAACAGGATGAATCTTGCTATAAAGGCAGTTTACTTGGAAAGCAGGCAAAGAGTGGGGGAGGAAAGGAGCATGGTTGCATGTGTGTCTGGGGAGCACAAAACTGCCTCTTGCCTTCAAGTGAAGGAAAGGTGGGGTTAGCTCTATAAATCTAGCTGATGAATGCAACTCCTTTTGAGAAACAGGCTGAGGCCCCCTGAATGACCATGCATGCCCTAAAAACAGGAGCATCCTATCTCCCTATGCCCACCAAGGTGCTGGCTCCTGCTTTCCATGACTTACTCCAAAGTTTGCCCATCTCCAGGACCACTGGCTTCTGGTTGAAGCACGAGCAAAACCAGAAAGCAAGATAATTCTTCTAGCAGGGGAATCTGAGCTCCCTATAACTTTGCCTTCCCTCCTTATCCCCTCCTATAGAGCTTCTGCCTGAGGTTTGCAGGACTGCTACAGGCTTTACACATGAACAGAGGTGCCTGGAGCAGAGGATACCAGTGCTCATGGTCAAGAGCCAGCCCTTTCCCTTCCTTCTGGCTTCTGCAGGTGGATTTAGACATCAGGGTTAGTACCTTTACACTTGTATAAGCAGCTGACTTCTTTCTGTGTTTTCAATATACCTCCCCATGTTTTCACTCCCTTTTCTGCTCTGTTTACTGTCAGTCTGCCACACTGCACCTAAAAAGGCTGAAAATGATGAGGCATTTAAGTGCCAAAAAGCTTCAAAATGCTTTGGATGGACGTCCTCCATCCCTCTTTTCCTGGAGGTAATGTTCATGTCAGCCAGCATTCCCATTGTTCCTTGCATCCTGCTCTCATGGGGTCCCTTGCCAAGCCCTGGAGCAATCTCCTGTGGTCCCTGGATGAACAATCCTGGAGTCCTGATCGGTGACTTTCATTTGGCTCTTGCACTGCTGCATAAACGGCAAGGGAAGAAGAGCACACAAAGCAGCATAGTGCCTGCCCAGCAGCACAGCCAGCCCTGCTGCCTGCTCAGCCTCTACCTGCCTGGCTTGGGGGCCCTTGGGAGCTACATGTAATTAAATTACTGTTTATGGGGCTGAGCTGACTCCTTTCTCCCAGAGATCTTTGTATCGTTCTCATTGTTTTCCATTGCCCATTGTTATTCTACAGAGCTCTGCTTTCATTCTTCTTATAAAGGGCACATCTGCCCTGCCAGGGAGGCCACCCGTTGGGTTCAGAAAGGGAAGGGTTTAGTATCAGCCACGTTGTCTGGGAGCCCTGCAGGGACTCAGCAGAGCACCAAGCCAAAGGCAAACACCCAAGCTGCTGGAGGTCTTCATTCTAATCAGATTTACTTCTTGCACTTCATCCTAATTGGAAGTCATTTTGGTGGCATGTCCTACATTACACTCATAAATTAAATATTGCAATGCCCAAAAACGTTTAGCTCGATGCCCTCTTGGAATTACCCTGCTTCTGAAAGAAAGGCAAAGCTACTCCATTAAAACTATTGTTCCCCTAGAAATGTCATTAGACTTATCTGCTGCAGTGAGTTATTGCCTACAAGGCCAACATGAAAAGACCATGAAGAGTCTGACCTAGAGCAGGTATTAAGTCATCTTCCTTTCAGTGTAGAGTTTCTGCTATCCTTATCAAAGCAATATCTCAATCAGAGCCTTGTGCTGCTGCAGTGTCATCCTTATAGCAAAGGCCCATCAAGAGACCTCCTGCTGCTCAAAGGCATTTTATCCAAGGACCATCCATACACAGGAATTCTTCAGATGGGAAAAGACTTTTAGCAAACTATCCTTTACTTTCTCTCCTGATCCCCTACCTTTCAATAAAGGACATTTAGCAGCTCCTACAGTGCTTCAGGCATTGTGAGGGGACCTGGGTGGCCCATCTCCATGTCCTAGCAAGTTGGTTAGACCATCCGTGAACCACTGAATTAATTTCCCAGTTAGAGTTCAGTGAATACGAAGGCTTGGGACTGCTGTGGTTTATGAACCTGATTTAATCCTACACTGGGATGAAAGGAAGTCTTTTTCAGTAAAAGTAATGGTGTCAGAGCTTCTGGCCTGAAACTCGAAAGGCGAAAGTTTCAATTCAGAGCCTTGTGCTTCTATGGAGAGAACAGAAAAATTCACCCTTCTCCTTAGAAACACGATGGGAAAATGCTCTCATTGCATGTTTCAGCTGGAACAAAGCGTTTCATCCCAAGGAAAAAGGAATTGGGTCAAAATATTCTGTCTGCTGTTGTGCTGGGACAGCCCTGGAGCTGGTTTGTTACTGCTCTCAAGGTGTTCTCCAATCTCAACTTTCTCTCCTACCAGTGACCATCATGGCAAAGGCGCAGTGTTCAAACCCCTTGTTTCACACATCAGAAAGGCTTTGCACACCCAGGGGTACATGACCAGGGACACTGGAGATTTAATCTCAAACATCTTGCTCTTAAACTGCTGGAACAGGCGGTTATTTTGGGGTGACATCAGGTTGGTTTCTCTAAAGCAGAGCTCTTTTTCAAGCTGCAGGATGACTGATCAGCCAGCATAAAGTCTGCATTTCACAGTGGTCAAGTTAAACTGGCCTAAAATGGGAGCGATTTTTGTGGCAAAACACATTTAAAATCCCTACTCTGAACTAGCTTAATCCACTGAAATTTCCCATGGGGAATTCAGATGCTCTTATCCCAGACAAGGGAGTACCCACTGGGAATTAACAGCATATGGTATCCTGTTTGCACAACTTCTTCGAGGTGGGGTTTGGGGCTCATTCTGACACAAATGTCCTTCTGCATTTATCTTTAGCAAATAAAATACTTCATGAAACTCAATCAGCCCTTCAGGACCTCAATTTTCCTTGTCAGAGTGGGTAAATTCATACCTGCTACTGCTGTATTAGAAAGGAAGGCAGCAAGCCCTGCTCTGGTTCATGTTCACATGATCTTTATGGCATGCACCTAGACAGAGAACTCCACCACATTCTCTTCAGACCACACACCAACTCTATTACTCTTAGGGGCCAGAGAATCAATAAGCTTAATGGAGCAGGCATCCCATTTATTTTTATGGGATTTAGCACAGTGATAATCACTGTTTGAGGTAGTAAAATCCCACGTCTGCCCAAAACATTTTCTATTGGGTTCTAGCATCCTCCATCCCAAAGTGCAGATAAGGCCTGAAGCTCCAGAGAAAGGGCAGAAGCAGTCATAATGTGCTTAGCCAGGTGTTCAGTGGGCAAAAGCAAATTCATTCCTCTTCCTTTGCAAGTGTTCTTATGTCCTGAAGCATGAGGTTTCATTACCCTTATCGTAGCCTTAGTTTGCAGAGCATCAAAGGTTATTAATGGTCATAAAATTGCCTATTACTGTTTCATCTGTAAGCACTGTGTTTCTTTTTATGGCAAGCTTGTTCCACACTTTGATTACCTGGAGCACTCGCAGAACAATGCTGTAATCCTGCAAGTTGGATTAGCAGTCATTTTATTCACATTATCTACGTGCACAATATAATATAAGCAATAATCTTTGCCTGTCATTCTGACAACACAAAACCCCATTAAGGTCAATGGTTCAAGAACTCATTTGGCTTTGGTGGAACATGGGCTCATTAAAATAAGGCACAAGCGCCATTGGAGGGGGGCCTGGAAGATCTCTGGAAATGGGAGCAGAAGGGCTGTATTCTTCTCTCTTTTCACTCCCTACCTTAAGAAAGGGCGTGTTTAGGGACAATATTTCCATCCTACAAGAAATCCCATTTTGGGGAGCTTTTCTTCAATCCAGATCAGAAGGACATCCATGAGATGTTGCACACAAGTGGATGAACACCCCACTTTGCCCCCACGAGGAAGAGCATCCACCACAAGGATGCCTGACAGTTCCCTGGCAACGAGTGAGGAGTGAGCATCAGCAGAAGAGAATACGCTCCTTGCCTGAACTATGTGACATTCCCAGCAGGAAGATCAAGGCACGAAATGATAAACAGGCTGTAAGGAACATAAAAGAGGAACAAGAAATGAGTCTGTAAGTATGTTAATTGATAAAGAGGAGATCAAAGAAGTGGCTGGTGCACTCTTCGACAGAGAGGCACAGGTGGGGACAGATAGGATGGTTGATGTGCACAGTGATGTATTTGCAGAGTCTTACCCAGGTAGGCAGTGTCTGGCTGGACTGCATGGTTAATGTTGGTGACAGCAGGGGATGTGCTCATGCTACAGCAAGGGGAAATAGTGAGTCGGGGAATATTTCAATGAATTGAGTACTTTGAGATGGACTTTCCTTGGTAATGTCTGGAGCACTTGATGGCCTAAGCAATGCAGGCTCATAACTGGTGAGTCTTGTCAAGGACACTTGGACAATGGGTGATGCCCCAGCAGGCAGGAGAAGGAAAAACATTGCACCTGCATGTAGGGAAAGAGAAACCCCACAATTAGTATCAGTTACCTGGTGCAAACCCAATGCACACAATCACAGTGGTCCTTTCTAAGCCTCTGGAGGATAACGAGGAGATGAATCACAGCCAGGACAGATGTGTCAAGAACAATCCAATCTCCGCTCACGGCAGGGTCACAGACTTTGTGTATAAAGGAGAAGGATGCGCTCTTGTGGTGCTTTGGATGTTGTTCCACACTGCTCAACACAACGGGCTGCTTAACGAATCCAAAACACTTTCAAAAGGCCTGTTCAGGGAGTAGCTAACAGTTCTCTGGGCTGTTTGAGGTTGAGCAGGGTCCCACCATGGACCTGGTGCTGTTTGATGCGTTCCTTGCTGACTTTGCTTGTGAAGTGGAGAGTATTTAAGTTAGGTGTGGAGGAAGCTATAAATGCTGGCGTAAATGATTAGTTAAGGACAGTGCATTAATAATTGAAATACTATAATACTTGCATATTATAATTGTTGAAGTACTGTCTCAGGAAGGAAATGGCTAGTTTTTTGCTCTGCGGAAGAGAACCAGGGAGTGACAGTGGATTGCATAGAGTCAGCATCAGCAGAAGATGTCCTGGTATATATATACCTATATACATATACATATACATATACATATATATATATATATGAGACCTGTAGCAAGACATGGGAGGAAGCTTCTTGATTTGTTCAGCTCAGAAAGGTCTTAGTTGAATTTGAGAGTTCATGGATGGACCCAGAGAGGATGTAGTCATCCTGAGGACAGCAGCGAAGGATGGGACAAGCTGGGGCTGTCTAGGGAAAACTGACCAAGAGGAACATGATAGCACCTGCAAATATATCCAAGTAAGACAATAAAAAGAAAGGAGTGAACTTCCTTTAACTTTGGAGACAGGACAAGAAATAATGGGTTCACCTCCACCAAGTACTATTTAGGTAGGCATTAGGAGAGCCTTTCTAAGAGTAATAATGGCACAGCCCCCGAGGAGGTTGTTCAGCTGATTGACTGCAAACTCTCAGTTTCTAGAGGGTTTGGGGAAGAGGTTTTACAACTATCTGCTAAGGAGGGTTTCTGCAGAGAAGATTCTACGTTGTAGCTGTGATAGATTTAATGTCTTCAGTCCTGTCCCTGCAAGGCTGTGCTCAGGTATAAAATGTCATTTTTAATACCAAACATCTGTGGAAGATGGATGTTCTTCTGTATTTATATCTTCACATTTGTAAATATACATCTGAATATTAACCTTTGCATTCAGCAATCATATAGAAGCCTATAATTAACGAATTAAGAAATAATGATGGAATTATTTGAAAGGAGAACATCGGAGATTTCAGCTGCTCTGGAAAATGTCACTGAAATCAGTGATGAAAGCTTTTATCAAAAAAATAATAGTTGCAACCCTGCATTTTCCAATAGGAAATGGATCATTTTGAAGTGCGGAGTCACCCTAATTCCCAGCAATTAACTCTGAATGGCCTCCAGAGAGTTTTCTGCTGTAAAGAAGAGAGTTAATGTTTTAACTCACTACGCTCTTTGAGTCTTTATACGTGACTTATTACTGTCATTAATAGATCCTTACCTTTGCATGGATATTGATGAATAGGGAAGTGTTAGCTCCATAGAAGGAAGCTTTGCCACATCACCCACAGATCTTCACCCCTTGTTTTACAAGCAAGGAAACTGAATCCTGTGGAAGGACAGAGCCTTGTTTGAGTGAACAGCAGCTCAGTACCCAGGGCAAGTGTGAACTTGGCATGCTCCTTCTAAATGACGGAGGATGTGGAAGGGGTATGAACTTCAAGATGATGCTGCAGAAGGGCTAGAAAGGTCAGATCAGGGTTATGATGCCCCCCACACACACACAAGGAGCAACTTGCTTTTGCATACATCAGACATCATTTCATCCCTGCAGCCTTCTCAGGAGCTGAAATCCATCACCCAGCTTGGCAAGCCTGAAGGGCAAAGGGGTGAAATGTCTCTGTGGAGGTCACCGGGTGAGTTACTGTCAAGCCCAGGGATGGAGCTCAGAGTGTGTCCCCTGTGCTGCTCACGCTGCTGCTCTGGGCTGATACCCACCATAGTTCATTAACAGAAGTCCAAGACTGAAGTTCAACAGTCAGTAAGGAGGAGGAACAATCAGTAGTTACCAGCAGATTTTCCAGCTCCTCGTTGTCTTTTCTCTCCTGCTTAACTGCTCCTTTCCCCAAGCTGAGAGACGGAAATGGCTCCTCCTTCCTCTGAGGATCAGCCCCATATTTAAATGTCAAGAGTGACCCGGAGGTGGCTTTGCCTCTCCATCACTCCTGCAATAGAAGCAACCCACACAGCACAGATCTTCCAGGGGAAAAACAAAAAGGAAGGGATATAGAGCCTAAGGGTCTCTTCTTTGCTGACCTTTTCCATGTGTTTTCCTCCCATCCTACCTTTACAGCCCAAATTTCTTCTTCTTTCCTCTTGCATTCATGAAAGCAGCAGCAAGCGTTTGGCTGGGGCTGTCTCTGCTGATATACACGCTTGATGGTTCCGTCTTCCTAGGGACACGCAGAAATAGCTGCAGGTGCCCAGCAGAGGAGGGAGGTGGATCGAGGAGGTGGATAACACAGAGAGAGAAAATGAGGGCTTCGATCTTGCTGTGCTCCACTGAAGCAGCACTGAGCTTGTATAGGCAGAGGCACTGCTCCCGCACCCTGAGTGAGGAAGATCATGGATAAACGGCCATGAAGATGTGGCCCAACAAATGCCAACAACACCTTTGTTGCCACATTGCAAACATCACACGTGCATGAGCAATGCTGTTGTAAGAAAGCTTTGGAAAAGTGGTGCTGAGGTTATTCTCCAGCTGGTTTTCATTCCTTGCGCTGGGCACCTTTGTGGTATAATTATAGATGGGAAAGAAAGAAAGAAAAGCAAGCAGCATGCACGGAAATGATGTGTTCATGCTGTCAGGACAGGGGATTGAACTTGGCTGTCCTCTTATGGCAGCGGGAGCCTGGTTTAGCTCCACGCCTGCATGAGGCTCCCTGCACATCTTGTTACTGCTGAGGAATGGGATGTTTCCGTTCCATGACTCACCAAGTACTGGCCAAATATCAGTATATAAATGGTGGGAAACTGAGGCAGAAAGGGAAATCCCTGATGCTTAGAAAATCCCAAGTGTCCAGCCTGTGATCCCTAGCTATGCAGGAAATCACTGCCTCTCAAAGTCCTTAGAAGCTGAAAGAAGGAAAAACTGGTGGAAAGCCACAGAAGTGGAAGATGCGATCTCCTTCTCCCTTCCACAGGGAGCTGCCTCATATTCCTGCCTGTGTCAGACTTCTGTGATAAAAACAGCACTGGAGACTTGAGAGCAGCATGGTAACCGCAGAGCTGGCCAGCCCCTCTTTATTGTTCCTGCCCCATCCATCTAAATCCACTTGTAGCGAGCCACAAATACTTTAAGCTCTTCAGTTATTCTGGGTTTGTGCAGCCTCAGGGGGATTCCTTTGCTCTAATGAATATGGCTTTTACTGAGATTACTATTATCACTTTCCAGAAGCCTTTTACTCACTTACAGCATCTCATCTCTTACGCTGGGGTTCCCTTGCAAGGAAAACTGGAGCCTATACTGCTGAGCAGTCCTGTACAAAGCCAAGATAAAATGCAGAGCAACACCCACCCTGCTTGCAACCTCATTCATCCAGACCCAGGCTGACCGCAGTACTTGAGATCTGGACCTACTGATGTCTGCTGTATCTCAGCCCAGATAAGCATCTTTACTGTGCCTTTCCTTTGGCTTTGACGAAGAATCCAAGGATCAGCCCCTGATTGTTCCAGCAGTGAAAGCGCATCAACAGCACAGCTCCGCTGCTCCAAAACTTTGCAGAATGCTTCCCTGCCTTCCCTTTTCCAGCTCCGTTTCTAAGGTTGCAGCCTTCACGAGCAAGGTGGGTTGCCCTGGCAACATCTGAACACTCCGCCTGGACATAAATTACCTGTCAGTCTCTGAGAGAAAGATGAACCAGATGAATCTGCAGCGTTTCTTCTTCTAAAGCAGGATTTCCCTTCCCTTTTCCCCAGATCACTTGACCAGAGGCGTTCAAACTCTCTAGAAAATGAAAAAAAAAGAGGAGGAATAGCCCATTTCTGAGGATTCAGACCCTGTAACCAGTAGGAAGTCACTGCTGGGAAGATCCCACCCATAGAGGCTTTTGGAATGCAAAGGTTGCAAGTAGCTGAGGGTAGGGGAAGGGAGACAGCCTGGTCCAAGGGGAAGGCAAAGGGAGCTGGGGCAAGTGGTTTCTGTCTAAGAGGAGCTGCAAGTCCCTTTGCTCCCCATCTCCTACCACTAAAATCTGTGTTCCTCTCTGAGCCACGCAGGGAGGATCAGGGCAAAGCAACGTGGTGTTTTCTGAGCCTTAAGCCCTGGCTTAAGACCTGCAACCAGAGCACCACAGGCTCCACAGCCTCTTCTGAGTTTCTACCCTGAGATGCAGCTTCTCCCTGCTTAGTGCCGCGTAAACCCCTCGAGCCAGCACCTGAGACGCTATAGGGACCTTTAGGGTCTTTGAGGGACGATCATTTCTCCATCTCTTTGTGACTTCCTTCTCGAAAGGGAGAGGTATATGTGCACCACGGGGCACATGGTGAGAAAGGGAGGCAAGCCCAGGGGCAGTTTGCTCAGCAGGAAGCCTCTCACGCACCAGGAGGCTGTGCCCCCTGCATCAGGAAGGGCTGCGGTCCTCAGTCAGTAAATAATTCAGGGTGATTCGTGTAACCAGCACTGGAGCACGTTTGTGTGTCCTTGTGAGGTCTCCCAGGCACCACAGGCTGGATGGATCAGGATGGGGAACCCCAGCCCTGGGTGTGCAGATCCTCTGGAAAAACATCTGAAAAGTGTAACTGGCCTCTTGTTTCCTAATAGCCTTGCCCAGGGTTTTCTCTTTGCAGGACATTCTGAGGTTCAGTCTGTGGAGAGAGCAGGGAGACGATGCACTCCCTTGGATGAAGAGAGCCGGATGATGCTCAAAGGTCTCCCATCAGACCTATCAATGGCTTTAATCTGCAGAGGGGAGACTGAGATGAGCTCTTAGGCAGAAGCTCTTCCCTGTGAGGGTGCTGAGGCGCTGGCACAGGGTGCCCAGAGAAGCTGTGGCTGCCCCATCCCTGGCAGTGCTCAAGGCCAGGTTGGACACAGGGGCTTGGAGCAAGCTGCTCCAGTGGAAGGGGTCCCTGCCCGTGGCAGGGGTTGGAGCTGGAGGAGCTTTAAGGTCCCTTCAACCCAAACCATTCCATGGTTCTATGTTGTATGATCACCTCTGGCCATTTGCACCCCTTTCCCAGCCCTACCTGGCTGCTCCACTGCAGCACAGAGCCACTGCGAGGAACCCCTGAAAGCCAGCCAGCCAAACCCCAGGACATCCTAATGCTTAGCCAGGATTTAAAGATCCCAAAAGAATGATGTGCTCAAGAGCCATTAACATTCAAGGGGAGCGAAAAATCACAGCCCAAATCTACAATGCATATTCCCACTATTGCTGGACGTTGGATGTCAGGAGCATTTCCACGCTGTCCCGTAGCATGCAGGGAGATTTCAGTCCTGAACACAACTACTTTCATGCAGTTTAAATCTAAAAGTATTTGGATTTTTTTTCCCTTTTTCTTTCTTTTTTTTTTCTTTTTTCCTTTTTTTTTTTTCCTTGCCTCTTGCATTTAATAAGAAAGAAAGGAGGGAGAACATCAGCACAGACCCTGTCAGTGCCAAGCCTGATGCTGGCAAGGCGGAGAGCATTAGAGTCGTGATCCTATTATTAATTTCAAAGTGAATTTAATAGGTCACTTAATACTCAATGAGTAAGAAGAAAAATGTCAGGAAGAAGAAAAACACAGTCCAGAAGCAACAGTATGGATATTGAATATTGTGCAACCCAGCTCATATGGCCCCAATGACAAGAAACAAAGGTGTTTTCCTCATTAGAGTTAGCCAATTCCTAATGAATTCAGTGCAACAAGTAGTTTTGCACACCAGTCACTAGGTCAGGGCAGTGCCCGCCTGACCTGCATCTTCACGTGAAGACTTTCTCCTCCTGTCATTAGGAGCTTATCCCACAGTGCAATAACGGATTCAAGTCACGTCACCACCTTCCTTCTGGGAGAACAAGCCTCTAGCAACAGGGACGGAGCTTAATGAGGAGGATGGGAGACAACGTTACCCATCTGCCCGGTGTAATGGATGCAGCGCTGTGTTTTACATCCCTTTTGGAAGCAGTTGGTGCCAGCCCCATCACAGCCCAGCCACCAGCCAGTGGGGGTGGCATCTTTGGGGCCATCTGGCTGGTTTTAGGGGGAAAGAAGCAGTTATGTGAAAAAAGAAGTGGAAGGGATGCTGTTACCCAAATGTGAGCGCTGTGGACAGGCAGGAGGGATGATGTGAACAAGAGGGAAGTTTTCAATCAAAGTCGGGGCTTTTTTTCAATGAAAAACCATTTTGTTTTCCTCAAAGAAGAGCTTTGGGAATTCCTGCTCATTTAATTACCATATCTAAGAGATGTGTGAAAATGAAATGAAACACTCCCACCCGCACATCCCTGAGCTCCCTCCTCTCCGACCTCCCTTCTTTCTGCTGTTGGAAAGGGGGACAGGGCAGAGGGAAAAGACCAAAACCTAAAGGAAATGTGGTCACATTTCAGCAGCTGAGGGTCTTTTTGTGACCAGTTTCAGGCTTTCCTAAGAAAAGTGAAGGGATAACTGGGATTCTCCTATAAAATTCAGTTGCACACATTGGCCAGGTCCTGCTACAGGACATGAAGTTATTTTTTCCTTCATTCCATATTACACAAGTGCTGTTAAGTCCCTTTAACAGATAAGGAAACTGAAGCAGGGATACATAAAGCAAGATATAAGAACACACAGTAAATCCTGGGCAGGAATGGAACCAAGCAGAGATTTGCTGCTCTACAGACGGGTAAATGTTCATTATGTACCTGTTGGTTTTAATTGGGTCTAGTGGGGACCATCTCCCCTCCACTGTGGTCCTTGCAGCCTTCCCTCCAGAGGGACAGGGACACGGGGACATGTCCCTGTTCTGTCCTTCCACAGGCATCACCTCCATCACCTTTGGGTGAGCGGCAGAGCCCTGCTCCTGGCTGGGCAGGGGGCTCAGGTGCAGCCATGAGTTGGGCTTTGCTCAGCGCATCCCTCTTTAGTGGGTGCAGCAGAAATCACTGAGCAGCCCCAGCAGGGCCCTGTGCTGGGAGGAAATGTTGATCAGCCATGACAGCCTCTGTCTGCTAGCATAAGGAGTGCCGGAGTGATGGATACAGCCTTTTCTTTCTCTAGCTCTGAGCAGCGTTTTGCTTTTCAGTTGGTGTTAGGGCAGCCAGAGCACATCTGCTGCAGTCTTTAGCCCCTGTTACAGCAGCCAGCAGTGATCCCCTCGGGATGAGCAAGACAAGTGCTCCCAGATAATGTTTCGGGAAGCTGCTGAGGCACGATCACCACGCTGGGCATTCTCTGTCCTGTTCTAGCAAGAGGCATCAACACAACCTTTAGTCAAGAGATACAAGCATGAAGCTAAATGTAAACCCCAGAAATCCTTGGGGAAGCACCAAAGTCCCTGAAGTTATTCATGCTCCAAGCTGTCATCATGCAATCAGTCATCCCAACCCAAAGCCCAGCAGGAGCAGCCCCAAACAGCACAGAAACACATGCCAATGCTCCCATGGAATGTGTCAGTGCTGCCCAATCCCTAGATACTGCTTTGTGCTGTGGGTAGTAAGGGCCATTTGAGGCTTTTGGGGGTCAGCACAAGAATAATTGCTTGCATTTAGCAGCCAGACAGGGTATTTATAGAAAGCCATTAAAACAAATCCAATCTTCTTACGTTCTCTCTCGTACCACTGCTCATTACATTTTGTTTGCTCTTGAAAGCAGCCAGAGCCTCAGCCCGAGGACATCAGGCTGCAGGGACCAGATCACAGTCATTTGGTTTTTATCTACAGCTGGTAACTAGGTTAAAATCTAAAGTAGAACTAATCAGGCTAAAAATACCAGGGCTCCCACCACAGGATGAGGCCGTCATTACCATGCATATCCCCAGTGATGTTAGCGTGCTCCTGACACCTGGCAAATAGCAGAGCTTTTAAAGGTAATTGAATGAAATTATTAACTTTCCCCCAAGCTCTGTTCACTTGTATTTACACCCCGGATTGGGCACTGTGCTCTGGGGCATCTCAGCCCAGGACTAAACATCATGGTGATCTTGGGGTTATGGGAACTCTTAAGGAGATTTAGGTGAAAAAGTCACCTTATCTCTTAGGTTTCTTGAAGTAGAGGGGTGAAGAGTGGGGAGAAGTTATCTGGGATGTGTGACACTGTTCCTGTCTGGACACTTTGATTGGGAGTGGGATGGGTTTGATAACGGGGTAGTCTTATCTGATCCTTGTCCCCCTTCATCCATTGCAGCTGAGGGCTGAGAACAAGGAAACATCACTCATCCTGCAGCATCTGGAAGCCCCTCTCAGTCCATGCCTTGATGCTTCCTGGCTGAATTTGTTGTGGCCTCAGCTTGTTCCCTACCCCTCACCTCTCCATGCTGGGTTCCTGGGGTTGAGGCCTCTTTGGTCCATCTCAGCAAAGCCTTTCATGTTCTTGCAGACTTTCACCCCAAATTTCTCACCAGTCTTTACTCATTTCAGCCTCACTAACTTCTCCAGGCTGGCTGCAAGGCAGAGGTATCACCAACCCTGGCAGAGAGGGGGGTACATGCACTGCCTGACCCAGGAGGACCATTCAAACCATCGCATTTCCAAGCCATTGGCACTTTTCAGGAGACACCAACTCAGCAGTGCACTGGATTTAGGAGGACGCAGCAAGTCCTGAGGCAGAGATGCTGGGTTTGCTCTGTGGCAAGTCCCCTGTGTGAATTATCACAGTCCCCTAACCCCACATCTGCTCCTTGTCTTTGAACACACTCTTAGCCTTGGACCTCCTCAGCCGATGAGAGCAGATCTGCGTATTTAGATTTCAAGCTGTTCCATACTTAGGAGCCTCTTGTGTCCTTGGCTCCGAACAGTTTAAGGATCAGAGCCAAATAACACCCCGGGCCACAATTTATTGTGTTTTCATAAGAAAACGGGAGCATAATTGATCTCTGCACAAACTCTCCAGAAAACTCGGCTCCATGCAAGCCTTGTCTCAGTCCTACTCAACAGAATGAGGGCTATTTATGGCCTTGTCTCCTCTAAAATAAAACACATTCTTTAAGCTGTTTGCAAGTGAGATCATCTCTGTTTCTTCAGCAAATGTATAAATAATGATAATGCAGCTAGGAACACGCTTTGTAACTAGGTCTTTGGCAGCACGGGGAGTTGCATCAACCTCTGCAGATGTTCAACCTTTATGGACGGGCACATGGAGCCTCTTCAATGCAGTCCAAAAGCCTTTTGTAAGCAGAGAGGAGGTATCGGTATTCCTGCCCTGGCTCAGCCTCTCGGGAGGCGTTGATCCCTCAGGAACACAAATGGGTCTCGATCATTTCTCTTTATCTCCCACCATGGATCACCACCTGACTCTCAGGGGGTGCCGAACACTTCAGTCCCTTTTGAAACCAACACGCACCCATCCTTTGCCTGGCACCGCCATTTGCAGCTCAGCACCGGGCAGGATTGCTCACTTGCTGAGGGCAGGCAGTGGAGGGCTTGTTTTCCATTGTGGGGATAGGGTCCAGGCATGTGGGTGCTCCAGCTCTTTATTTCAGCTTTCAGAAGCCCTCGAGGTGCTTAAATAAAACCAAAACACATTGAAAGCTTCAAGTTTTTATGACAACGCAGATATTTTCACCTCGATACCACACAGTGCTCCTTCTTAGTATGTGTTCCTGTTAATAAATGGAAATGCTAACCTCCCTTTCTGCTCTGAAGTGGCTTCGATGTCTGTAGACCTTTGCCTGCAGCAGCAGATCTAATTCCATCAGGCAGGAGGAAGAAGGCAGAGACACGTCCTGATATGCCCATAGTCCCCAAACCAGCAAATTGAGAGTTAAAGCCCAAGTCCCAAGCTGGGTTTCAGGCTTCTTTGATACTGTCAAATACTTTTACTGTTCCTTCTGCATTTTGCACTTATCATGGAGCAGTCTGTTCCCCAGGGGAATATTTAAGATTGCATTTGGCACGTAACAGTTGTCCCCCACTGCACTCATCAGAATAAGGAGCACAGTCCTATGGGAATGGCTTCCCCATCAGTGCAGGGATAAATTAGGCAGGATGCAAATTGCCCCTAACTTGTGCATACATATTGCTGAGGACATAAATGCATATTAGCAATGGAGTTATCAGAAGAAGCATTAACAGGAGGGCTGGGAAAGGATGGATAGAGATATCCTTGTGGTTTAAGTAAGGATAGCAGGAAAAATGCATATTCATATGAAGCCTCTTGGGAAAGCCATTTGTAGAAATAATGCTTGTTTCCATAGTGTGGAGAGCAGCTGCCTGACCTAACACATTCTGTACGAATGGGTGAGGAAGCATCAGTGGTCCAGGATCACAAGGCACGTCAGTGCTCATTGTCACACACTGGGGAGCAGAGGCTGGAGGGGATCTGCATGGGATGCCCACAGAAAGGCCTCGGGGTGCAGGGCAGGTCCATGCAGGCAGCTGAGCAACCACAGAGGCTCTGCACATCTCAGGCTGTCATCTCTTGTCCAAGCTACAACACAGGCGGATGCTGTCCTCCTCCAAATGAGCCTGACCCCTCCCAAGGTGTGAGACAAGACAGGGATGCTCTTTGATGCAGGCCTGGGTGAAACTTGAGGTTAAAGACTTAAAGGATGGAGGAGATAGGACCCAATTTCCTCACACTGATCGCAGGCATTTCAGCCTGGATTCAGATTTTGCCTCTATGCCTCAACTCCTTTCTCTCAGCACTATTGCAGAAGTTGACTGCCAGCAGTGGAGCACTGGGTTTTGGGACACAGGCATCAAACTGGCATGGATGAACCCAAAGCACAAAGAAGCCCCAGGCAAAGCAGCATTAATGCATTAAACAAGACAGCACCTATAGATGTATTTTTAGTGGTGGGTAGAAAAAAGCTAAAAATAAACAATAACCCAAACACTGATAAAACTGGATATACCCTGAGGTTTCCTGCCCTGGATATGTGGGCAAGAAACACATGCTGGTCAGAAGGTCCTAGCAGCAGATCAATTCACAAGGATAAGCAAGACCTGGATGTCTGTGCCAGGGACTTGTCACCGTGCATTGCAGCCTGGCACGTTTCTCTTGCTGCTGCTGAGCCTTTGGGAAGCAAAAGCTTCCTGAAACACCAAGAAGCTGAGCCTTGCAGTGACTCCAGACACTGGGATCTCTGCAGCTGTGGATCTCACACGCATACACAGCGTAGGAGTCCCAGTTCCTGCCTTTGCTATTTGTTCACTGTGTGAATACAAGCTGGGTTTGGTTTTCTAGTATTCCTTTTGCTCCTGTGCCTGAAGCACTCACCAGCCTCAGCAGCAAGCGCAACAAATGATGCTGCTTCAGTACAAAGATGCGAGCCCCTACTTCTAGATGAATTCAGCAGAAAACACAAGCAGGAACAGCCCAACATGTCATCCTGCTTTTATGAACCCAGCCTGTGGAGCGCAATTAAGAACAAGATCACTCAGCAGTGGTTTTCCAAATCCACTTGCATTGCTTTTCCCTGCCTGGCAGGAGGGAAGGGAAAACATCAGCCTTCTCTGGTGCAGCGCTTGATCGTGAACTAATGCGCAGCTCAGAGCCAAGACAAGGGAACTGAACCAAATCTGATTAATTAGGGTATCCAGACAGGCAGAATCCTTCTCATGCTCCTCACAACGCAGCAACGGAGATTATGTTTTACCTTCAAACCACAGAGAAGGAAGAACTGATCTTTCAGAGATGGCTCTTACGCCTCTATCACCACTGTGGTGCTTGGTTCAGCAGTAGCGCTGGAAGAGCATGAGCAAGGGAAGGCTCACAGGGATGCTGATGGCTTCCAGATGTTGGACATGGAATAAAATACCAAATACACAAGTCCTGCTTCAGGCAAGAGCTCAGATCCACTCTCAGAATGGACAGAAGCTACCGGGCTTTCTAGCTTAATATCTCAAGGACTGCACGCATATCATGAAGCCAGCTCTGAGGGGAAAGCAGAGGCCATGGATGAAGGCTGAGAAAGGTATTCCTGTCCTAAGCTATTCTCAGGCTGTGCCCAAGCATTACCTGGGGCAGTATTTGTTGCCCCAGACCAGTATCATACCATGGGGCACATTGACAGGTCACGCTCAAGACATGCGCTATCCCTGTCTCTGTCCCTGTCCCATTTGCCAACGGAGATGAAGCTTGGAAAGGCAGATGGAAGACAGACAACTGGCCCCTATCGCTACCCCTCTCTGGAGGGATTTACAAACTATTTGCAGCCACTGTGGGTGCATCCACACCTTCCAGCCGGTTTAATACAGCAGCTGGTCTTCAGCCACCAGGAACATGCTAGTGCAGTGGCCCAGGAAGAAAGCAGGTAAAGAACAGCAGGAACTCATTAAGCAGCACAGTGTGCTCCTACACCAGAGTGCCTGGCTCTGATTTCACCCCGTTCCCAGGTTTATGGAGCTATTAGGAGATAATCTGGTCCTGTGGCAGAGGCTTGCTCAGCTTTAAGGCTGTTGATTTATTTTGGGGGTCTTTCTCTTCTATTCCTCCCAGCCTTTTCTGATTTCTCTTTCAAGCTCTTTCAACAAATCCAAAGCCACTAACAGCATGGATGGGATGGGATGGGATGGGATGGGATGGGATGGGATGGGATGGGATGGGATGGGATGGGATGGGATGGGGTAACTCCCAGGAGTCTCCCAAGTGGATTGGAAAATTCACATTATTGCAGCCCAACCTGAGAGGGGCTCAATTCCTAGGAAACGCTGAATGCCAAAACCTGAGATACCCAGAGTTTTTCATTGCTTTTGCAAATGTGAATGTTAAGAACGGTGCTGCCTCTGGCCAGCAAGTTACAATATGAAATCATCCATTTTCATGATGCTCTCTATGGGGGTTTCTGGCCTGAGAACTTTGGTTGGCAAACCTGCTTTAGACTTTTTGCTCTTATTCTTGAAAGAGCAGCTCAAACAGGATAGAAATGCTAGACCTGAAGGGCTGCTTAACCAGTTCTTTAAGACGTCCAGGGATTGCAGTTCCCCAGCTGCTCATGAGCAGCCTGAGTCTCATCCTATTTAAAGCAGAACCTCCTCTTTTTTAAAGTCACAAATTACCACTCTCCATTCCCAGGTTAATTTAACACTGCGGTATCTCTGAAACCATGCAGCAGTCACTGTGTGCAAGCAGCACACAGTGGTGCCTGTAGCTGAAATAGCTCCTATAGTATTTATTGTGAAGGTCTTTCGGACAACTGGACAACAGGAGCATCATGCAGCTGCCAGAAGCATGAAGGCAGTAGTGAGAATAAGTATCTTGGCCTGATTTCCCCACCTCTGCTTTGCAGAGGGGTATGCAGAAGCTGGCAGTGGGTGAATTGAGTGGGGTTCGGAGAGCCACAGGGGAAAGCCTGGGATGGGGGGATGCATTTGGAAATGGCTCCACAAGACAGACTGTGCCTGGAGCCGGGAAGTGTCTGCACCGCAGTTGCTCCAGGATTAGACTTTTCCAGTTTTGATCTTTAAAAGACACAGTTTGATTTCAGGAGGAGGAGTGTAACCACCCATCCGAGGGAGCACGACGCACATTCGCGCACATGCACATACAGATGCGCAGCACAACGCTATTCCCACCGCTCACAGCCCAGCCGACTCCTTCAAACCACTCGCACCTAGAAAACACTTACACAAGGCCAAAGCTGTGTGAGCATTTCCCTACAAGTCCCAAGGCTGCGGAGCACTAAAATCCAGCCTTCAGCTCACTTTCAACAGCTAAGGCTCTAGAAGGGGCTGAAGGATCCCTCATCCCGCGTCCTTCCCAGTGGTTCGGAGTAGTGCCAGGTCTCTGCAGTGATGCTGGCTGTCAGCAGTGCTGCTGAGAGCTCTGTTGCCAAGCTTCAGCCTCCTGACTTCCTCTTGTGGTGGAGTTTCTCCTTGTCATCCTGACCCCATTCAGTCCTTGCACTTAATGAATTCCTGGCACTTTATTAACAAGAGATATCCAAGTGTGATAAAGGCCATTTTATAGTGTTGGATGAGTTGCAAAGAGAAGCAGAATCGAATGCTGTCATCAAAGAGATGCTTAGCTACAGATTATAAGAAATCTTTATATAGCAGCAAAGAGCATCTTGAGGTTTGGAACTGGGACTTGGCAGACTGGGACTTGTGTCCTTGTTTTGTCATGGACAATCCATATGATTTTGCTGAGCATGCAAAGGGTCTAATCCTGTGAAGTGCTGGACCCTTTACTATTGATCCAGTAAAACTCAGCAGCACCTGACACCTAGAGCATGCCAAGAGGATTTACCGAAGAGAGATCAGAGGCCTGACTGCCCTGAAGGATTCAGCCCTTCTGTCTCCCCATCGCACACCTGCAGTAGCACATCTGCAGGACACAAACCACAGCGCTTTCCGGTGCACATCAGAGAGCACCTCTGCCAGTGGCTATCAGACCATCTCACAGTCAACCCTGATGCCCTTGTGAGCTGTGAACATCACTAGATAGCTCATCTGGAGAAACAGGGACAGGACAGACCTGCCCGGAGCCAAAGTGGCTGATTTAGCTGTGAACTGATCTCCATCCCACGGTCTTTTCGCATCCCATCACCCCAAACATCAGACGGTCACACCTCAATACGTGCAGATGAGGACCCAGTCACCACCTGGCTATAGGAGTCAGCAACTGCTGCAAAGCTGGTGCCCATCAGGAAGCGAACAGGACACGTCACCCATCACCACGCCAGGAAAACCACAGGCGCTTGGGTGAGGCGGTGGGAGCTCAGGTTCGTGCTGTTTGTATGAAATGCGTTCAATTATATTCTCTCTGGTACAGAGCTGGTGGCTTTGCTGCATTAATGAATTGTAGCAGGCAGTGCCTTCTTCAGCTTTGTGCTTGCTGTATCCACCTGCATTAATCCCCTCTGAGTGGGTGTTTCTGCTATGGCTCTCATCGCTGCTGTCTTTTTCACTCCAGACTTTTCCTGCTGTGTCGTCTTTTCCACACTGCGTTTGCTAATGGGGAATCTTCCCCCATGGCTTTTCTAAGGGCTCTTTCATCCATGGGACCCAATGCATCCAGCCAATGCCCCTGTGAAGCAGACAAGGTAACAGCATAATTGACACACACACAGAGCTAAAGCACTGAGGAGATAAAGGGATGCAGCCAAGATCAGGATGAAATGGCAGCAAGTGTTTGAAGCATTAGTGCGGTGCAGATCTCGAGCTCCTTAAGCCCTCTGAGGGGCTGTGTGTCAGCTTGGGCCCGGCAGTGCAAGGACCATGGATGCTCTTGCTCTGCTGTGGCCATGGATGCGCTGTGCTGGGCTACTTGGGGCTTTGCACATCCCACTCCCCTGCAGAGAGAAAATGTGCCCTGAGGTCTATTCCACAGCTGTGAGTTTGAACTCGGATTTAAAGCCTGAGAGATGCATTGGTGATGTAGGACCTGAAATCCTCAAAGCTTTCCCCAAAGATCAGCTCTTAAGGGACTGAATAACATCGTGAGTGTTGCTACTGAAAAGGAGGAGGTGGAGGAACCTGCTGGAGCAAATCCTTACCACTGTCTTGCTGCTGTCCCTCCTGCCACACAACCATCTGGTGTCTCCACCTACCAGACAAATCCTTCAATACAGGAATATTCCTGTATGGCCTTCCATACAGGAATTGGGTTTTTTTTACTCCTTAATCCAGCACGAGGGGAGTTCTGGGCTCAAGATCACACTAAACCTGGGTCATGGGGAGCTTCCCCTCACCCATCACCCCCAAGCCCTTGCCACCACAGGGACTCTCAGAGTCCAATCCAGCAGGGATGCTTTGGAGGACTGGAAGAGGCAAATACAGCATCTGTGACTGAGCCAGAGCCTGGGAGCACAGACTGTGATTTCATGATTTCCACATACTGAAGGACCTTCAAACAAACCATGAAACAGTTTCCAAGCACCTGGAGGATAACGAAGCAATAAAAAGCAGCCAATGTGAATTTGTTCAGAATAAATCCTGTCAAACCAATCTTAATTTCTTTCTTTAGCAGAGTAGCTGGCCCTGTGAATAAGGAGGGGGAGTGGGCTCAGATGCGATGTGTCTCGAGTTTAGCAAAGCTTTTGACATAGTCTTACATGACATCCTAAATAAATACAGTTTAGGGGAAAACCCCACGAGGCAGATGCAAAATTGGTGGGAAGATTGTACTCAAAGAGTATTTATTCACATTCGGTTGTCAAAATAGGGAGGATTTCTCAACAGGGTTCCCATAGGAAACTGGTTCGAGTCTAAACACTTCTCTTGAAAACCACAATGATGGCAAGGAAAATACACTTGAAAATTATTGTGTGTGATCCAAAGAGCTTGGGAAGTGCAGGTTTAGAATTCAGAATGAAAAGGATGCTACCAAAATAGGCTGAAGGAAGTGAAGCTGAGATTGCTAATATAAAAGAGAGGATTGCATTAAGTAGAAAGTAACCAAACACATAGAGACAAGATGAGGTAATCACCAGGAAGCAGCATAGCAGAGAAGGGACACACATGGGCTTTATCTCTTCTCTCTGATTATTTATTAGCCACAGAGATAGCCATAGCTATCAACCCTATTGAAAGAGCAGGGGATCAGTTTACTCCGACTGTCCCATGGGAGTAGGGAAAGGTACAACTGGAACATCCCCAACAATGACGAGGTATAGAATCATAGCATCATAAAAGAGTTAGGGTTGGAAAGGACCTTAAGATCATCCAGTTCCAACCCCCTGCCATGGGCAGGGACACCTCACACTAAACCATGGCACCCAAGGCTCTGTCCAACCTGGCCTTGATCACTGCCAGGGATGGAGCACTCACAACCTCCCTGGGCAACCCATTCCAGTGCCTCAGCACCCTAACAGGAAAGAATTTCCTCCTTAGATCCAATCTAAACTTCCCCTGTCTAAGTTTTAACCCATTACCCCTTGTCCTATCACTACAGTGCCTAATGAAGAGTCCATCCCCAGCATCCTTGTAAAGTCCCCTTCAGATACTGGAAGGCTGCTATGAGGTCTAATAGGTAGGATGAACATTAGGGAGTGTTTCTACAGTAAAAATAGTTTGCTCTGAATGAGCCAAAGTGAGAAGAGAGGGAAGTTTGTGGATACCAGGGACAGCAGAGCAGGCTGGCGATGATGTCCTGAAGCCGCTTCCACCCATTCATTCCTGTATCCTCCTCATGTTCCAGACCAAGTATCTTGCAACGCTACAGGGACCCCCCAACAAACCTGCCTTCCCTACTAAATGGTATTTTACCCGCACTCACACTTCAGTCCTGCTGTGTGAATGCGTTGCACTGATGCATTAAGGGAGGATACAGCTCGAGCTGGCTCATAAGGCAGTGGGCAGTTTTGGAAGACGATCCTTGCTGCCCTCTTTGCTGTAAGTAGGCAGGTTTACACGATTACACTGTCAAAGCATCGTGGCCTCCTTCCTGCAGAACAGGAGGGGGCATTTTGCCTGTCAAACCATGCTGAAACCAAAGCACAGCCCAGGGGCATGTGTAGGGTGCAGGAAGGGATGATCCACAGACCGGCTCCTTGGGGAGCATCCTTATAAATACCAGGGACACCCACTCTGACAGATCCGTTTTCCAATGTTTTTCCAAGAAAAGAGGTGACCCTGGTGGGGAGTTGTCTCTAAGGGTAACTTGCGTCCCTCCTCTAGCACAATGCTTACAGGGACCAAACAGGAGCCTCTTGCATCACATTTAGGAGTGTTTCTCAGCCTGAGAACCCAGCAATTTGTCACCACTCAAGAGTTTAGATTTAGTCCCTGTGCTCGCCCCTTGCTGATGCATTTGGATGTTAGAAACACATTAAAAATGCAAATAGAGGCAGATCCGAGAGAAGCTGAATGTCATCCCTCTATGTCTTTATTTAAAATCAAATCCAGCTTCATTTTAATGTCCTCCTTGGGCTGGGATCTTCACTTGTATAAATACACTCACAATGTGTGTATGCATATTTACGCTGTTCCAACAGGAAATAGAAAGTCATCAATAAAGCATATTATTTCTACAACTACAGCAGTAACAGGAGCAGGAGCAGCAGGCACCAAAAAAGACCATCTCTCTGGGGCTATGGCAGAGCACAGGTGCTGCATTTAGCCCTGTATGATATTAGCTCTGGGAGACAGAGCATCCAGCCTGAAATACCGGCCTGAAGAACAGGAACTGTAGCATCCTCGTAACCGATGGCATCCCTGTGCCATCATTCTCACAAAGCACGACACAGATGTTCCAGCCAGACCCTGGGTCTGAGCTGCGTGTTTCAATCAGCCTGGCAAGTCCTGCCTGGGGAGCTGCAGAGAAGAGCAAACAGCACGGGAGAGGATAACCCCTGCTCTCTCCAGCTGAGCTGTACGACAGCAGTGGATTAACAAGCTTCCTCTCCTGCTTCGGTGGGTGGAGAATTGCAAGTACCCACACAGCTGATGCTCAGGCTGTTTCCTATCCAGGAAGGGGCACTGAGGTCTTTCCAGTGTTGACGTGGTGCGATACTTGCTCTCGGGTCTGATCTCCGGCAGGTGGCAAAGAGCACTGGTTGCTGGCTCCCTGGTACAGAAATAGCTGATGTGCACATGCTTGCTGTGCATTCAACCCCAAATTTCCAGGGAGGAGAGGAACAGGCTGGGTCACACTGTCAGAGCAAGGATCAGCTTCTACATGGATCAGGATCTTCTGCAATCTCCTCCTCATCATCTATACATTAAATGTTTCCCTACACTACATTAGTCAGTGCTGGCATGCAGAGCTGGGAACCAGATGGGCTCCTTGCCCTTAAGGTAGGTTTGGAGGTTGCTCCCCAGCATGGCTGAGAAAAGGGATTTGTGCGTCAAGAGCTCCTGAGACCCCAAGTCCCTCGCTGTCCTACAGATTACCTGGGTGATTCATTAGTCCAAATCACCTTTGGACATGTTGTATAGATGGAGCCGGGTTCCTTTGTCCAGGCTGATTTTGGCTGGTGTGAAGCATTCTGGATGCCTCATTGCCCATCTCATGAGGGCAATGCTACAGTTCTTCCTTCGCTCTTCCTTCCCATCCATCATTAGATTTTATGTGATATTGCATGGTAGGGAAATACCCTTTTTGCTATATAGAACAACAGAGTGGTTTGGGTTGGAGGGTCCTTAAAACTCATCCAGTTCCAGCCCTGTGCCACGGGCAGGGACTCCTTCCACTGGAGCAGCTTGCTCCAAGCCCCATCCCACTTGGCCTTGAGCACTGCCAGGGATGGGGCAGCCATCACCTCTCTGGACAACCTGTGCCAGAACCTCACCATCCTCATCGTAAGAAATACCTTTCCTCTATCTAGTCTGAATCTACCCTCTTTTATTTTAAACCTATTACCCCTTGCCATACCACCACAGCCCCTTTGCATCTAGAAAAGAGAGCAGAGCCCAGTTCAGACTGAGGTCTGGGGAGCAAAGACATTTTCTCCTGTCAATCCCCAGCAGGCCCTGATCTTCATTAGGACTCCAGCTTCTGCCATAATCGAGTTACAGCTTAATGTACTGAATGCAGGATACTGGACTCCAGTTCAAGTGGAATACATCGTAATGCATTAAGTATTTCTCTTCAGATAAATAACTGAAGAAGATGTGTTTCCATTATCTGTGCATGCCCTCATAGCAGAATGGCAGAAGGCCTAGCAGAGGATTACATTCTTTTTTAATTCAATAAACAAATGTATAATGATATCTTCTGGGAACCATCCTGCAGAAAAGAGCTCCGAAACTCCAGTGCTGGTAAAAAAACACCCAGAAAAAGACTCTTCTTGTCCAGGCTTCAAGGCAAGAAGAGAGTTTTATCCTCACTCTCCTCTGGGTTAAGCCCAGCAGCCACAGTGATGCAGGAGACTCCATCTGGGTTCAGATGCCTTTGCTCCAAGGACAGAGCAGAAGGTCCCTGTTTGAATTTGGTCTCCCACCAGCTCTGGGTCCATGGTTAGGATCAAGAAGAGGCACTAGGGGTTGATTCCTTCACCAGGAGAATTTAATTAAGCCTGCTGCTGAAATAACACAACTCCAAACACTCTAAATATAGGTTGCGCTTTATGGAGGGAGAAGAGGCAGAGAGATCCTTTATTGAGACACAAAGCAGGGATTTCAGCTGCAGAGCCTCTTGAAGCAGCAATACATCCAGCTGCCAAAGGCATCTCTCAAACCAACTGCTTCTTGGTGGGAGAGAATAACACAGTCACCGCTATCGTCTTCCTTGTGTCGTTATATTCATGAGCATCTGTCCCCTGTCTCTGCAGGAAAAGGCCTGTCTGGCCTCGGGAAGGAAGGGAAAACCCTGTTAGCGATGCTCGCATTGGAAATTGTGCGATATTTCAATTCAAACCCCATGTTCTTGGGGGTCCTGGAGAACAGGAGTGCTCTTGGTCTGCCCTTTCCTGTTTCATACAAGAGCTGCCGGTGAAATGGCTTTGAGGTGACCGCTGAGATCCTGCCTGCAAGGGATGCTTGTGACCCCCACAGTGCTGCCTGCAAAGCACCTCCGAATGACAAAGGGAAGGGAATTGCAATCTCTGGGGGGGGGGGGGGGTGTCCCACATGCTTTCGAAGATAAGAGCTGCCGAAGATAAGAGCAGTGGCTTTGCCACCTCTTTGAAACCCCTGCTCTCTCATCCCAGCGCACCAGGGGCAGAGGGATGACAGTACACTGCGGAGCACTGGACTCAGCTGGGTTTTTCTATGGCAAACCTGCTTTTTTTCCTTCAAACTTGTCACCATAATAAAGTGACTCAATTCAACAGGAAACTCATTCATAGCAATTCACCAGCATTAGTGAGAATGCTTAGCTGGGCACAGAGCATTCCCTCCTTGGGATGATGACTGCCCATCAAGCCCATCTCTATTAAACCAGGGTCCATAAGTTTGATACACTCAGCAAAAATGTAAGCTATTTAAAGAAGAGCTCCAGGAATTTACAGCTCAGATTTATGGATGTAATCAGGTGTCTGGTACCCAGCTGAGGGGAGCTGGGTCTCGAAGCTCTTCAGTTGATTCACAAGCCCTGTGACCAGAGCCATCACCCTCAGGTGCCAACCAAGAACTGAACCAAGCCAAAGGACTTACCTGAGGTTATCAGGAGAGTCCATGGCAGAACAGGAGCTTTTGACCATATTAACCTATTGCTGAGATTTGTGCTTTTATGCAACCAGCTTGCCTCTGAACACAGCTGCAGCCTTTGCTGATAGCTCATTTAGGAGCAGTAATTTTCCCAGTGAACAACAGACAGACGTATTTTCCTTGCTGTTATGGTCACACTTGTAGGTGATGGTAATAAAACAGCTGTAGTTGTGTCTCAGCTGGCTGAGAATTAGGAGAAAGTATCTGAAATGAAGCATTTCTGCCTCCTGTGAAAGCCTGCTAGAAAGATGCTCCAGGTAAGACACCAGCTCATTCCCAGAGCCTTTGCTGACAGATGGGCTGGCCCTTTCCAAAGCACCCCATGAACAAGAGAAACTCACTGCAGTGGTGAACTGGAAGCCAAGGCAGAGGACTGGGATTCAGTACGTGTACAGTATCCTCAGACCATTGTGCTGAAGCTAGAAAAACCAGTAGCATCATCACCTTTAGCATCCTCTGACAGGGATGGTGGCAGCAAGGATGAAACCCGGAGCTGTGTGATCTGGGTTGTGCTGGGATTAGCAAACTAGAATAGCGATAACCCATGGTAGCAGAAAAGAAACTCCTTAACACACTGTTGAGATATAGAGAGATGGCAAAGCCAAGCTCCTTAACACACTGTTGAGAGATGGCAAAGCCAAGCTCCCCACTCCTTACAGCACACAGAGACAGGCTCAAGATCCCTGTCTTTACCTCCCAGGCCACCTAAGGTGGCAAATGCCTAAAAGCCCAGCTAACACCCGGGATGATGAATGTGGCTGACAGATGAACCCCTTGGCACCACCAGTAAAAGCAGAGCTTATCTGGGAGGGAAACAAGCTTTCCCAGGGGAAGTTGGGCTGAAAAACAGGTTCTCTGCCAACATAGGATCAATGCAGGCTTCCCTCAACCCAATCCAAAGGCAAGAGATGTTTACCTGACACACATTCTATACCCCAAAGGTAGTGCAATGGTGTCAGCTCAAAGCAGCAGCACAAAAAGCAATGTCTGGGGAACAGCTCTGGAGAGATTTTACTTGGTCCTCCCCAGGGAAAGATGAGGAAGCTTCTGACGGCATTGAACTTGTCTCATCTTTTTCCCTCCCATATAAATCCTGCAAAGGAACGAATGTGGGAAAGGAGCAGTTTCCCTCAAGGATGGAGGTGCTCACTCAGCACTTGTATCCTCTCCAAAGCTAGAAGTGGTAAATGGAGTAGAGCTGCAGCCGTGTCCCGGCAGGGCAGGAAGAGCCACATGGCTGGGGCTTAGGGCTGCAGTGGATTTTGTCCCCCATCACCACAGACAGGCCACTCTTTACAGTGCACCTTCATGACAGAAGTAGTTATAGACCAGCTGAAACAGTGACAGCTTTCAAAAGGGGGGAGGAAACCCTCCCCATAATCCTCCAGCTAAGCTGTTGCATCCAACCATTTTAGCAAAGGCCATCTCCATGCCATCTGCTAGACTGCAGCTAAATCGGTGCCCCTAACGTGCTCCTTTATTTAGTCCTCGGGGAGGATCCAGGAGCTAGCAGAGGACTGAGAGGAGAAACATGCTTCTGGTACTTCTTTAACTTCTTTACTGTAAGAGTGACAGAGCACTGGAACAGGTTGCCCAGGGGGGTTGTGGAGTCTCCTACACTGGAGATATTCAAGGCCCGCCTGGACAAGTTCCTGTGTGATGTACTGTAGGTTACCCTGCTCTTGCAGGGGGGTTGGACTAGATGATCTTTTTAGGTCCCTTCCAACCCTTGGGATTCTGTGATTCTGTGATTCTGGTACAAGCCTGCAGCCTTTCACCTTGCCCTGAATGATGCTGAGCCTTTAAAATGGATTTACCTGTGAAACCAAGAGCATTTGGAGCAATGTCCCAGGCACAACAGACTCCTGTGGAAGGCAAAGGGCTCTATATCCCACTGCTTGTATAAACCCATTTGTTCTCCTTGGAAAGCAAATGCAAAATGCTGCCATTGCAGGAGCAGCTGAACCAGCAGCAGGCTTGAAGGAGGCTCAGGCATCCCCATGTCGTGAACTGTGGGGTCCTCAGCCCATCTCTCTGCAGGAGGGGAGCACCTCAAACCCACTGCGAACACTTACATGCCCTGGCCTCCTTGGAAAGAGCCCCAGCCTTAACCCTGTTGACAACAGCTATCCCTGTCTAGAACAGGGGATAAGACCCTGCTGCTGAAGGCAATGCTTGCAGGCTCCGCTCCTGCTTGCTCAAGGGATGCAGGACTTCAGCATCGCGGGGAGGGCACCACTGCAGACAAGGCAAGGAGGGGGGATTTTGGGGGCTGCTGCTCCGTTCTGGCGCTAAGAGCAGAGAACAGATCTCAGCATGAGCACCCGATCAGCGCGTCAAGGGCCGGGCTGCAGAAGGCTTCCAAAAGCACAGCTGATGCAAGGCACCAGGCAGACGGCACCAGGCAGGCTCTGCCCGCACCATCTGCCTGCTCCCTGCCTCCCTACACCCAGCAACTTAGGCAGGAGGAACACCCATCTTCTGCCGACTGGCACCTTAGGGTGCCAAAAGCATGGCAAGAGGCAGCTGTGTGCCGAGCAGAGCTGCCAACAGCCGATGCTTCTGGTCCAGCTGGGAGCACGGGGATCAGGAGAACCTCCCATCCGTCAGCCTTCACTGAGCTGATTTGTCAGAGGCAGTTACAAACCTCATCTGTCTTTACTGAGGGGGAAAGGAGGCCCAAGACGCAGTGAATTGATCTGGGCATGGGAACATTGCTTTGATCGTATCTGCAGAGGGAGCTGAAAGGCCACTAACGGTCAGCCCTGGCTCAGGCAGCTCTCCCGCACTTGTAGAGCATTGTTGGCTCTTCCAGGAGCTGCAAAATCAAGGTCATGTCCTAAACCTAAAGTGATACCTAAAATAAAGATACCTAGAGTGATACCACCTAAAGTGATATCAGTGGGTGGCTTTTCCAGTACACGTCAGACTGAGGAGTTCCATTTTGTCTCACTCATCTCCATGCTGAATTCCCATAGAGCTGGGATCTGCATCACATGGGACATTTCCCAGTTCAGTCAAGAAGCGTACCGGTATCCTGTAAGGATAACTGCATTTCCTCAAGGAGTTCAACCAACCAAACCCCTCCTGACCCCTATGCAGGGAACTGGTAACCCCAGCCAGCATTAGCCTTATATTGAGTGTGTTCCTGAAGTGCCCCTGGAGCCACTGGTTTAGTTTATGAGCCAGAAACATCACTGTGGGATGCTTCATCCATCCCACTTGGCCCCAGCTTGATCATCATCACCATCAGCACAAAATCCCCTCTACTTCACACCCACGGAGGGGGATGTGCTCTGCCAAGGAGATGTAAGACAGAAAGCCCCTGAGTTGCTTTAATTTCCTCCCCTGCTCCAGACTGGGCAGATTTGTGTCACATCGCAATCCAATTAAGTCAGTCAGCATCGCTAAACCCTCCAAGCCGAACTAATGGATGTCACCATCTTACTGAGCAACCCGTCAGCTCTCTCCTGTGGTTTCTCCACAGAGCCTTGCTCCATGGGGTAGGACAGGGCTGCCATCAAAGCCTGAGACCCGTTTTCCCCCTCTGCTCAGGAGAAGCACAGCCAAGGATGGGAACCATCAATGGAAACGCAGTCACCGGGCCTGACCCCAGGACCCCTGACAAAGAAACGTTTGAAGTGGGTAATTAGCTTTGATTAAAAGCCTTTTGCTGTGGCAGAGGCTCCTGTAATTTGCCTGGAGGGGACAGAAAAAGAGCGGAAGGAGCAGATGTTTGGATTTGCTCCTCACAGGAGGGGTGGGATTTCATCCGCTTTTGACTGGCTTCTCCTCCTGGGTCCCAAGGCAACGGTGCTACAGCGCTGCCTGCCTGCATCCTCTCCCCATCGCCCTGCAAAGGGCTGTGAGGAGAGGCAGGCGATTGCAAATGAAGCTGAAAGAGGCACCGGTTACTGTGAGATAAATATGCTGATAAATGTGAGATAAATGAATAAATCTGTGAGCTCAGTGTGCTGGGCTGCATCAAAGCAGGGCAAGGGAGGGGATCCTGCCCCTCTGCTGCGCTCTGGGAGACCCCCTCCCTGCAGTACTGGTCCAGCTCTGGGGCAACAGCACAAGAGGGACGTGGAGCTGTTCGAGCGAGGCCAGAGGAGGCCATGGAGATGCTGCGAGGGCTGGAGCAGCTCTGCTCTGGAGCCAGGCTGAGAGAGCTGGGCTGGGGCAGCCTGGAGAAGAGAAGGCTCCTGAAGGGGAGACCTGAGAGCAGCTCCAGTGCCTGAAGGGGCTGCAGGAAACCTGGAGAGGGGCTTGGGACAAGAGATTCAGGGACAGGACGGGGGAATGGCTGCACCCCCTCTGCCTGCCTGGCAGAAAGCAGGCACTGCTGCTCTGCGCCTCAATGTGAGATCGCTGCTGCCAAAGCCACTGTAAGGACACCAGGAAATACCCCGGGGGACACTTTCTGGATGCCGTGGCCAGCGCGTCCTCCATGGCTCACCCATGGAGATGAAGCCCTGAGGGTTGAGACCACAGAAAGCATCTTTATTAAATGAGGAAAGAGAGCTCATTCCTTGTTTAAAAGAGCCTCTCCGCGCAGTAATTAAATGCAGCTCTAACCGCTAACAGGAAACGCAGGCGTGCCAGGCTTCTCCATTAAGAAATGCTGCCCAGAGGCTGAGGCTCCCTGTTAGTAACTGGGGTGGGTGCAAACACCAGCTGACATCCCCAGCAAGACTCCTTGGGATGAGGGGTGCCCAGGGTTTATTAACCCTGTGCTGTGCCCCTGTTTAAGAGGCACCAGCAGAAAGCTCTCCCTCCACGACTAATCTCTGCCTCAGGGCACCCAGGAAAGGCTTCAAACACCTGCCCTTGTTCGGCCTGGCTGCCAAGAAAACCTTTATTTACAGGTCCCTATTCCCATATTCCGCTGGGAAGCTGCCCTTGGGCTCATCATGGTGCTGCCAAGAATCAGAATCTCCTTTTATCTTCTCCCTCATCATATTCATGCAAGGTCTATGGGATGCCGTAGCCCCCAGCCTTCCGATTCTACCTGGTTTTCCTGCCCAGCCTCCCTCCACCCTGATGAAAAGGTTCTCTGCACAGATCCATTTTATGCATCAGGGTGATCAGTGACCTGATCAAGGCATCTCTATTACAAAGCCAATATCCAGGCAAGGAGGTGAGTGTGAGGGAATCACTGATGGGAGAAAGACTCAAAACAACATCTGGAAACAGCTGGCAGAGAGAGAGCAGCTTGTGGGAGCAACCCAGTTTGATCCGGGGGCAAGTACCAGGGCATCATGTCAAACCTGTGATCCAGCGGGCCTGATCCTGCTCTCAGAGTCACCCAGGGACATGGCACTCATGCGGTGATGCCCCTCTTCCAGGGGAGTTTCAACCCCCAGCCCATGTGAGAGACTTGTTAAGGTGGAAGTGGTGTTTCTGTATTTGAGAACCCTGAGGCTTTTCCCCCAGCACTTTATGGGATTGGTTTCTTCAGCCTCTGCAACATCCTGCGGTGAGGAGTTCCACCGGATAAGCGCTTCTCACATGAGGAACAGCCTCCTGTTGTTCATCTGAACTTACTTCTTGCACTGGGAATGTACCCGGAACAACAGCCCCTTGTTCAGCTTCCCCCATACTCTGTCCCTTGCCCCAGCTCCTTTTCAACGCACACTTTGCATGGCAATGCCAGAAAAGAGGGTCACGAAGTCCCGTGCCAACATCCCCCTTCTCGGAGAGAAATCCCATCCAGGACAATGCATTATTGATTAGGAAAGGGGAGAGGAGGTGATATTCAAGCCACACGCCCTGCAGCGCTCACAAACCCACCCTCCGCTGCCAAGGTTTCCATATCCCAAAGGTTCCTGCTTCCTCTCCGGCTGTTGCTTGCCCAGCAGCAGGTACAGTGGTGGAGGCTGCAGGGTGGAAAAGCAGCAGAAGGTCAAGAGCGGGGTTGTGCTGTGTGAGGCTGCTTGCTCTGGGTTGTTCATTCAGTGAGATGAAAGCTTAGCGAGGCTTTAGCAAAGCTCAGAAACGAATCTGCCAAGCTCCTGATGAAGAGTCCCGCGCACAGCAGTGTTAAAGGGTTATTTCAGCATTGGTGGCCATGGGTAAACAGGAGTTTTCCAAACTGGAGTTTTCTAAACGCGGATCCACACCAGTTACTCAGGAAAGAATTCTCTTTTGTGCTGGCAGAAACTGGTTCCAACGAGCAGAGGGCTCAGGAGTCACTGCTCCCAGTGCCTCTCACCACAGCGATGAGCAAGGCTCTGCAAACCCACTGAGGTTTCATGCTCTGGCCCAGCACACACAAACTAAGGCTGTGGATGCAAAGGGAAAATTGCCTCCATGCTGATTCTTCTGCTATAAGTCAAGCTTGCAGGACGTGGCAGCCCAGCAACACATCCAGAGTCACTTCAGCCTACTTGGAGGCACTAAGATGATGGCGTGGGGTTCAGGAGCCTGAGCCTTCCTCCAGCCACCCGCAGACCCCAAACGGCTTCACTTCCTTCCCAGTTTTGTCTCTGAGCACTGCGGATAGGAGCAGGGGCATGGCTGCCACATGCCCAAGGCTCCCAGCTTGACTTGCATCTCATATAGAACCACAGACTGGTTTGTGTTGGAAGGGACCTTAAAGCTCATCCAGTTCCAACCCCTGCCACGAGCAGGGACCCCTTCCACTGGAGCAGCTTAATCCAAGCACCAGAGCACAGCAGAGGGGCAGGATCCCCTCCCTGAGCTGCTGCTCACGCTCTGGGGGTGCAGCCCAGCACATGGAGGGGTTCTGGGCTCAAACGCACACTGAAGCCGGGTCATGGGGAGCTTCTCATCACCCAACACCCCCAAGTCCTTCTCCTCAGGCTGCCCCATCCAGTCTCCCCCAGCCTGCGCTGTGCTGGGGATTGCCCCAACCCAGGTTCAGGGCTTTGCACTCGATGCATCTCCTCTGTGTCCCCAGGCTATTGAGCCCTGGGGACAAAGGGAACTTCTTCCCCTTGGGCTATCATGTTCCTTGACTCGGAGCATTTTGGGAAGAAAATAACCCTCAACAGTGCTTTTTAACTTTTCATAGGCAGATAAATCTAGGTAGCTCAGCAACGCTGGGGTGATTTATTGAAGCTTCACAACAGACATAGCACGGAAGTTATGTGAGTCATGGATGCCTGTATTTGCATATGTCCATAATAAAAGGGATTTTAAAAGAATCGAGACAATGTGATTGATGGCTGAAACGAATATTACCATGTTATCAAAAGGAAATATCTTCAGCAAGCCCAATCTGCTTCAGCAAAGCTCTGCTTCCTCTAAAACCCTCCCTGCAAACCTGAAAAGCTTTTTCTGACCAGCTCATTTGGCACCTTGCAAAGGCAAGTCCTTACAAGGACAGGGGAAGTCTCATGCATGGACAGGTTTGGGCACACAGGACACTGCTCCTACCACAAAGCCCCATGTGCAAATCCCTTAATCCACTCAACCCATCTCACCCTGCATCCTTTGGCTGCATCCCTGACTCCCAGCACTGTCTCTCTGTAAGACAAGGAAGAGGCAGGAGGTGCTGGGCTCGCCAGGCAGCCGGATTTTCCACACAGCAGATGTCTGTGCTGCATGGATGAGGTCTGGAAAAATAACCCATGGCTGGATGGATCTCCAGAGAAACTCCATCCTCAGCGCTTCATTATAGAACTGATAAATAAAGTAATTGTTGCACAATTAGGGTCCCCATCTCCTCCAACTCCTTAATCACACCAAGATTAATTATCGGCGCTGTTACTGCTTTTGCTTTATGGTTTTGGGGTGTTTGTCTGTTCTTTTGGAGCCGCTTTGAGACGCGAAAAGCCTTTGAAGCAGCTTAAATGTGAAGATCCAGGCGGCAGCTTTGTTAAAGTTGCTTCTGCTTCAAAGTCAGCTTCATTTTCTCATCGGGGCTGGATGCTCTGAAGTCATTTAATTGCAATTTAATCTTCCTGCTTTCTCCTCTAATACATTGCGGTGTGGTTCACGGGGTTATATTTGCCAATTCATTACCAGCCTCGCTGCTGTTTGACATTTCGCTTTAGGGAAATGCAGGTAAGCGATCTTTAATATTTGGAGGATTCCTTAATAAGATTTAGGGGCTGTGGGCTGGGGATTCTGATTTGCTTTTAATTTTAATGTTCACTTCAGGGCAACTTTGGGGCATTTTCCTTGAAGTTTCGGACCGTGTTGAAACTCGGAGGAGGGAGAAATCAATGGGAAACAGCAGCAACATTTGGAAGAGGAGAAACATGTAAATCCCTCTTGCATCTTGAGCACACATGGATTAAAATCCCAGTGAGTTTCCAGACCGAAATCCCAAGCCTTTCTCCTGGATCTGGTTTTTTTCCTCATTAAGCACATTGGGCTTTGCCTGTGCTTTGCTGTAGGAGTTCTCCAGCTGGTTTTGCTGCTATCATCACACCCAGTAGACAGGGAAGGCATGTGAAAGAGCCTGCCCACACATGGCACACCGCATCCCTTTGTTAACACAAATCACATCCCTGAAAGCCTTGGCAAAGGCTGGGATGCGGCTCCCACCATTTGGCTTTTATTCCAAGAGCGATGTAATGCTTGCCACGAGTGGAGCTGAGGGATGGGTAACTGCCTTTTGATGGTGGCTCACCCCTCTCAGCATAACGATGCTGAAATGAACTCCAGTCTTTTCCTGTGTTCACTTTACTGTTTTGCCCTGAGCTCACCACTTCACCTCTTTTCACCTTGTTATTAAGGAAATCATAAAGATCCAAACTGCACATATATGCAAGTAACCACAAAAACAGACTTTTAAAGACACTTAAAGTAAAAACCACCTAAAACCACTCGGGACTTTCTTTTTAATACCCAGCCCTCCTAGCTCTCCAGACTCAGCACTCTGTGCAGAAAGCCTACATCCTGCACAGACAAACCCCATCAGATCCCAAAGGAAAAGAGTGATAAAATGGAATTCGCTGGTGTGACACTTGGCACGGGCTTCAGCTCCATTTCATGCCTCATTCTCCCTTTGGATAGCGCAGAGCGCATGGCAGAGAGCTGTTGGGGCATGAGTTATTGCACACATGCAGCAATTCATATTAAGTTATCATTATGAGAAATGCAGAGTCAAATATGCAGAAGTATGGAAAGACTTGGAATTAAGGCTGCTTTTACCTCCCTAATTAGGCCCCTGGTGAGTGTGCATCGAGTCCCAGCATTAATCACCCCCCTGCACCCTCCAGCCTTCATTGCTTTTGCAGCATTTTTGTACATTACAAACGACTTCTTCTCCTCTTAAGCTTTCGCAAAGCACACGTCCCCTTCCCACACAGGAATACCTGCAAGTGTCCCTTGCACTACAGGAAGAAGGGCTGGGAGATACTCATGTGCATCTCCGGGCAGGAGGCAGCCAATGAATCAGAACAGCCACTAAATGCCATCAGCACAACTGGCACCTGCAAGAGTGTTTTGTCTGGCAGGAGGGCTGCTGCCTTTATTTGTTCCAGAGCTGCCTCCACATAAAGGATGTTTAATTTTCCTCTCTTCTCACATGGCAGCATAGAGCAGAAGCTCCCCGTGTACACCAGCTGTGCCCAGACAGTGCCATGCAGCTCAGCACACCAGAGCCAGCACCCAACTCCCATCAAGTTCCTGTTGGGGTGACCTGTGTCTCTGCCAGTGCTTTTTGGTACTCGCAGATCTCAGACATCCCAATAAGGGTCCATTAAATAGAAGCAAACTTCCCAATGTCCTAGTTTTTCTTGCTGGCTAAGGCTTACCCTGCTTAAGCCAAAGGGAGAAGAAAGGCAACTATCATGACTTTTCTTCTTGAGGAGCTCTCAGCAGTGGGAATTTGCCTTTGGGCAGCCTTGCAATGAGGTTTATTTGTTTATTAGCCTGAGGAACGAAAGGCAGAGCTTTTCATTAGGACAGTTCAAGTCTTCCATGCAAATCCAGCCACACAGCAAAAGCAGGTTATGCTAAACTGGGCACGCTGATTGTGGATATAAGGCTGGCAGGAAGTATTGTCTAGTGGTTAGACTGAGGGATCCAGGCCCTTTCATCAAGTCCATTCACAACACTTACTTACAGGAGACTTGTAACCAGGCATCTCCTCTCTGCTTTAGTTTAAAGCGATATAATGATTTTTCCTCCTCATTCATCAAGAGGTAGAATTAACCGATGGTTGCAGAGCACTCTAAGAGCCACAGAGAAAGGTAGTTCTAAGAAATGTATTTAAACTGGCCAGCCAGTGAGGTTTATAACTCAATCAAACACAACCAAGAGGTGACATTCCACAAGGAGAGCTCAGATCCTGCTGTCTCTGAGTGGTCACCATAAACTGCCCATCCTGGGGATGAGATAGAGTTGGAGGGATGGAGGGCAGCAAAAACATCAGCTCTCACCAGAGGGGTACCCAGGCACCATCAGTGATGCTAAACCACACCAGAGGGAGAAACCAGGAATATTTCTGCCCAAAGAAAAGGCCACCTCAAGGCTAATGAATCATTTCTAACCATAAATCCGGGCTTTGCAATGGCTTTGTTCCCCACATAACCCCCCCCCCCCACTTAATAACAGTATATAGTTCTAGTCAGATGCATTGGGTTATTGCCTCTGAAATGAAGCTTAACCTAATAATACTGTCAAAAGTGGAAACACTGTTTAGTCATTAATGGAATTCTAATAGCAAAGTCATTAATTGAAACCCAATAACGCTTTTCTATCCCAGTGACTTACTGCAGTTGTGCTGAGGAGGCCCAGACTTGCATCTGCATCTCCTTTCCACCTTCAGCAGTGACCAGGACTTGCAGCTTTTATCATTGTATGCCTTTGTATCAGGAGATTTTCTGCTTGTTATTTGCTCTTAGGAAATTTAACAAGTCTATACAGGCTCTTTAAAGCTAATGTTGCATGAAATGCAGGGATAAACCAAAGCAGACAGCTTCATATGTACAAACATACTATCAAAATGCTCCCATCACCCAGGCTCTTCCAAATGGTTTTATTAGGTAAAATGATTCAGCCTGGAGCAAAGCCACCACTGCCAGTGCAGCAGTGCCAAGCAGGTATTCAATTCCTTGTTTAGATATGGAATTTCAATGAAATCACACTGTATCCAGACATATTTCTCACTAGTTACCACCCGGTTCCCAGGTCAAGGAAGTGAGGAGAATTCCCATTTTTTATTACAAGAAGGATTCATTCACTCCAGGGTGTTCCCACCAACAGGAATTAGTGCCAAGAGACCTGTCTATGGATTAACCCATGAGGAACAACCCTCTTCATACCTGTATCGCTCATGGGGAGAGGCTATTAGTTATTGCACATGAGAAGGTGTAGAGATGACGCACCATTAGTCCAGGTCCAGACACAAGATCAAAGCTATACTACTCTTAATTCATCTCCTTATTGAAGAGATATCCAATGTTCTCCAGAAGAGCCAGAGCACGACACATTCAGCATTAAAAAGCCAAGGTGTGCGCTATCACAGCCCCTCTCCTTTAATCTTGGATGTCACAAATCAAAGCCAAATTTGACAAAGGGGTAAAGTTCCCCGAACTGTTAACACCTTACAGCTTGCTTCAGAAAAGATGTGCGCACTAAAGGAACAGATTCAGTGTTACCACCCGAATGCAGACGTTCACGATTCCTTCCACATGGAAAAGTCATCTTGGTCCATAGGCGTGTTCCATACAGCATTACACGTTGCATCAATCCCATAGCATACCTCATCCCTCTGTAAATTTTACTGCCTAAGGCATCGCAAACCGGGCCTGCTTGCCCAATATTTGCAGTGTGTTGTGTAAAGTATGCCCCAAATCTGCTTAAAAGACTGTGAAGCCTTTCAAGTACGCACACATAACATTAACATGCCTTAGCACCCTGGGAAGCAGCTCCATCAACTCCCTTGAAGACTGAACTGATGTCTCGAAATATCAGGGGGATTTCCTTGCAGCTTTGCGCCCAGGCTTGTTTTGGCTACGGAAGTGTCAGAGATTGTCATGTCCTTGTCTTTATAGATTAGATGCTTTTGATCGCCTCTGCTTTCATAAACCGTTTCCTGAGCTGCCAGCAGAGAGAGAGCTTCCCAGAGGCCCGGGGGATCACGATTAAATTAGAGGAGGTTGTTGTCGTCTCAGAGCCTGGAGCCTTTCCGACCCCCTGGGTCCTGCTGGAGCCCCCCATGCCCCTGAAACTCACACTGTGAGCAGAGGATCTGCTGCAAGTCAGCTCCTTCCCATCCTTCTTCACCCTTTTTGGCTGAAGGTACTAAAGGAATGAAGCCTCCCTGTGCAATGAAGTCATACCACAGACAGATTGCCCCTGGACAAGAGCAGGGGTCCTTCCAGGCCAGCACCATTTCCAGCAGTAGGAAGGAGGTGGTGTCTAAGGAGGACATCACCCTAAACCATCACCAGCACCCACATTGCACAGGACAAGCCTGAAGAGTGACAGAGGCTGCTCTGCTTTGATTCTTGCCCCTTTTGTCCCCATCGAGGTGGTAGGTGTCAGAGCAGCAGCTCTGCACTGATGCTGAGCAGTGAGGCAGCAAATCAGAGGAGCAGATCCAGACCAGGCTCTTGAAAACTGAAACAGGGGAAGTTCAGGTTGGATATGAGGAAGAAGCTCTTCCCTGTGAGGGTGCTGAGGCGCTGGCACAGGGTGCCCAGAGAAGCTGTGGCTGCCCCATCCCTGGCAGTGCTCAAGGCCAGGTTGGACACAGGGGCTTGGAGCAAGCTGCTCCAGTGGAAGGGGTCCCTGCCCGGGGCAGGGGTTGGAGCTGGAGGAGCTTTAAGGTCCTTTCCAACACAAATCATTCCATGATTCAGTGATCCTCAGTAGATGGGAGGGCTCCTGGGCACCCCAGAGTGAGCTGCACATCTGCCTTAGGGAAAGCGTTTTCGGTGCTTTTAATTCTATTTGGCTACAAAATATTGTCCTAAATCTCACCTTGTTACTGACACACAAAACCCCAACCTTCCCCACCCTGTATTTAAGTACTGTTGTTAAGGTGCTGTTATTAAGGCTCCATTACTTTTACAAAATGCATGACAGAGCATCCTGTGCATCGTGGTTTAAACCCTGTGAAGTCCTATAAATAATTAATCTTCAACTAGACTTGTCAAAATAAAGGAGCAGAGTAGACCCGGCTCTGTGGTGCCTTTGATTTTTGTTCGCATATGTTGTTCCTTTCTTATCTGCTAAACTGCACAAACAGGGATCGGGTTGGACAGAGCCTTGGGCGACATGGTTCAGTGTGAGGTGTCCCTGCCCATCGCAGGGGTTGGAATTGGATGATCTTAAGGTCCTTTCCAACCCAAACTATTCTATGATTCCATCAGAAGAAGGAGGCCCTGCCACCAACCTTGCTATTGGCACACAGGGGTGATCAGCCCCATGTCCTGCCTGGCCAGGAGGTTTAGTGTCTGCTGTAATGCCCACTCTTGGAGGGAATTTGGTGCCCAGGTTCCCCTTCCCAGCAGCATCACACCAGGGAAGGAAGCAGAGCTCCTTCTGGAAGGTGCACGGCTCCTCCCCAGCCACTTCTGAATTATTCATTGGGAATTAATACATTTGACAAATCCAGGCTTCTCTGCATGAATTATCCCCAGAGCAGTGGAGATCCTGCTTTTCCCCAACATTGTTTCATTTACACATCATCCAGCAATTGAAATTAACACAGCACAGCTGAGCAAGGACTTCATCCCAAACCAGGACCACGCTCTGTGCATTGCCTATGAATTCAGACCTGCAATACACACTCGTGGGGCACCAAATAGAGAGGAAAAAGGAGGCAATACCAGAGCTGCACCCCCAAAACACCATCTGGGTACAGAACTAAATGGGGGAGACAAGAGCACTTCTGCTTAGGGCTGTGGCTTCCCTTTAGCCTGGCTCTGCAGCAGCCTGTGCTGGTGTGCATTCAGATGCCCCACGAATGTGAGTCTCCCACCTGGTCTCAGGCAATGCTGTGCTCATGTGCAAACAGATTATCTTGGTCTCTGCTGCTGTAGAAGTTACCAGCCCAACCGTCCCTCTGCAGCACATCCCTTTCTCCCCATCACTCTCACCCCCATCTGTATGCATGGGGGCACCCTAAACCATCACACCCATGTTTTAGGTACCTCCGTAGCCCATAGGACATCTCAACCAAGCCAGGGAAATTGTACATCTTTCTCTGATCCATTCATCACCCCCAGTCATACCTGCATAGCCCAGGATTAAACTCAAAGACACTACAGTTCCCAAACTGCTCCCTTAATGGGATTAACTTGAGCAGCTCAATGCCACCTCCACCCATCTCATTCTGACTCCCATCTCCTTGATCTGCAAGGAGTTCACACAAAATGGTCCCAACAACCCCTTGAATCCATCTTAGCTGAAGAAAACTGCTGTAAAGAAAGAAGTTTGGAGTGGGGAATGAACTGGAATATCCAGAAAAGGGGTTTTTATCTGCTTAATGGCAGAAATAGACTTTTAATACCCAGCAGGAGAGCAAAGGATTCTCAGTGCTAACAAAGCTATTAAAGAGAAATCAGCTTTGCCAAGACATGAGCAAGAGGTCTGGGTTCTCTTTCCAATACTGCAGCGAGCCTTTCTATTCCTTCAGTATGGTGAGGCAATTCCTCAATCTCCCTGGAGGTTTTCTTCTTCTCTTCCTAGAAGACAGAGCTACTGAACCATGTTCTCCTCATGAACAATTCACAACCTGATGCACCATTGCCCTCCTCTGTCACCGTCTGGACCCAGGGAACGCGAATGCCTGTTCTCATCACCTGAGTTTACATCCGTTTTACACTGGGATGGATGCTAATACACAGTGCAGGGCAATGTGACACAGGTTTTAGGTGGGAGATGTTGGTGCAAAAGATGCCAAATCCCCAAAGAAGCTCTCATGTGTGCTCCCCACACTGTGTCCAGGAAGGAGAAGGCTCTGCTGAAAAGAACAGCATTGCCTGTCCGTGCAAATGGAAATCTCTGCATGCAAACCCTTCTCTCTGCCCCCAGATCTGCATCTCGCTCAGTGGATTGTGAATCCTGATGAAGAATCTTTATCCATGGGTCTGTGGATCCCTTCTACCCTGCAAAGTGGCAGATCGCTCTTGTTTAGGGCTGCCAAGTGTAATACCTGCTGCTGCTACTGCTGACTAATGAATCCAACACAGAGCTGAATGCGAGGGATGTCCTTGGGAAAGGAAAGCGGCCTGCGGGTCATTGACTGGCAGAGGGCATTAAGAAGAGCATCCAACTGGAAACGGTTGCAACGCTGGCTCCTGTATGGTCTTGTGCAGTGTCCTGAAGGACAAAGAAAAAGGGGGATTTCTTAGATGGAAGGAGGTGCAGGATTTGTGATAGCAGCATCCCATGGACAAGGCTGCAGCTGGGGGCATCAGAAGGACCTCAGGAAAGTCAAGGCACTGCGGGTGGGTAACCCCTGAGCTGCTTAAAATAATCCCCTCCTCTTACAGGGCTCAGTGCTGAAAGGAAGATCCTAAACCTTCATAGGAACAGGATTTAAAGGAAAATGACTACAACGCCTTCAGGTGACCTGAGCCAGCTCCAAGAAGCTGGATGGGCAGAAGGGAAGGATGAAGAGCAGGGATGCAGCCCATGAGAGCAGGCATACAAAGAGGAGATTCAGACTAAGGGATTCAAAGTGATTCACCATACTCAGGCAGCCTGAAGCACTTCCGTAAGCGCGTGAGCTCTCAGAGATGCTGGAATTCCAGCTGCTCTCACCCATCTCATGCTCCAGCCCTTGCTCGTGTCTGATTTTGAGGTGAAACAGCTGCTCCATCCCAGACATGCAGAAATCTGCTCAAAACAAGCGATTTTTCCCTGCAATGGGTAATGCAGAGGGGCCCCACCTCCTGCTCCAAGCGGAAGATGAACTCTGCCTGGGAGATGAACTGTGCTCTGAGCGCCAGGCAGGTTGTTACACGTTATTACCATTAATTATCCCACCTCCCCTGTGCAGGCACCTCCATCAGTAATCATCACGTATCAGCCAAAGGGCCACCCTTGCTTTTCTCTACCTCTAATTCCGTAATTGGAGGGGAGGAAAGAGGGAAGAAAAATCAGTGCTGAAGTGTAAATCGCTACACTAATCTTCCTGCACTAATTGCATGTTTATTTGGAGGGGAGGGAAGGATGGTGGGCAGCCCTGGGTCATTACTCTCCGTCACTCCATCAGTGCAAGCAGTTCCTATGAGGTTGCCAGGGAGATGTGGCTGAGCCCCTGTTGCCTTCCAAGCAGGATCAGTGCTCACAGGTTGTACTGCTCACCCCACATACCCTCAGCTCCGCTCCCCTCATTGCACAAGCACATGGGAATGGGAATAAGGGTCTGCTTGTGTAGGAGCAGGTCAGGGACTGCAAGGAGTCCCCCTTGGCCAGCCCCACACAGACACAGTCCCATACACCAGGGAGAGTGAGGGAGAAGCAGAATGAAGCACAGAGAAAAGTCCCTTTGTGCCAATGCACTGGAGGAAAGGTTTAAATACACCAGCTCTATCAAAAGCTCCTTTTAGGATCCATCTCACTTAGCTGCCCGTTGTTTTTCAGTCCATTCACATCACTCTTTTCCAAGCATCTCCCAGCTATCAGAGATTGCTGTCACTGGAGTCCCATGAGCAATGCCATGTACAGCATCAGTAAACCTGAGCATCCCACAGTGTGGAAAGCCAGACCCCCAAGGGTAATAGGGAGCCAGGGGAGGGCAGCAGCATGGATTTGCCCCTGTAACTTGCTTCAGTTCAGCCAAACAGAGAACCCCAAGCCTCTTACAACCTTGAGTAGCTTCCCCATAGCTGATCATTACCTGTCCCACCTCCCTTCTCCAGCATCTGTGCATAGACCTCCTGTGCTATGATCCCAGCAGCCTAAAAGGGCACAGAAAATGAAGCATTTCCCTAGGCAGCCCCATCTCCGCTCTCAAGCACACAGACCAAAGCACTCACCCTCCCCACTGCCTGGCAGGGGGCTCATGTCCCCTGTGGCCCCCCCAGCCCTGGCCGGGGGCAGAACCCAGGCGACCACCAAGACCCACCTGCATCCTGCTTGATATCACCAGGGGAAGGCAGTGAAGGTGATGGGGCGACCCTTTCCACCTCCCTCACAGCGTTCCTGCCCTTGCTTTGGGATCATGCAAGGGTTTGGATAAGCATCTGCTCTGTTCTTCCTCCTCTTCACTCTCTGTGGCTGCAGTGATGCTCGCTGAGCCTACAAATACATTAAAGTGTCAATATTCTTTCTTGCTTGAGGCTTGTTTGTACAGGTTCTTCTGCCTCAGATTCGGATATCCAGGTTTATCTATGCCTATTTTATTCATGGTAATTCAATGCTATCAGCAGCACACTCAGCTTTTACCTTAAATCTCATATTCCCAACCGAAAGTCTGCAGGGGGAAGCACACACTTGACATGCTCTAAGCAAACAGTATTCACACTTCGCAGTTACCCACCTAGAGGAATGTGATCTCCTGAAGTACCCTGGTGAGACAAAGTAGCCATTTTCCTATACACTGGTGACCCGAACTCACATTTATTCAGCTTAAACGTGGTATCAAGCTCCACGGAGTGACTTTCATGCTAAAAATAATTGCCGTTTTCCAAACGCATTGCAGAGTTTCTTAGGAGACTGAAGTCCAAGGAGGATTCCCCGAACTCGAATGGAAGGCTCAAGAAATGAAAGAATAATTTTAGAGCCTTAGAAAGGGGATCATTCTTTTTTTTTTTTTTTTTTTTTAATATTATAAAATTCATAAAATCAATGATTCATGGCACTGTTTGCCCGGGCATCACATCAGCTTTGCAACAGGGTAAATAATCGAGATGCATTTATTACATTATTTATTTGAAAATTCACAACATCAATAATTCAAAGCCAGCTAATTATCTGAAAACTAAAGGCTAAAGGGAGGCAACACAGTCCATTAGCTACGACCACCCAATGGAATTTAACTCCCCTTTACCAGGAGCAGGAGGCCAGTTATGGAAAGCAGCAGGGACACAAGGATGCTGGTGAGCCAGCACTAGGGCATCACTGCAGGCACAGCTGGATGTGGCTCCTCCTCATGCCTGAAGTGCTGGTGCTGGTCCCCACTTGCCATCCACAGGGCATGAACTGGGTGCATGGTCCTATCTGCATCCCTGCTTCAGGCACTGGAGCTGCACTCAGGTCTCCCCTTCAGGAGCCTTCTCTTCTCCAGGCTGAACCAGCCCAGCTCTCTCAGCCTGGCTCCAGAGCAGAGCTGCTCCAGCCCTCGCAGCATCTCCGTGGCCTCCTCAGGCATTGTGGGCTCCTGGAGTTGTTGGAACAGGAAAGCAGATGAGAAAGGACTTAACCGCTATTAGCAGGAGGGGATGGGACAGAGCAGTCTGCTCCCCTCTCCTAGGGTCAGCACTGGCTTGTATCCACTGCGAACAGTCCTTCAGGCAGGGAAACCTGGCTTGGACCTCTCCCCTGGACTATTTACGTGTTACCATCCATCATCCTTCCCTCCTGCCTCCAGGCTGCGGAGGAGCAGCGCCTCTTCCTTCGGGACTGTGCCCCTCTGGCTGCTCACAGCCATTTGCAACTTCACCAAAGAAGAACACCCACAAACACACGTTTTGCTTGATCAGAAAACGAAGAAATCAATGGAAATGAGGGGTGGGCATTTTCCACTTAGCGCTGTTGAGGCTTCTGCCACCATTAGCTGAACGCACGTTGCAAAACGCATTTATCACTGTCTGGAAATGGTGACTATGTAAAATCTATCACAAACACCACAGTTTTCTTCTCCTCTGCCTCCTCTGATGCTCACTTTTGAAATGCACAAGCCTCATTATTAAAAGCACAGCCTCCTCCCTTCCTCCCACCCATCTCCCCCCTCTTTTCTAACCTATAAAGAAGTCAGCAATCTGACAGACCCACAGCTGCTGCTTTCAAACCCGGGACTTCGTCAGGAATCTGGGAATAGGCAGCTTCCTCCTACCAGATCTGGTTTGGAGCTCAGGAAGAAGTTAGTGTCTGGGGTACAGATGCAAACCAGAGTTATAATAACACAAGATTATCCCTCTCTTTTATAAAATTCCACATAAGTGGATGAAAACTTATACACCAGCTTTATGGAACTCTGGCATTCCTTTCTCTGCAGTGTTGTTATAATTGTGGCAGCCACAGCAGTTATTCTTAATGCTCATTTCTTAACCTGCAATGGTCACTGGAGAGCTCACCTTAGAGGAAGCCTTGTGAAACCCTAGGGCTGGGCTGCTGGAGCTGGGGCTGCCGCTGCCCAGTACAAGGCTGCTTGGTATCCCCTGCATCACAGGGACAGGCCCTGCACAGAGCAGCTGATCCTGCCCTGCTCTTCATTCTGCCGCTGTGATTTGTCGCCCATCCCCACGCAGGAGAAGGTGAAGGCTTTGGAAACGTCTTCTCTTACAATACCTCTGAAACCTCCCCTCTGATCAGTATGCCGGGGCATGCTCCATTCCACACGCATCCCCTTGCGCTGTCCTTTGCCAGAAGACTCAGAGTTTCCCCTTCTCCTTGCACAGAGCTGCCTTTCAGCTCCTGCTTTTGTTCCAGCCTTGCCTCTCCCCAGAGGAGTCATTAACTCCAAGCTGCGGCCAGTTTGTCACCAGTAGCACAAGTCTGGTGTACCAGCCCCTCTTTGCCTGGTGGGGAGCACAGGTTCAGCCCTCAGCTCTGCAGCAGGCTCTTTTGGTGATGCTGGCTGTTGGTTTTGCCTACGCCAGTTACGTCCATGACTTGCATCCAGATTGCTTCCATCTGGATGCAATCTACCCCTTGTGTCACCCCTAGGCAGCTGAGGGGAAGCCACTGGTTCTGGCAAAGGAACAAGCACAGATTCTGGACAGCTTGTCTAGGCTAAGCTGTGATGTTGTCTTCTTCCTGGGAACTGTGAAGCTCAGATCCTGGCTCTTCACTTGTCCTGCAGCTCACTGAAGTCATTGCAGATGCAATCCAATGCATCCACCAGCATGTGCATCTCATATCCTACCTGACTCAAAACTGTGCCTTTCTCAAGCAAAGGGGATGCTCCAGTGCCAGCTGAGGGATGCAGCCAGGAGAAAACACCAAGATACGCAAGTCCCTGGGAGACAGCATCTGGGCAAAGGCATTGCTGCTCACAGAGGCTGCTGGTCCTGTAGCACTTGAGCAACTCTTGGTGTCCTTGACCCATCAGGAAGCATCTTTATAGAGAGTGTGGGCTGCAGAGATGCCACAGGGCTTAGTATGGGTGCACAGCGTCTGGAGAAGAGACTATGCCTCCTCAGCACCGGCCTCTCACCTAAGGATGCTGGGGTCTAAAAAGGTGCTGAAAGAGAAGACGCTGCAGTTGTCAGGCTGGGACAGGTCAGGCTCCTGTGACAATCCAACCGGCCGTGGGGAAAGACCACGTCCAGGGCTCACCATGACCAGGAACAAGACATGCATCCTCTCTGTGCCTCGGCCTAGCTGTTAATTCCAGCTGGAATTCCCTCCAGACTGGCATCCTGCTCTGCCTCAGCAGCTAGAGGCACTTGCAGAGGAAACCCTCCTCTCCCTGCAAGCCCACACTTCATCACTACCCATCACTTGCTCTCCAGAAGACCACAAATACATGTCAGTTATATCTCATCCAGGACTCCCATCCTGGCCAGCAGTGTTTTAAATAAGCTTTAATGGTATGCAAATGGACCCTGATGTGTGCTTCTCTTTTGGCATCTCTGAGACATTTGTGCATAACGAGAGATGGAGCGTTATTGTGTTAGCTCCCTCTTTGCCGTGACACCGGGGCTTAGAAGTGTGATTTATTTGCCACTTGTAGCATCAGTGGAGCATGTCTCATGTGTAAGTCACCAAAGATGCTGCGAGGTTTCTTTTTCCAGCAGAAATCTGTTCCAGAAGAAGCTTGTCAATAGATGATGGGATTTTCAGCGCAGAGGGAGGTCTCTGCTGCGAGCTTGGGACCAGAATTGCTGATGCCTTTTCCCTTCTGCGCTTTGCAGGCTTCTTACTACACCCACTGTTACCAGTGTCAAGGGATTTTCAAGCAAATTACTAAGCTTGCTCCTAAGCACTGGGAAACCAGCTCTGTTTCCAAGCCCCCAAGTCCTTTGAAGATGCCTTTCTCTTACAGTACCAACAAAGACACGGAACTGAATCCTACGGTTTTCCAGACCCAAATAGCAACACTTCATTTGTCTTAGAAGCGACATCACCAAAGACAAGTCATGGTTTCCCAATTCATTAAAGGCAGCTTTAGGGCACTTAATATCAGATCAAAACCATTGCAACTACGCAATGCCAAGAGCTATATAAAACTCACTGGGCTGTTTCAAATGTGCTCAGAAATGTTGATCAGTTTTAGTTTCGTGCCAGCAGTTTTCCTCCTCACATAGGTATTATACATTACATTGTATTGCATTGTATTGTATTACGTTGTATTATATTATGTTGTATTATATATATCCACACAACTCTATTCCAGATCAGCTATTGTCCATGCTCTACTGCTGGATTGAAACCACTAATATGGCAAAAAACTCTTGTTAATTTAAGCAAAACCCCACCATGTGCCTGCACACTGTCTAGAGTGAATATCTACACCCACATTAGCTCGTGCGCTGGTCCTGCAGTGCCACAGATTCAAAACTTGTCACATCATTTTAACTCAGGACCAGCCCATCTGCTTGCAGAGTTGCCAGAGCCATCCAGGCTGGGAATACTGATGGAGCAATTAAAGGGGGAAGACAAAGATGGATTTTGAGGTGAGATACAGGGCTGTGATTTCCTCTCAGAAGAGACAGACCACGAGCCTTTGGACCATTCTCTATGTCCCTGACCGAGATGATGTTCACTGCCGGAGATAAACATGTCTGCACCTGAGAGCTCATGCCATATCCCCATCAGTACAACCCTGTCAGCCTCACCAAAGTCACTCTTGATCTGCATGGGTGCAACTTAGAGCAGAATGAGGCACAACGAACTGTGAAGGATGGAGATGACAAATATTGCCTGCAACCATCAGGCCTTTGCATCCCGCAGTCTGCAGCACTCACAGTGCAGGCGCTACCCCTGTGTTTCTATTGTTCTGCAGAGATCTGGATGCCAACACTTCTGATGATAGAAACACGGCTGCATCTTAGGAAGCAGCACAGAAGGAGCCAGAGGAGTTTGTTTCTCGCATCACCTCACCCCAGGCTTCCCAAAGCAGAGGTGCAGAGGCTGCATGCTGTGAAGGCGTCAGACTCAGCACATTCATGCTCTTCAGTTTCTATCTTAGAGCTTGCAGAGCTGAGACCTGGCCAAGGGTTTGATCCCAAACCCATCCACGACGATCTGTGAACCATTCCAGACATCAAACCAAGTGGAAAAGGGATCTTTGTGCAATGACCACTTGTGGTAATGAATCCCTGCTGATCCTCATTGTGTAGGGAGGGGTTGTTATGCTCCTTTTTTCACAGATGGGGAAACTGAGGCACAGACCAAATCGTTTGATGCAGCGAGTCACAAACACAAACCCTCCAACATCTCCTCCCGGAGAGCAACTCAGAGGGAAAAACACGGACAATCCTGCTTTATCCTAATAGAACAAGCTGAGCATCCCTCCTTGTATTTACAACCAAACCCGAGCCTCACCCAGGAGTTTTATGGGTGGATCGTGACATTCTCCATAGAGACAGAAACATTTATTTAGCCAGACCCCGACGCGCCCCTGCTGAATGGACTCATCAGATGTTTTCCAAGCATCCCTGATTTATATGAAGCCAGGGAGAGAGCTCAGGCCTCCCTCACCCTCCCAGAGGAGTTTTTCTCTCCCAGTACTGGATGTTTCAGCTGCAGCATTGCTGGGAGCCCTGCCCAAGGTCGAGGTGCTTCTGCGAGCACCAGAGCTCACTCCATTGAAAGGTCAAGGGATAGGAATGGAAACGTGCCCTAAAACAGAAGAATTCCCGGGAGTGGGCTCTGGGCAGCGGAGATTGTTTGTCTCCGGCTGTTTATGCAGGGAAAAGCTGCTGAGGTTCACAAACAGCCCCACGCAGGGCAGGGGCAGTGGCTGGGTTTACAGCCTGTTCATTCAGTGACCTCCTGATTATTACCTGCCCGTTAGATTGAATGTCTCGGGCAGGCCTGGCTGATTTCCCCTCTCTCCATCACCCCGCTCACCCCTTTCTCCTCCTAATGGGCTGCATCTGTTGAGCAGACCCAGCAAAGCCGGCAGGCTGAGAGGGGGGATGTTGGCTGCCATCAGCAAGAGCTGGGGAGGAAGGATGGAGAAGGCAGAGTTTGCCTGAGATTCCAGGCTCCAGGGGGAGGAAATCCTGCCTCCAGCCAAGGACCAGCTGCCCCAGATGGGGGGAGTGCAAATCAAGTTGAAGGGATGATGCTCAAAGAGGGATCGCAGTGATCTGCTGCGATGCTTTGCGATGATGCCCTATATCTCACAGGGGTAGAGGTGGCCTGCCTCTCCTCGGCTCCAACCTGCGGGACCTGCTCCACATCCTGGGGTCCCTAATGGCATCACAAGGCACAGCCCCCCCCCCCCCATATGCTTGCACACGTGTTGTTTGCTTCAGATCTGCAAAATTCAGACTGAAAGCAACCCGGGTTTGCCAGCTCTTTGCAAGGTCAGAGCTGCCTCTAGGTGAAAAACAATGCAAATGCCACTTCCAGCTGAGCCAAAGGTCGAGCTCTGCAGTATCCATCAGGGAGCAAGGTTATGAGAGAGGAAAACAAAGCATTAAACCCCCTTCATGTGAAACAAGGAGGTTCCCGTTTGGTTGTTGTGATCCCTCTCCCCTCAAATCCTGGATAAACGTGGAGCCTCTTGACACAGGATGACAACTCCTGTCCCAGTGGGGCCGTTCCCACCCGAGCCAGGAGCAAACCTTTAATCCCAAAGCATGGATTGGATTTATAAACACCAGTGGATCCTTCCCTTAATGACTTCAGAGCATCCCTAGGTTGGAAACATCCCCTGGCTCAGTGTTTGTAGATGGTCTAAGGAGGTTGCATGGGTCAAGATAACCAACTTCTGCATAACGTGGAGCTTTGGGAAGTGAGGTCCATAGGGTTACCAGGCCTTACCTGGCTCATCCCGCTGAGGGCAATATGGTCGCACATGGAGTCTGGAATGGGGGTCAGAGCTGGATCCAGCACCCTGGTAGGAAACTCTCCCAGTTTGGGGAACCCTACTCATGTTAAACCATTCTCCACTCCAAAGTCTCCTCTGCAATGCTCCTATCCTTGATGCTAATGGCCGTGTTGCTTAAGGGCCCAAAATGTGGGGCTGTCCCCACTTAACCCTGGCCTGCAAAGCCCTTCAAGATCCTGAGAGGCAAAGGGAGAGGGGTGAAAGCGTGCCTGAGCCCATGCCTTGGTGACACAGACATTCAATAACCAGACACACAAGAGGACGGCAGCCTGAGCTCAGGACACAATGTCTCCCCTAATCCCCAAATTGTGTCTCCTGGGGATAATAACCAAATATCTTGTCCACAGCTTAATTGTAGTCAATTATACCAGCAGGGAAAAGTGCACCTTCATTGTGCGGATACAAAGGGAAGCCGAGCAGCAGAGCTCGGATCAATCTACTCAGAGAAAATGTAACAAATGGGGCTTTGTGAATATCTTCCCTTGGTTCTTTTTTTTTTTTTTTTTTTCTTTTTCTTCTTTTTTTTTTTTTCCTTCCTTTTTTTTTTTTTTTTTCCCCTTTTTGGGCATATTTCCAGGTCAAAAAAAAAAAAACACAAAAAACTGGGGCAAGAGGTGAAGAGGGGGGATTGGATTTAGGTCAATGGGAGACAAAAACCCACCAGGCAATTGGAAAAGGAAGGGATTTTGTTCACATTTTAAGTGTTCTTTTCAACTCCTTATAGAATGAACTGAAGAAAAGCCCTACCTGAAAAGGTCAGGCTGAATCTCTAAAGGAAATAGCAGGGTCTTTGCTGCTGTGTTTGAGCTGGGGGAGAAGGAAGGTGTGCTGGGAGCATTTTGGTGTCTCAATCTGTGCTTTTCACTGCCGGGGAAACACTGCACCCAGCAATGGCAGAAGAGCCTGCAGGCTTCCCTCTGCCTTGCATCCCAATACAACCCAGTGCATCCCAGTACATCCCAAGTGGTTGGGGGAAGCCAGATCAACCCCTTCTGCATGTGCTTGTATCTGCCAGTAACTTTTCAATGCCTGGTTCCAGTTTGGCTGATGCCCCGTGCAATGTTGTGCCCGGTTGCAAGCAGGGACCACCATTTTCTCAAGCCTTTTCCATCACTTCCAGGTGTCGCCAGCTCCTGGAAGCTCTGAGCTGGGTGATGGCTCCAGGGACAATGCTTTTGAGCCTCAGGTGCCACTGCTTTGAATGGGCAGGGTATACTTCATGTGGGGATAAGAGCAGGAGTGGGTTTTCCATGGTAAGTGCTGCTGAAGGAGGAAGACCCTCAATGTGATCAATCAGTCCATCCTTTCCTCCATTCTCATGAGCTTACAGGCTCTCATCCATCCTTTCCTCCATTCTCCTGGGCCAATCTCATCCCAAAGCAGCAGAATGCTGTGGCCATGCTGCTCACCAGGACTCATTCCAGGCACTCTTAGCTGGTTTGGCTGGGAATTCTGGCCTGGCCTCAGACCACCAGGCTGATTAAAGGGATGGTGGGGGAAATAGAGAGGAAAGCTTATGATATAGGATGAACAAAAGCAAAAGAAATAGCAAAGTGTGTGACTAGAAAGAAGCAAAGCAGACGTGGGGCCAGCACAGCCAGAGAACAGGCGAGGCAAGGGAGAGGAGGGAGCATCAAAGAGGGCATCTCTGTGTATTTCCCATTCAAGTGCTCTGAAAGGCAGACAGTTCAGTGTGTGTCTGCCTCATGTCCTACACCAGTTAATCCAGTGATAGAAAAATCACACAGAGACTCATCAGCCACGCTCTTCCTTTCCTGACTGCTCCCCATCAGCCTCTACAGGTTTAAAGCATCCTCAAACCCTCCATTTGCAGCACTGATAGTCGCAGACCAACGGAGCCCATCATTTAACACCACGACAAAGGACAATAGGATGGTGAGTTGGAGGATACAGACCCAGGTTCACATCGAGCCCTGGCTGGTGGCAACCAAGAATCACCACTTCCTTACAGTGTTTTTCACAGTTTTCCATGCAAGGGTTGAGGAACAGGGTTGGATATTTTCATCACAGAAGTCTGCACCCTGCACCATTGCCTGGAGACACTCAAGGCCAGGCTGGATGTGGTTCTGGGCAACCTGATGTAGTTGGAGATGTCCCTGCTCATTGCAGGGGGTTGGAACTGGATGAGCTCTGAGGGCCCCTTCCAACCCGAACTATTCTGGGATTCCGTGATCACTGATGGACCGGTTGATGGGGTCTTGGACCACAACAGTGCTCAGGCAGGCGTGGAAAGGAGTTTCTACAGATCACAGCTAAAGGAGGACCTCGTGCCTTGCAGGACACTCACACCAGAGCAGTCTTCATCCCCAGGGGCTGCCATTCTCCATGGGTTTCCAGTTAAAACAACAACACCATCCATCAGGAGAGGAGCTTTTTGAGCCAGCCCCAAGTAGTGCAAGTCCTGAACCTGAATCTGTGCATGGGCAAGTCTTGTCCATGGACCTTCACTGAACATCCAGGGAGCTCCAGGGAGGGGATGTCAGCAGGTGGTGCTCTTCACCTGGAATCAGTGGGAAGCTCCCATCACTCGGGACCTCCCTCTTAATGGTGAGACATCAAATAGAGGTCTTGACCGCTCATGACCATTAAACTGCTCAGAGAATTGACTGTAAAAACAGCACCTCACTCAACAGCTCTATTCCCTCTGACACATCCTAGCCATGAGCAGAGGCTGTATTGCTTTCAATGCCTGCACAGAGACGCTGCTAAATGCTTACACAGAGAGCTGGTGGGATGGAGCTGATGCCCTCCTCCATGCTGTTAGCAGGAAAATGAATGGTCCTGTCTAGAAAGCAGGGCTTAGGTGCCTCCTTATCCTCCAAACCTATTAGGCTCCCAGCTCAGTGGTGGGTTGGCACCAGCTTCCCATCATGTTTCAGCTGGATGTGTTTCCTGAAGGCAGTGGCACCTACAGGTCCCAGGGATGGTGTGCGTGTGTCTGCAGGGGATGCGGCACGAGCAGGGATGCAGGGAGCGCGGTGCTCCCAGCTTGGCTGTCAGCTCTCCGGTGTCAGGAGTATCAGTGATGCTGACAGCTGGGGACAGGGAAAAACCAACCTTACAAACAGAGCCTAATTGGTCTGGAGCTCTTGGAGAGCAGAGACACCGGGATGGGCCAGCGTGCCAGGCGAATGGTGACATCTCCCTGGGAGAAGCCCAGAGCTCTGCTCTCCAGTGCTGATGCTCTGATCTCCCCAAGAGTGTCCACTGCAGCCCCAACACCTAATAATGATGTTTCTGCAGACAAACCCTCAGCCAGTGCAGCTGGAGCTGACACCATGTGAAATGTGCTTGATTTCTGCCAGACTTCCTGACCCATTGATGTTTCTGGCACTCTTTTGCTGCTCTTCTGGCCAACTGACATCTTTCATCCTCAGACATTTCTTCAGTCATTTTTCCTCTATCACAGGGTCTGAACCTCCTCCTGCCTGCACTAAGATGAAAAGCTGATATTTGGGTAGAGCAAAGAATCCAATCTTGCCCTCCAAAATGCTCCTAAGGTCAGGCTGGTGATGGGAGGAACAGGGCGAAAGGGTTCGTGTTAACAGTTAGTATTTACAAAATACGTAATTCCTTAAGGAAGTCTTTGGAAAGCTGAAGCAATCCATTCAGGTTGTGTGTGACAAGCATCCAGCCAAGAAATACAATATACCCTGGGTGCACCAGCCAGCAGACAGCACGATTTGTATGCAGAGCTGGTCCTTGGCTAAGCTGCTTCACTCTACAGAGCTTTCCCAACAGGAAGAACTGTGGGGTGGGTGTTGTTGGAAGCACTGGAATAAAACTGGAATCACTACATAGAATCATAGGATCATAGAATCATAGAATCATAGAATAGTCAGGGTTGGAAAGGACCTCAAGATCATCCAGTTCCACCCCCCCTGCCATGGGCAGGGACACCTCACACTAAACCATCCCACCCAAGGCTTCATCCAACCTGGCCTTGAACACCGCCAGGGATGGAGCACTCACAACCTCCCTGGGCAACCCATTCCAGTGCCTCAGCACCCTAACAGGAAAGGGGAGAAGTGTGGTGCAGGAGGGTGACACCAAGTACCTGTGGACATGGAGGAAGCCTCTACCAGGGCAAAATAAGACCTCTGAGATTAATGGGGAAAAGAAAAGCTTTCCCTTTTGCTTTAAAGACTCAAGATGCTTCTTCCCTGATTTCCCTGCACCCCTCCAATACTCTGTATGGGCTGTACAGTGACTCCAGTCAGCAGAAAAAGAGGCAATTTCCACAAGTCTTTATTGCATTTATAATTAAGAGGCACCACTATTTCCTCCCAGCTGAATTGCCTTGGTAGATCAGGGCTTGCTTTGAAACAAGGACTATTACTGTTCAATTGGTTATTGATTATTAGCCCATTCTCATTCCTCGGTAAAAGCAGGCATTAAGACAGAAATGTTCTGCCTGTGACCGAAGACCTTGCAAGGGCTCTTAGAAACATGGGGATTATTTATTGAAGCACTGACCCAGTAAAAGCAAATGTGATGATATCTATTGATATTTGATTAGGATTTTGCCAAGGAGCCGGGAATACGTTGTTAAATACAACTACTACCTGTTGTACAGAAGAAAACAATTCCACCGCTGGCCCCACATAGCCCATGTGCCTGTCTTCATTGGTGGCTCTTCATTGCACCCTTCAACTGCTCAGCTCTTTGTGGAGGAGAATACATCTGTTTCATTAGGACATCAAATATCCAGCACCACTTGGCTTGATCTTGGGCTGAGGTGTCTCAGTGTTACGCTAATAAGAATCAGCACCAGTGACTGTGATGAATTAGGACATGCTGCAAACAGCAAGGGAGGAAAAGACAAAGGCAACTCAAGTGATTCAAACAACGGGCTACTGGCCCATTGGGTAGTGCATTTTCCTTGTCCCTATTCAATGCTATGAACTGTTATCCTAAAAACACTGTCAAAACACAGCAGTTTAACACAATACTGAACACACAGGCTGGTTCACCAGGAGGAATGCCCACTTCAATTGGAATAAAACAGAGAGATGAAGATAAGAGCTTGAATGCTTCCCAATCTCATGGGAATGGCTTCCTTCACAATGAAAAAGTGGTGTAACCTACTGCAAGTAATGACCTGTCACATCCTTCACTTTTGGGCCAGACTTCAAGTGTCCAGTCAGTGATGATGCTCTGATCTCCACTTCTCCTGCCCCTCTTTCTAAGTGTCCCAATGCAAATTGCCATCAGAAGGGGCTGTGGAAAGTGCCTGCCCCAATGTATCTACTGTCCTGGGGTGGACCCGAGGGACATTTCCAGGGCTGAGTGACCTTCATTGCCAGCCCAGCTCAAAGTGAAAGAGGATCACAGCCTCCTCCTGGGACCAAGAAAGGGTTGAAACCCAGGAACAGGAGCTTGTCCTCCAGCAAAGCAGCTGGTGCTGTAGTTCCCCAGCTTGCAGGAGGCTGAAGGCGCACTCCATGATGCCTTAGCTTTAACAACCAGCTCCAGCCCAGAGCAGCTCAGCCCATCACAGCTAGACCAAAACAGCTCTGCCTTTCCAAAGCTGCTCTCAGCTCTTCTCCCATCTGCTGCTCTCTGGCACAGAAGCAGCAGCAAGGCAAAGCCTTGGGTACCTGCCACCCAGGCCCACTTTGCATTCAAATCCATCCCACACGTCTTGAGCTCCCACTCAGCCCGGAGCAGCTGCAATTCCAAAAAAAAAACCCCTATTTGTCAGGAAATGCCACTTAAAGCAGTGTTAAGCACAAGCAATTGGGCCATGCACCAGCAAAGGCTCCCAGTTGTGCCATCTTCAGCTCCTCTGCTACTATTATGAGAGAGAAACTGCTAACCCTGAGCTGACTTTGATGTCATTTAAAATCAAGTGTTAATAACTCTTCATTTCCCCCCTCTGGTACTTTTTCCCCTTCTTCTCCCCTTTCCAGCCCATTTCTTCTTCTCCCTCTGTTTTCTCCTTCTCTTTCTCCTCCTGCCCTTTTCCCCTAAAGAAATGAACTGAAGATGGAAAGTATCTGTTTTCTGTTTGCTGTGTGACTGTTATTACTGTTCTCTGTGCCTTCACTGTCTGAATTCTGGAGACAGGGCGCAGTAAATGGGATGTTTAATCTTGCTGTCACGGCCATATATCATTCCCCGAGCTCCTTCTGGGGTAACAAGAGCTGCTCAATTGACAAAACAAGCCGAGGAATGAATAAACCAACAGAAAACATTCAGTCCATGCTATTAATCCACCCAGAGCCAGAGGCAGATGCAGGAAGGGAGGAACACACACCAGTGGCTCCTGATCGCTATTGCTTCCTGGAAGAGTTTTGGCTATGAGGAGTGTGACTTGCTCCAAGGACATGGGCCTTTCCCACAGCATCAGCCTGCAAATGAGCTGATCCATGAATCCCACTGCAGCCACGGGAAGCAGCAGCACTTTCCCCTCCTCTTCCAAGTTTGATTTCCAGGGTGAGATGGACTCAATCTGTATCTTCAGGCAGGCAGTGGCTTCTGCTGTGTCTTGAAAGTGCCTGACGTGTTCTGAAGTGCTGCTGTCACCAGGAGCAAGGCTTCATTGAGGTGATGGAGGGTTGAGAGGAAGCTGCAGCCCCTTTGGGAGCAGCCTTGCATGGCACGATGCTGCTGGTGGCTTGCTGCAAGGCTGCTGCACACCCAGCAAATGGGGCTGCTTATGGTGAACAAAAGGGAGGCTTTGGGTACCAGCATGTCCCAGCTTGGCAGCAGCTCACATAGACACTGGCAGGATATTTGTCTCTGTGCTTTCAAGCTGAAAACAACCTGTCAAACTAAGCTCCTCTGTCAGGAGCTGAGCCATCATTTCTTCCTGCAGCCCCTTCTGAAACAACCAGTATGGACCATTTTGAAGACCTTCCACAGGGATGCTGAGGGCAATGCAATGCTCAGAGGTCTCCAGCACGGAGCCACCCAGCCCTCACATGATCCCCAGCCACGGAAACACCCTGAATATGGATCCAAGCACCTGCAAATGTGCTGGTCCATGAATCATAGAATCATAGAATCATAGAATGGTTAGGGTTGGAAAAGACCTTGAGATCATCTGGTTCCAACCGTGATCTGGTTCCAACCATGGTCCCTGCCATGGGCAGGGACACCTCACACTAAACCATCTCACCCAAGGCTTTGTCCAACCTGGCCTTGAACACTGATCCTGTCTCCAAACCTTGGGTATGGACCTTAGCTTGGCCGTAGCAATGCCTTGTCCATGATGAGGCATAATGGGATGGATAAAAAGATGCTGGCCTAGAAAGGACGAGCTGAAAGTATTTCTCACCTTCCTTGTGCTTGACAGTACAATAGTCCAAAAAAGCAGGAGCAGCAGTGACTGATAACGTGGTATGCTCAAGGCCAAAGAGCTGGACACTGAAAGAAGTGCTTTGCCATTAAATATTCAGCTGAGCATCTATGACGAATGTATGTTACATGTAACATGCATCACACAGGGCAGACTTGCTGCTGAGAGAAGGGTGGGGGAGCTGCCTCCTTGCCCCCATCCAGGCACAAGGGAGGGTTGGAAGTGCCATGCTAACAATAGCAATGTTATTCCGAGATTCCTGGGCAGATCATTACTAATATGAGAAGTCCCTGTATTCAGAGGAGGTTTTCCATCCTCTCCACAGGGGGAGAACGGGAGCACGTCCAGGAGGCACGTGCCCTGTAGGCCATTACAGTATTCCGGATGATGACGTTTGTTAACGGAGCTGAGGTAAAAGACTAGCCTCATCCAACTGCGAGAAGTTTCTGGACATGCCCAGCAGAATAATAATTGCAGCATTAAGCATGCGGAGAGTACTTAGCCAAGCTATCGTATTAGGCAGGACTATCAGATGGCCAATAATGCATGCACACAGCTACCCGATCACAGAGGCGGTGGAGCAGTGGCTGGGGGAGAGAAGGGAGAGGGAATTCAAAGCATGTCTCAAGCCCTGGGGGTGGGCATAAGGGAAAGGGGCGTTATTTCAAAGGGGAATGGAAATGCTTTTAAGCATAAACAAATGCAGCATCTGAGCTCTCGGTTCATGATGTTGAGATCGGTGTTATACCCCTGCGCATCTTAATGGCAAACATCTGCCAAGCCTCTGTGGTTGATGAAGGACAGAGGCTTTCAGGGAATTGCTTTCACCTGCAGGACTTGAAAGACCTCATCCCACCTTGGCTTGGGCAACCCACATCCACCTCCCCAAAGCCAGGCAAGAGCATACGAATGGGTCTGCGTGCAAGGAGAACGCATGTCCACGTACACACTGCGTGATGGGATGTCTCCATCAGAGCCTACAAGAGCATTTCTCAATGGAAAACACTTTTGCAGAAGCAGAAAGATTCATCTCGCTGTGCATAGAGGTCGTACTAACCCGTGAGACAGCTAGGAGGTCACCTCACCGGGGTGGTCTCTATTTCAGCCCTATCTCTCACACTGAATTCATGATGAATGACTTTAATGGATTCAGAGCTGGTTCCTTCCCTGTACCTCAGTTTCCCCTACCTTCGAGTTTCCTCTGCCTATCGAGAACACCACTTCTTGATACCTTTGAGAGACAGTTTGAAATGTGGGGAGTCAGCTCTGAATGGTGCAGAGCTGTGAGCTGTGCAAAATGACAACGCTCACCAAAGCTGATGGGTATTCACATAGGTAAAGCTGCAGCAACCCAGACAGGGCACGCAGCACACCAGGATGAAACCCTGAGGACTTCAAGCACTCACTGCTATTCCTCTTTATTCTTATTTATATTGACCAGTAGCCATATACCGTATATCAGAGGCAGAGCAAAGAGTGAAGGACATGGGGAAACTAGAGAGAAGACATTTGTGTTGGAAGATGCTATGTAGAAATGACATCCAGTTCACCAGGAACTGAACCTGGAGCCCTGAGCTCGTTCTGCACAGTCATGGGGTGGCTTGGGGCTCGCAAGGTCAGTTTTGTTGCAGTGTGGGGTTAAAAAGTGAAAAAGGAGGAAAGAAAACTATTCCAAATGCAGCCTGCACTTCTCTGAAGAAGACATTCCATCTGCATCGCCTTTTGCTGCACCTCTGTAGGCAGCAGTGCGTTAGAACAGGACCGTGGCACCCTCTTGAGCAAAGATTCATGGTACAAAAAGAAAACAACAAAAACCCCATAGATAACCCCCCCCACACACACAACCTAGATCGGGATCTGCTGTCACTTCCAATCAAAACACTCATCAGCATCCCATTTTCCCCCAAACTGCCACCAACGCTGCGGTGTTGCGGCTGCCCCCTCTCCACGCTCCCTGTTAGCAGCAGGGATGGGAAGGATGTCAGCTCCTCCTTGGCAGGTTTCCCAGCACTTGGATCCCACCACCAGCTCTTGTTCTGGGCAAACCGGGCCAGCGAAGCTCCCCCAGTTCTCTGCCTCTGAAGTGGGATCTCCTACAGTCCGGGTTCATCTTAGTCAAAGCTTGTTTAATTCTTAACCTCCATGTTGCTTCAAAAGCACCAACAAAGGATGTCTGTAAAGCTGCAAAACTGAGCACTAAGAAAGGAGGAAGTGCCAAACTGTGCCACTTCTCCACCTAAAGCTGGCTGCAGGATGACACATCCAGCAACGTCCCAGCACTCTGGGGCTCTTTTTCCTGGCTTCATCTGAATTGCACAAGGATAATGGAAAGATTCCCTTAAATTCAGAGCCCTACGATACTGGGGGGTGGAGTTGGCTCTAATGCCCTTCAGAGACACTTCCTCTCATCCCAAAATACATCTCTGAAACGACTAGAATGATTCACCACTTCATTCAATGAGAGGACCTGGGATGAAACCCAACTTTGATGGCTAGCAGAGGAGAGATGCATCCCAGCTGAACAAAAATGAGAGCCTGGGCTGCAATCATCCAACAGGAGTGTCCTAGAGCTAAGGAATACTCGGTACATGAGGTCTAGCTCAAGACGACTGCAAAGAAAAGAACTTTTCCTGGATTTTTCCTTAGCTCTGAAGGACCCCTCCTCTGCATGTGTGGAAGCCACTAGACAATCAGTCTGGATTAGTGAGACATCTGATTAAAACGAGCGCCAAGAACAATGGCTGCTGATGATGAGTAAGATTGGATTTAGGTCACATTAAAACACTGTGAATAAATCATCCCGCTAAAGACCAATTACACGAGATTCTTTGATTGACGAATGGAAAGGGAAAAGACTCTTCTGATGTGTTGCTGATGATTTCTAGGCTGCCCTTTAACCATTCTCTGCCCTGATCCAAGCACAACACTTTTCCAACAAAAGGCTGTGAGCAACTTTCTTGCTCCCTGAGGCTTTTGAAAGAGTGGCGTGGGACAGAGCAGAAACAGGCCCAAAGCCACTTGTTCCAACCTGACCTAAAGAGGCAGAGATTGTGGCTCTCTATGGAAGCTGGTGAAATAAGGACCAGAGTCTCTCTTTGTGCAATGAAGCTGTTGCCTGACCCTCACTTTGTAAAACTCAGCCTAGCTCCCCTTTGAAAGCTCCCTCTTAAAACCCATGGCAGGGCTCCCATCCCTCCTCTGTCCCATCTTCTCCTTCTTAGTGTTTCTGTTCTTCCATTTCCAACAACTATAAGAACTGCTATTTAAATTTCAGGAGGTAGGAATTAGCCCCATTGAAAACAAAGGTTAAACCACAGGGTTTTGATTCGTTTTTTAGCAAAGCCAGGATTTCATCTGAAATTGCCCTCTAAAATAAAGAATAAGCACAAGGGTTTTTAAGCTGGGTAATACACAATCATCCTGGCTTATTGTGCTAGATGTATACCTTCCCTTAGCCAGGAGCCTTTATCCGTCTCATACACCAAGTCTCTTTTTTGTTTGCCACCAGTTATTGTTGCTCAATCTGTGTTCACTGAACTCTTACATTATTGTTTAAAACAAATAATCTCCCTATTGTCTCTCTTGAAGACACAAAGACCAGTCCAGAACAAAAGGAGATGAATTCCTCACCATAACGGCTGATTGAGTTGGATACAAAGCTCAGCCTTAAAAAGCCAAGTGTATTGCAGACATCTCTACCTGCTCTAAGCAAACAGTTCATCCTCTATAACCAACTGCCCTCCCTCCAGCAGCTTCTCACCCACCTCTGTCCAAAGCCCCAACACCCTATATCTCCTATTAACTGCTGCACCTTTGAGAGCACCCTCAATATCCAGGCTTAGCCAGCAGAGGAACTCTTCTGCAAATGCACATCCCTGTGTATGCACACATGAAACACAGAACCTACTAAGGGCCATTGGGCAGCAAGGCTCCTTTTGGAGCCTGGTCCTTGAATCCTTGAGCTCTCCAAGGATTTTCTTTGGTCCCTGTTTACCTCGGGAATTCACAGCTAAGCATGTCCTCCGTGGGGTGGGCACTGCTGTATCTGTATCGGTAGCTGGACACTGCTATCTGCAGAGCGCTGTCCTGTCCATATGATTGTTTTAATGATGCAGGAAAGTTCCTATTCTGCAATAAATATGCTTGGCCTGCCTCCAAGGTGAAGGAGAAAGGATTAGCTACGAACCTTTTCTGATAGAGAAAGCCAAGTTAACAAGTTTATTGATTTTGGTAAATAAAGCTCTTTATGTTGCTCCCTTGCTTACAGAAACACAAACATACACTTAGATCAAGCCCATATCACCAGCCCTGGGTTGCTGTGACTCAGCAGCACCCCTGAAGCATCCTCAGCCAAGCCACTCTTGGAAGTTCTTGTATTCAGATCCCTTCCTCCCACCAAAAATATTGCTGGAATACGCCAGGCCTTTGCTAAATGCCTGTGAGGCTTTTACTGGTTCTTATTGCATTTCCAGCAGAAAACGGGAGAGGCTGAGCAGAGCTCAAAGGCAGCTTCCTCTAACCTGCCTCGCCATGGGGGATGTGCTTGCTAGGAATCGATGGCATAATCCATTTTGTTCTGTCTTGCAATACACTCTTACAGTTAATCCACAAGGACACTGCAGTTTTGGTGCCAAATGAATGCTGGCACAGAAGATGTACATCACCTGCACCTGGGAAATCACCTTTACAAATTCCTAACTGCATTGGGTTTGGCATCCTTTACAATCCAGAGGTTACACAGAGTTTAGTTACAGCTTTGCCATCAGTGCTGAAGCACCACGGGAATATGGTTCACAGCCTGATGTAACACAGAAAATGACCTTCCTTCCTATTAAAATATGAATTATAGTCATCTGTATGTATATATTAGTAGCCACCATGGTGCAAGAATATGTATGATTAACCACGTGAAGGGGACATGCATATTCCTATATAAGCATCATGTATATAAGCATATTCTCATCCTGACATATTCTTTATTATCCATATCATGAGTCAGGCGCTGATTTCAGTTTCATAAACTGGTGAGCAGATAAGACTGGGAAGAACTCAGCTTTTAACAAAGTAAATGAAGGATGAAGATAAGTGCAAAGGAAATCAATAAAAAGATTAAGACATTTCTATGAGTCGCCTAAATGAGACAGCTACAAAGGAAAGAAGGAATATTTGCCTTTATAATAGAGGAAAAGGTAGATGGGTTCATGACGTAGTTTTTGTTCTTCTCCTGGATTCTGCCTACCTCAAATCCTTTGAACAATGAACTCGCTTGAGGAGTGCAGACTTTAAAGCCCCTCTCCCAACAGGCGCGTCAGAAGACCAGCAGGACTTCAGCAAGACTAGACTCAACTTTCCTGCCCGTCTGACAGCAACCGTCGAGCATAAACTAACACAAACATTTAAAACTCTTTCAGGGTTTCTTTATGCACGGCAAAGAAATCCCAGGGCGACAGCGTTCGCTTTCTAAACGCCATCCTTTGAAGGGCACCTTAAAATATCCCAGGAGAACGCAAAGCACGGAGCAAAGACCAGAACGCCTTGAAAGAAACCTTCCCGGCCATCAATTCAGCCCTTGCTATTGCTGGCAGCCACATAATAAAACCTATTCATAAAGCTCCATTTGAAACGATGTGGGCTTTTCGCCGCCACCACTCCTGCTGGAGCCTGTTCCAGGACCTCACTCCTCCAAGCTCCAAGACCCTCTCATTTCCAGGCTCGGTTTATTGATGGCTGTTTTGTAACTGCTTGGTCATGGGCCAGCCTGGTCCCTTGGCTCTCCTCCTTGCACTGCACGTCCCCATGTCGTGCTGCTCTGGTTGGGGAGAGACATCACATCCTCTCCTGCGCTTCCCTGAGCAGATCAGGATGGGATCTGGGGAGTGCTTGGGGCAAAAGATCCCCCCATGGCCCTTCTGCAGTTGATGGGGTGATTCCAGAGGAGGACTTGGATCCTCTTGCTCTGAATTCCCTACTGAAGGAGTCCTCTTTTCATCGACAGACTTCAGGAGTTTGGTTGCCTAAACTGAAACAGCCTTTCAACAGCTCTGTCCCCACTGGTTTTGAGTGCCCCTTTCCTCAGTCATGCCAGAAACCCTTATCCCAAATCCAGCCTGAGGAGTCCCCTATTCAGACAACTTGCCAAAGGGGGCAGCGAACACCTCCGTGTGTTCAATTAGCCTTGACATGAGGAAGGCAAAAGGTTTCTTTAACAGGCAAGCTCCAGTTTATACCAGTGCTCATAGTGGTACTGTGATGCTGCACACCTTCCTGCCCTCAAAGGAGAGCAGATCTCCTGAGATAATGAATAGAGGTAAGCTGTCATGCGTGGAAACTGAGAGGAGACAAGACCTTGTAGGTTTTACCTGGATGTATGTCTCTAACCAGGCTCTACTATTCTATTCTATGATTCTACACTGGGTAGAGGTGTAGAGCCGGAGAGAGCAGCGTTCATCTCCTCCAGCAGCATCACAGCAAAACCTATGTTTTACCTGTCTCCTGCAGGGTTTTACAGCACGACAGGCTCCTGGCAGCACACGACGGCTCCACTGTGATGGTGTGAACAGTGTTGTCAGGATCTCCAAGAACAGGAAATAACTGAAGCGGAGACAAAGATCTTCAGGAAATTCTAACAGCTCCAAGAGCAATTCGTGTGCAAACAAAACTGAGTTCATTTTCTGGAAGAAAATATTCTATTTGGATTTATTTTTAATTGATTATTTTCACTCAGGATTGTTTTAATTGTGTGTGGGTTTTCTTATGTTTCCAATGTTTAACAGCACGACTTCAGTGACAGTACATAATATGGAACGCCTCTCCATGTTATTGGTGACAGGGAGAACATGACGCATTAGCTGCTACTCCTGCCACGGTATAATGTGACAGAACGTGTCATGCTGGCAATGCAGGAGATCATCCGATTCCAATCCCCTGCCATGGGTAGGGACCCCTTCCACTGGAGCAGCTTGCTCCAAGCCCCTGTGTCCAACCTGGCCTTGAGCACTGCCAGGGATGGGGCAGCCACAGCTTCTCTGGGCACCCTGTGCCAGCGCCTCAGCACCCTCACAGTATAGTTCTTCCTTATTTCTAACCTGAACTTCCCCTGTTTCAGTTTAAACCCATTCCCCCTATTATAAAATTATTAATTTAAATTTATTTTAATTAGAGCTAATTAATTTAATATTGTTTTTCCTTCTATCTTTATTTCCAAGGCAGTTGTAAAAAGAGGGAGGAGAAGGAGAAGGATGAAGGGACTACAGCTGTGAAGGAGCTAAAATGGTTTTCCCAAGGCATCACATACATCCCTGAGCAAAACAGAACTGATGGCTTCTGCCACCCAAGCTCTGCTGCTGAATTCACCTCTGGTCAGAAGCTGGGAAATGGCAGTAAAACCAAAGAATGAGTGAAAAATAGACTATATTATCCAGAGCCCAGTGCACTCTATCCCAACCCTCCATCCTAATAGCCACTGGTGTTCAAAACCAGAATAACTTTTACAAGTGCTCCAAGTATTTCTCTCCTTTGGTGCCTGCTAAGTGCTCCAGAAAACGCATGTTGATGCCTCTTTGGGTGACAAATTTAGCCTGCTAATGAGCGGTTGCATCACTGTTTGCTGAAGAAAATCACTGCTGCCATTTCTGCAGCTCCCAGCCAGTATTTTGGGTGTCACAATATTTTCCTCTGTGTGTGCAGGGCAATCCTTTAGCCGCTTGTGTGCCTGCAAGGGTTTTATGTGTAGCTCTGAGGCCGATGCTCTCCCAAGCGCAGTCAGGAATGGTGAAAGAGCTGCATTCCTGATTTCTCCTGCATTCCTGTAATAGAGCTTGTGGCTTTCCAGGCAGGAAAATCCAAGCTTCCCTTGGAACTCTGCATCTTCAGAAGGTCCTCGCTGGCCATGAAAGCTGCAAGTAGGAAACCCCTGATTGCCATGGATACGGTGCTGGCTCTGTGAAGGGCTTTGAGAGAAAACATGACAGGGAGAGCAAGTATTTGCAAGGTCAGAGGAGCAGACACAGCCCCAGCCGCCCCCACCATGAACTGCCCCAGCATTAAGGATGGAATCTGGCTCCCTCCTCCCAGCAAACCCTTCATTGTCCCGTGGGTGCTGCTGTGAAAGCCATGTCTGCAGCTCTGACCTGAGCCAGGGCGCCCACTACATCATCTCTGCCCTGTTTACCCATGGATGCACGCTGTGGGAAGCATTGGCTCCTGCTCTGACACCCTCAGGGCTTTCCTGAGGACACGCAAAGTCTCGGGATAAGGGGATTTTCTCCCAGCAGAGTCTGGCCCTCCGCAGGTCCTTATGATGGCCAGGTAGAGGTAAAGGCACAGGGCAGCCTGGCTCCATCTGAGAAGAGACAGGATGCTTCTTGTCTTCTGTGTCACTCCAGAAAACAGCCTGATTTTCCCAAGTCTGGAATCTGCAGGGTGGGACCAACGTGCTTCCCTCTCAGAAGGACATCAGGCAGTTAGGATGAGAGCTGAGAACCCATAGAATCATGGAATAGTTAGGGTTGGAAAGGACCTTAAGAACATCAGACAGGGAAAATCCTGGAACTTGTCTAAGCACCGGAGCCTGAGAGAGTTCTCCCTCTACATTGATTTCCTTTAATCCTTTCCCATAAATCAGCCTCCTCAACTCTTATGTCCTTTTCTGTTGCTTTCCTCTTAACACGCTCCAATCCATCAAACTCTCTGTGATTCCAAGTGCCCACAGATGAAAGTCCTGTGCCATCCCCAGCTCCGTAGAGCTGGTGAAGAAAAGGACTGAATTCCACAGCAGATTCTGAGTTGGGTGACATTTCTGAACACTTCATAATGGCAAATCTCCGCATCATCCATATATATTCTGGGGCTGAAACAAGGCTGCTGGGGACCCTTCAGCCTACACCAGGCACACCAGAACCTGCTCTGTAAAACCAGACATCATCAACATAACTTTAAGACACCCCTTCAGCCTTAAATAATGCAACAGATGTAAATGAGGACTGGTGTGTTGATAGATCATTTTCCATAGACATCCAATCTACATATCTGCAGTCACAACAGATTCAAATATTGATACTGATACCCACTATAGCTCTATGATATCTATTAAGTGTATTACCCTCTCCATCAGAAAGCTGTCTGTGACAGAACGTTCTCTCCTGAACCAATACGAGCAAAGTTGGGAGTGGGAGAAGTCATTTAGAAAGAGTGCTCTAAATGTCAAGTCTGTCATCTGTGTTATTAATATGTCATGAGTGGACTCTAGGTGATGCTCGCTGTGAGATGAACGTTATAAATGGAACAAGCTGCACGTACAATTAATATTCCTCTTGATATATCATTTAAGTGCTTTCAAGAGGTTGTAAACAGGGAAAGCTTGCTTGGAGATGAATGAATTAAAGGGAAGGGAACTGAAGAAAGAAAGAGAAAGGGAGGCGCAGGATTAGACCATGCTGCCTGCTTCCTAACAAATAAATGCCAGCAGCCTTTCCCTCCCTCAGACCTGTTGTGCTGCCTCCATACCTCTCAGGACCAGGCAGAAGCAGGCAGAGAGAAGGAATGGGCTCTTCACCTACCCACTGCCCCAGGGCACAGGACTATGCACACAGCATGAAGCAGGGCTACAAGGAGACCCAGTTGGAAACAGAACTCTTCAGCACTGATTTTGGCCTCGTTACTGCATGTTTTGCAGGCATCCTTGGGCTTCCTGCAGCTCTAGCTGGGTAATGAGGAGATGGCAAACTCGGCTGGTTCCTTCAGACATATGTCCATCATCAGCCGCCCCTGGGGGGATCACTCTGCTGTGGGGACAGAGCTCTGCTGGCCACAGCCTAACCAGACACTTCTGGCATGATGCTGGATCACTATAGTCAGCCAGATCTCTTTGAACTTCCTTTTGAAGAAAAGGAGTTTAATGCTGTTATCTGCCTGGATATGACCTGGCTTGTAAAGCCCCAGTCAAGACAATTCAATTATAGATTCACAGAACCATGCATGAAAGGACCTTCAAGCTCATCCAGCTCCAGCCCCTGCCACGGGCAGGGACCCCTTCCACTGGAGCAGCTTGCTCCAAGCCCCTGTGTCCAACCTGGCCTTGAGCACTGCCAGGGATGGGGCAGCCACAGCTTCTCTGGGCACCCTGTGCCAGCGCCTCAGCACCCTCATAGGGAAGAGCTTGTGCCTAAGAGCTCATCTCAGTCTCCCCTCGGGCAGGTTCAAGCCATTCCCCTTGGCCTGTCCCTACAGGCCCTTGTCCCAAGCCCCTCTCCAGGTTTCCTGCAGCCCCTTTAGGCACTGGAGCTGCTCTAAGGTCTCCCCTTCCGGAGCCTTCTCTTCTCCAGGCTGACCCAGCCCAGCTCTCTCTTCCCACTGGAAGAAAACCTGAAGCACCATTCTGGCCTGTCCCCTGGTAGTAGGTGCTGCATAAAAATAGAACAGAAAGTCAACATGGTGTAAATAAAAGATGAAAGGCAGGCAATGAACGCAAAAGGCAGCCAGCAAAGCACCCAGGTAACAACATTGTAATGAACATAGTGCCTATTGTATGCAAGTAGTAATTCCAACTCACAAACAGCCTCACCTCCATCTCATCTCCCAAGCATCCCCATAGAGGTACATCTGAAAGCTGACAGCATCTGTGCTGTGCCTGCCCCCTGGACAAATTGAGGACTGTGGTCTCCATAGTTCCCAGCCTGGCATCTCCCACCAGAGGAAATTCACACCAAACGTGACATGACAAACCAGGATGCAGTGTTTGTGCTTCAGATGAGTGACGAAACCACTCCTGACAGCCTGATTTTGCGCTGCCGTCGTGCCTTCCAAGCCCACATCCCAGAGGATTTCTCTCTTGATAGGGCCTTCCACATGCTTTTAGGGGAGGCTCAGCTCAACGAGGGCTGTGGAGGATCACTAGCTCTGTGCAAGGAACAGGACAGGGGAACAACTTCACCACACTGGAAAGCCAGCTGAGATGGACTTCGAGTCACCAGGAAGCCAGATGAGATGGACCAACAGCCTGGGGGTTATGAATCTGTGAAAAGACAAATGGGGGCAAAAACTTCCCTTGGTCTAAGCTGAATTCCTGGTGAAATCAGAAGAACAGCCCTTGCAGGCCTGGCTGCCTGCTATCCTCTCCTTCCTCTATGTGGAGCCTTCTGGGAGCCATCACTGGGGCACGACTCTCATTTATTCCTCTGTTCACAGGGACTGGTCATTATTTACTGAAGGTTCTCAATGCCTCTACAGCATTTGAAACAGGCAGGAAGAACTGCATTTGTAAAGAGGTAGTCAGAGATGACAGAGGAGAAAATTGCTCCTATCTATCATGTGGGCTTCTTTGCTTTGCTCTCACCAAGTGCTGCTGCTGTTAATGCAGGCTATGGCCCTCTGTGGCTGCAGTAGGGATGTGATGCAGGCTTCTGCCTTCCTTAGTCCATGCTTTGCAGCAACACGTGTTCTTTCACCCAAAGACAAGCATGATTCACTCTGAAGCTGGACTTTGCAGTGAGATGGGATGGAAGTGAGAGGCTTGGGGCAGGAAGGAGCACCAGGCTCACTGCACAAACACGTGTGGGGATGTGCACACACATGCACACACAAAGTCCCTTCCAAACGCAATGCTGCTGCTTGCCATCACCCAGGATCAGCAGCTTTCCATAAATCAAACCTCTTGCAAAGCTCTGTGCAACACTGGGACATTTTCAGTCAGGTTTGGTGAACTTTGGAGCTGTTATTTCATGGTGGCCATAGAAACTTCATACAAACCCCTTCTTTGAAGCAGATACTGTTATTGATGCCGCTGCAAAACACTCCCATAAGGATGCAATTAAGAAAGGTTTGTGATAATGGGCATTAAAGAGACATTTTATCAGCTCTCTGTTGGCTGGTAAAAAGCTGCTCAAGCAGGCATGGACCTGGGTGCAGCTGCAAGGATCCCACATATTCTCTTCTTCTGCAGCACCTCTTGCTCCAGTCTTCCCTGTGGTTTCTATTGCTGCCACCCTCAGCACTCTGTGTATAATAACTCTCACACCATGCAGGCTTCTCTTCCTCGCCATTCCGATCACTGGGGCCCTTGACTGTCAAGGCACTTTCAGAGACACTGGTCCAGCACATGGACATGAGGGGTTCTTGTTCCTCTTTTGACCAGTTCTTCCACCGTTTCCTCACCTCACAGCACCCCATTAACACACCACTGTTATTGAGGGAGCTGTGTGATTCATCCCAGCTGAATCCTGACCCTACCGAGCTGGTGGCTGCTTACACTCTAGGCAGTGCTTGCAGAGAAGAGCTTAACATCCTGAAGAGACAAGAGCAGACATCAGGAAAGGAAAAGGAAGTCCATAAAGAGGGAGTAACTAAACCAAAACCACAGACTCAAATCTCTAAGGCATATTTATCCACCTCAGTGGTAGTTATTTCGGGCTCACTTCATACTTCCAGGAAACTTCATGGCTTTCTACAGCCGTGTTATTCCAGAAGCCTGATTTAAGTTAAGATGAAGCATTCTGGAGTCCACTTTGTGTCTCTTACAGACCGTTTAACCACTTAGAGGTCTGGATTAGATGGAGACATCTAGTTAAGGTGAGATGGATCCCAGCCCTGGTTTATCAAGGTGAAGTCTTGATTCCTCTGTCTGTGCAAACTAGCATTGTAAGAGTACATTCATTAAACTGCAATAACTTTGTGTTGCCTTATTGTCCATCTTCCAGTGCCTTTGCTTATCAGGATAGAGTCCTTTAAGCTGAGCTGATATTTCCTAATATCAATGCAATGGCCAATTTGATGCAGGGGTTTCAGTCTGAATATCACAAAGACACACAAGGGCAAACCATCCAAATCTTTTACCACCAGAATAGGCCATGGCTGAACAAATGACCCCAAAGCAGAATAGCATCAGGGAAAACATAACTTCTTATATCCACCACACTACCCCTGTGGCTGGTGAGGAGGAACCATCTATGTTTATCTTCAGCTTGCCTTCACCTATGGCAAATAGCTTTTTCTTCATTTCTAATACTAATACAGCTTTCCAAGCTGTTTTCTTTAAAGCAGCTATTAAGAATGAAGGGTTAAAGTTGCCCCTTTGTGTCTCAAACGTGGTACGGGATAACCAGTAGCTAAATCACAGCGAGTCAGACTAAAGGGCGATGAGTCTTTGCTAGCCTTGCAAAAAATTGCCCAGGTGCACTAATGCATCTTCTTGAGCAATGTCTCCTCCAGTGAAATTCTGCTTGCTGAGGTGGTCCTTAATCAAAGAAGTGGCTATTACCTGTGACACGACCCAGGATTTGATGGTTTCCCTCATCATGCTTTACCAGAGTGCCTAAAAAAAGACTGCAAACCTGAAGATCAAAGGCCTATGAGAGTAGTGCTGGAAAAGGAGACATCTCCCTCTAAAGAAGTGCCTGAGGAAAGGTGATCAGAAGAGGAGATATTCATGTAGATCATCTTCCAGCAATTCCTTTTCAGGCAGCCCCCAGGCAGATCACTCTTAGTTGGAATGACCCTTTAGAGAACTCTTCTACCTTAATGAGGTTATAATTTAGTGTTGAAAAGAGCTGGGCAGCTCTTTGAGTGCTCATCGGTCTTCTGTGGGATGATCTGGCCACAGATTCCCATTCTCTTTCCATCCCTGCAGAAAGCCCATATGGAAAAAGAGCCTGGTGGATGCAGTGCATCAATCAGGTAACAGGATAATAAATGGTTTGAAGTAGGAGTTGTGCAGTGGCAGTGTGTATGTGTCACATACATCCGAACACATAAGGAACATCTTCTCTAGGGCTGCTACAACAGCAGTTGCAAGAAGAATGGAGAGACACAAATGGTAATAAGCTACGGTGGATCCAAAACATGTATTTAATGGTGTTGATTTCATAGGATCACAGAATCCCAGCCTGGTTTGTATTGGAAGGGACCTTAAAGCTCCTCCAGCTCCAACCCCTGCCACGGGCAGGGACCCCTTTCACTGGAGCAGCTTGCTCCAAGCCCCTGTGTCCAACCTGGCCTTGAGCACTGCCAGGGATGGGGCAGCCACAGCTTCTCTGGGCACCCTGTGCCAGCGCCTCACAGATTTCCCCTCCAAAAATAGGCACCAGCAATCAGGATGGGTTTGTTTTTACAGCTCTATTTCAGCATTCCATATATTCCTCCCCAGACCTCCTGTGGGCAGGCAGACACCAGGGACACGAGTGCCTGACTTCCATGCTATTTCAGAACCAGTGACCTATATACAGGCAGTGGCTGCCAGTCAGAGCGAGCAGGAGAGACTCGGCTCGGCTGTTGAGATGCTCACACATGAAGGATTTCTGCCTGGGTCACCAACCCCCATTGGCAGAGCTTGCTGATGCCTCGGTTCCATGACACAGAGGAGAGCTTCAGCGTGAGGCAGAGATGAGGCTGAGAGCTGGTGAGATGCTATGGGTGGGATGGGGTCTGTCCCACACCTGCCACCACCAAGGCTGGAGAACAGCTTGTCTTAGAGAGGATGCAATCACACACAGCTTGCTGACACCACAGTTAAGCAAACGGTGCCATTAGTAGATGAGTGGATTTTATTGGGAGCTCCATATAAACCCTCCCCACCAACGCTCCCTGCTTTAACATCCCATGAATGGCTGCTCTTTACTGCTGCTGAGCTGCTCTCTGAGGTCCTGGCAAGGGAATGGGGTGGGATGTGCTCAAGTCCTGCAGGCAATCTCTGCCAAGCCCATCCTTCTTGAAACAGCCCCCGACAAGGACAAAAGCCCCCCAGTGTCGCTTTGGAAGGTATTTGATCCTTGGAAATGCTGCTAACAGCATGATCCCATCCTGGGGGCTCCACAGCCGGTCCTGAAACCCCACTGTGCCCTCGTAAGGCAGGAACCCTTCCTGCCTTCCCCCCAGCCCAAGTCATGAAGATGCAGTCACAGCAGAAAGAGAAAAGCAGTGTTATGTCCAAAGCCATGCTGGAAAGTAAGAGATGCACCTAAATCTCTGCTACACTGAGCCAAGGGTAGATCCACGTCCCTCAGCTCCATCAGACAAGCTCCTGACACTTGGCAAAGTGTGGGTTCCCTGTCGCTTTGGGAAGCCCCTTTGGGAAGGGGGGGACTTCAGCCTGTTCATAGCCCCCAGAAACAGACACCACATTGCCTATGAAATCACACAGCTTCAGGCAGATCTAATAAAGAATATGAGGAAAAGAGAAAGGCCACAATAAATAAACCTGAGCAAAAGGTGATGTTTCATAGCAGGCTCCAACCATACATGACGGGGGGGACCTGATAGATATCAGGCTGCAATAGAAACATCACCTTTTGAACAAGATACTTTATCTGCTAAATCAGTTCCTTCTCCTGTCAAATTAAATCCAGAGGCCATTTAATCAGGAAAGTCAAAGCCGGATCCAGTGTCTCGGGGGAAGTTTTATTGGAAGCAGGTTCTGTCTCTGTGAGGAGGATGGTAATATATATTTGAGGCTGCATACTAATGCTAAAGCATTTGTCAGGAGGAGGAAAAAGCCATTACAAAGGAAGGAGGAAACAGTTCAGTTTCCCCCAAGAACATCATCTACATTGAGGAAATATGGACTGACCCAGTTTTCAGAGGTCTTTTTTGAGCAGAGAGGAGTAAATATTGTTAGTGATGTTTCTGACATAAAGGATGAGCTTTGGAAGGCACACCAAAATGATGATGAACTTAGACCGGGAGGGAAACAGGCTGGGATGAGGGGTAATATCCTGTCCTATCTATCTTTAGAGGAGGTGTCAGTCCCTGCAAGACGATGCCTTCTTGCCTTGATCCTTTCCAGCAGCACATGCTGGAAGGGTGCTGGTGGGGAAATGGTAACAGCTCCCAGGTCCCACCTCTGGAATAGGATTTGAGCCCTTCTGTATGGCTGAATCCTTCCATAGGGCGAATAAATCCCAATATAACAAAAGCCAAACAACACTAATGAGGAGGGGGGAAAACAAACAGGAGAATACACCAGGGCAAAAGGAGTATGACCCAACAGAAGGAAACACACGGGGGAAGATGCTTCGCTGCCTAAAACTCAGACCAGCCTATAGGAAAGAAGAAGCTGAATTTAAAGTGGCCATTTCAGAGGCAAAAAGGTTGCTAAAATTACAGTTGAACATTATCCAAAAAGGCAGATAATGCCTAGATTACACCCTCAAAGTTTTATCGCCTTAAGCTGAAGGAGAAAGAGAAGGGGGGGCTGAGGCTCACAGGGAGAGAGATTTGGTTTCCTAGGACTGTCGTGAGCCACATTGACTTGGACTCCAATCTCCGGGATGTTTAATATGTGGATTGACTTAGGCTTTCTCAGTGAGTAATTTAAGAAAACAGCATCTGGAAAGAAGTCTTCAGTAATTTAAACTCGCTGCAAGCAAAGGCAGCAGAGGGTCAGGTTCTTTAACACAGGCGAAAAGCGATGACATATTATCTGGAAAGAGGCCAGGTTTGCGCAGTGGAAGAGGATTTCCTGCTTGTATTCCCATCCATCGCAACTTGCTGCTTCCCTTTAAAGCACATCTGCATGCGCGTGTGGAGATGCTCATGCTTTCAGCTGTGAGAGTTCTGAGCCTCCAAGGTTTTCTCCTCCTCCCCAGACATCACTGACTGATTAAGAGGTACCCCAGGCTAAGAGCAGCAGCTACAAGAGAGGAAGGATCCCATCTAGCAAGACAGAAGCAAGGCAATGATTCAAGGAGATGGATTCTCATGGCTGCCTCTCCCAGGAGAAAATCACAATCTCTCCTTCATCCCTTCTTTGTCTGGCTTGTCTGCTCCAGGTCCAACCCAGTGAAGCAGTTAAGCGAATGCTTAATTCCCATTGATTCCAAGGGGATTATGCACCCAGCCTGAAATTAAGCGTGCTTTAAATGAACAGGGGCCTGAAAACCACGGTTTGCAGTGGGAGAGGAACATAAAAGGCCCCAAATGGAGACACAAACTATCTGAGAACAAAACTTTTGAGGCTTTCCCCCTGCGGTGTGAGACTTCTGCTGATGGGCTGAGCAAAGAGCTTTGTGATGCTCTCCTGGTCACAGGGACACGCGATTGCAAAGGTGGTGACAAACCTATGCTATTAAAAACTAGATTAAATCAACTGAAATCGTGTGAGCAGAAGCAATTCCAGGTCCAGGTCCAGCTGTATATCCAAAACTACATCTGGATTAGCTCAGAGCTGTGTCTGGATGAGCTTTGCACCTTCTCTGAGGAGGAAAGCAGGAGGTACAGCAGCTCTGGCACCAGTACGGGCAGCTGGGAAGCCAAAGCCACAGTCATAGTCTTATAAAACCAACCTCGAGTCTTCACATCCGAAAGGCAAATCACAAGCCAGTGATGGCCCATCACAGTGTTCCAATACCTGAAGGTGGGCCACAGGAAAGCTGTAGAGGGGCTTTGGATAAGGGCCTGTAGGGACAGGACGAGGGGAATGGCTTGAACCTGCCCGAGGGGAGACTGAGATGAGCTCTTAGGCAGAAGCTCTTCCCTGGGAGGGTGCTGAGGCGCTGGCACAGGGTGCCCAGAGAAGCTGTGGCTGCCCCATCCCTGGCAGTGCTCAAGGCCAGGTTGGACACAGGGGCTTGGAGCAAGCTGCTCCAGTGGAAGGGGTCCCTGCCCGTGGCAGGGGTTGGAGCTGGATGAGCTTTAAGGCCCCTTCCAGCCCAAACCATTCCATGACTCTATGACTCTACGTTCACAGTGCAGGAGCATGCAGAGCTCCCGAACACTCAGCTGAACATCCTCAGAGCCTACTTTGACCAAATGTGAGTTGTTTGCCAAGGCGCAATAAAAGGCACCTTCCTGACCTCCAAAATAGCTTCGCATGAGACACAGATTGGTTTGGCAAACTGAAGAGCATCAGGACATCAGAGTGGCCTGACTCATTTTAAGCTTTACTCTGCAAATTGAGCTGCTTTTCCTGGACATTCCCACCAGCTTCCAACCTGCAGTAAAAGCTGAGCCTGGGACATTTCCTTCCGAAGATGAAACACTTGGCAAAAATGATCAACAACTGAAATCAGAGACTTACCATGGGGACTACTACAGAGCTGCAAAGGGGGTGCTGCAAGTACCCACCAAATACGATCTCCTCCTCTATAGATTTCTTTGTGAAGCCGCTGGCGCTAAGTAACCACATTTTAGTATTAAAAACACAATTTGTTCCAAACGCAGTGACTACAGGAATGCCACATCCTATTCTTAACCACCCCATGATGTACTGACAGCAAGCCAAATCCTGTTCTCAATTACACGAGTGTAAATTCACAGCAACGCAGTACATAACCCTCTGCGAAGGGAGTTAGCAAATGCTCCGAGCTTGTAGAAATCACATTGCAAGGATTTGCATACACAGAACTGAAAAAGCTGTCAATCAGGGCATGGGGACCGCGGGGAGCAGGCACTTCCCATCAGCCTGGCATTGGTGAAACCATCAGGAGTCACTGCCCGTGCTCTGGAGGGCACAGATTTGACAAAGAGAGCTCGTCAGACAGCGTTCTTTTTGTCTTGTGCTCCCACCCACATGCAAAGACACCGTTTTGCAGCAGCATAAATCCAGGAGGGAGAATCCAAGCTCTCAGTGTTGTCCCTGCCACCAGGCTGGGGCAAATCCCTTCCTGTTTGCATCCACAAGCCCTGAGCCATCGGCTGCTCCAGCTGGGCAACACACTGCTGAGCCCCAGCATCAAAAGCCAGAGACAGCAGAACAGAGCCCAGCTGCACTTGAAAGACAAAGCCCTTGGGAAAGCAGCCCCCCCCAAAGCAGGGAGCACACCCGAGCCCCCATGCAGCAGCAGCACTCGCCCTGCCAGAGACTTCAAATGGAGGCATCATCTCCCTTGCGTGACTCCCTCTTTCATGCGCCCGGATGCAGGCGAAACCTCTCGCCAGCAGGACCGTGTCTGAGTGAGGACGTGCTGGGGCTTACCCGGCCGCCACAGAGCTCTCATTGTGGAGGGAATACAATGGAGTCACCACAGAGCACATGGGCAAGGCGAGGGCTTGGGGAGAGCAGCGGCTTTGATGTGCTGAGGAGGAGCTGCCTGTGGGGTCTGTTAACCCTTGGGGCTCTGCCCAGCGCCAGCTTCTTCCCTTGGTCCCCCAGCAAAAGGGGCCTTCAACTGATGTGCGAGAGCTGGGAACCAGGTGGCAGGATGCTTGGGGTCCCATTCAAGCATACGCATCCTCCCCACCAGGTATTTTACAAGCTGCAGCATTTCTCTGCTGATTTCCCATCCCTCTCCTGAATGATTCAAACATTATACTTGAGAAAAGCCCATTTGTTGAGCTCCCCTTATTTATCTTTACTGCCCAGTAGCAGATTGCTCTTGAGCTCCAGCCATTGTACCCTGCACCTACCTGATACCCAAAGCCCACTGCCCACCTGCTCCAGTACTGATCCCTCTTATACCATGCACAAGCCATAGACCTCCACTGGGCCTATCCAACTACACGCAAAACATCCCAAGATGTAAATGAGACCTTGTCAGCTCCATAGAGAAGGAATGTGGTGCTGGGGGAGGAGCTGTTCTAGATGATGGAACTGCTGGAGCAAGTCCAGAGGAGGCCACAAGGATGCTCAGGGGCTGGAGCACCTGCCATATGGAGCCAGGCTGAGAACATTGGGGCTGTTCAGCCTGGGGAAGAGAAGCTGCGTGGAGACCTCAGAGCAGCTTCCAGTGTCTGAAGGGGGCTACAAGGATGCTGGGGAGGGGCTCTGCATCAGGGACTGTAGTGATGGGACAAGGGGTGATGGGCTCAAACTGAAACAGGGGAAGTTCAGATTAGTTATAAGGCAGAAGCTCTTCCCTGTGAGGGTGCTGAGGCGCTGGCACAGGGTGCCCAGAGAAGCTGTGGCTGCCCCATCCCTGGCAGTGCTCAAAGCCAGGTTGGATGCAGCTTGGAGCAAGCTGCTCCAGTGGAAGGGGTCCCTGCCCGTGGCTGGGGTTGGAACTGGATGAGCTTTGATTCCATGGTTTTGAATCATAAAATACCAGGTGGAAGAGACTATGACTTTTAATTGTTGACCAGAGAAGGCTGCACAAGGGGGCATTTCCAGGAGGGAGACAAGGCAAGGCAGGATCTCATCACATGCATCCTCTCCTCATGTCAGCATCCTCCCTCACACGGTGCCTGCAGAGTGCACACCATTAGTTAGATCAATACAGTATTTCTGAGGAAGGAAAATGCACCTGGAGTGAGGTTCATCTGTCACTGACTCCAAAATGTATGAAAGCACCAAGTGACTGCGAGGAGCTGACAGACAGTTCCTTTGGGATTACAGGAGCAGACTCCAAAGCAAAACCCTTTCCAAGGCTTGACATACGAAAATGCAGTTTAGGAGCCTGATGCTCAAAGATATTTATTCCCCAGGATCCTGGCCAGCAACGAGAGGAACTGCACATGGGTGGCAGGGTTGAGCGTCAGGCCCTGAAGCCAACTGTCTGGGAAGATGCATCTCATTCTGAGCATCTTTATTCCAAGCCTGTGCCAGAGAGCACTTGTTAGTGTGGGTTAAATCCAGGCTTCACCCAACATAGCCAGAAGCCCATCACTGCCATCCAAGTGAGCAGCGCCTTTACTACTACATCTCTAGGGGAGCGAAGGAGACAGGAGCATCTTGCAAGTTAGCGTTTAAGACAAAGCAGGATCAGCCACGTCTCGCTTTATTCCTCTTGTTTTACAAGCATCTGTTGTTTTGGAAACATCAGAAACGAGCACAATTCAACACAAGGCACCCCCCCCCCCATGCAAAGCATCCTCTGTCAAAGGCGGAAATCTCAGACACGTGTCTCAAAAGGACTTGAAAGCTTTTTGCTGTCGTGCTGCTGGTGGTAATTTTGTTTAAAGAGAAAGAAAGGAAGGGACTCCTGGTTTTTGAAGAACTCGCCCAGATGTTTGTGGTTTGGGATCATTTCTTTTCTTGAGTGCCTGGTTAGTCTCATGTCTATTGAAACCTGCCCTGCTCACACAGAACAAGGGGTCTCTGACAACGTTCAAAGGGATCTGGAGAGCAGCAGTTTATACAAAGCTTTACTCTGCTTCCCTGCAAGAGGAGAAGGAGGGAGGGAATGGTGGGTAGGAGCTGTAAGGGTGGCTGCTGCAGTAGCTTTGTCTACAGAAACAAAAGGCAGTGAAATGGAGCTTTCCAGCAAGAAGTCCTACAGGCACACTGGGGCTTTTATTCATTACAATGTTCCCAAAGCCTTTAACAGGTTTCTGGGTGCAGATAGAAAATGCAGCTCATGGTCCAGAATGGAAGAGTAAAGACCTTCTCCATGTGCCCCACAAACATCAACTGACTCCTGCCTCCCATCAGAGCATGGTGTAACTGCCCCAGGTGTCACTTCTCTTATGTGAACACTTACTATAGAGTTATACTTCATGTAAAGTGGAGATCAAGGCTTAGGAGAACAGGGAGAAGTCCAAGAAGCCCACTAGGCATCAGGATGAACTACAGTGCGCCTAAGAACAGTCATGATGCAATGGCAGGTGTAGGAGCCTGGGAAGGTGCAGGCTTACAAAGTACTTGAATTCCCCTTCCAAAATTCATGGAACTCTGGACTTGCACATCCAAAAAAGCATCATCCATCTGATAGATTAAACCAACACAGAAACCTGGGTTTGCTGCCTTCTCGTTGGGATGCCAGAAGGACTTGGTCACTGCTCGAGTGCCAACCATTACTTCCCCAGCACAGTGATGCAAGGGCGTGCGCAGTCACCCAGCAGCCTGTAGCTCTCCAGTTCGAGCTAGTTGCTGTTTTCCACCCTGAAACACAGTTTGACCTGAAAGAGCACTTAATTGCAACATTTTCCACCAAGCCAGGACCTGTCAAATGGCAGATCAGAGCTGAGCACAAGCAGACACTGTGCAGTCACAAGGCAGAAACCAGTTCATTAACCCCAGATTACACAGACTGCAGGAGTTGGCGCTGAGGGAGCTCAGCTACCAAATGGGTCGGTGAATGGAGCTCTCTTGGCTCAGCAGTATCAGCTTTGACCACAGGAACTTCGCTGCTGCCCTCCCAACTTGCCCATCCCATTCATGTCCATCCATCTCATCCCATTCCATTCCAAAGAGAAATTTCATCCCAGACAGGGTGCTCAGGCATTGGAACAGGCTGCCCAGGGCAGTGGTGGAGTCACCAACTCTGGAGGTATTTAAAAGACATGTAAATATGGCACCAAGTGCCATGGGTTAATGGTGGCCTTGGAAGTGCTGGGGGATGGTTGGACTGGATGATCTTAAAGATTTTTTCCAACCTAAATTATTCCATGATTTGATGGCATTGGCATCTCAGGATGCTGATCCAGGCAACCAAGCTCAGAGGGGGCTGGAGGGCTCATAAACCTCCCAGGATATCAGCAGGATAAGACGCATAGCCTCAAAGGGAAATAAATAGTCTCTGGAACAGCATTCACTAGCAAGGAATATGCAAGGCTGGGGCTGGAGAGAGGGAAAAGCTTTCCTGGTCTCTGCATCCATCACTACTAGACATACCTGAAATGGATCCAGGAGGATAGATGTCACTAACTAGGTACATTTGTCACCAGGCTAACAAGGCGATGTTTTAAATCTGAGCAAGGAAACCTAAATAATTCAACCAACAAGGCTGGGGTAGTGAGAGGACTGAAGGGAGTTGAGCTCACTGCTCTGAGAAGGCCCAGCATTATCTAAACCATCACATCAGCTGGATTAAAATCACAGCTAAAAGCCCAGGTTTGGCAGCAATGGAGAGGGGATGGGATGCTCTAAATCCCTCTGTGGGAGCTGATTGCACAGGAGGGCTGTCATGGAGAACTTCCAGACCCCAAAAGACTCAGTGTGGGGTCCAACTGCAGGACTTCCCACCCGTCAGCCTCTCCTATTAGCTGCCACAGACAAGAGCAAACGCTGTGATTCCTGATGCATGTTAGGGTGATGTTTCTATTAGATTTCCCTCCTTCGTTGAATGGGGGCTTGGTTGGAAATAATTCAATGTTGATGTGGAGGGTTCAGCAAATTTTCCTATTTTTTGGCTGATTCAGTTAGGAAAAATCTCATTTTCTGTCCATTCCTCCCGGTAGCCTTTGAACTTGTCAATTAATTTCCAGCCAATTTGATCAAGGGAGGAAAGTTTCAGACCTCCAAACGATGTGAAAAGAGATGGCTGGGAGAGGAGATCCTGCTCGTGTCTCGCTGGATGGCTGCAGGATGAATTCATCTGAGGTGTTAAGCAGCACTGAGCCACACTGGGAAGTGCTATTAGGATTGTACCCAACCTCAGCTGAAGTTTTGGTCCAAAAATGCTTTTCTCTAATCACAGAAGCAAGGGAGATAAAACAGGAATCGGGTATCCCAACCCCAGCTACTGGTGGGGCAATAAATTTTAACCAGCCAAAACATTTCTCTCCTTCACTCTGAAGTTGCTTTAATAACCCGAGATCTCAAATGAAGGCAAGGAACATGTTTTCTGTTCATCATTAAGTCAAGGAAGCATTGCGACATCATGGAAATCATATCTTTGATGTTAGACTTCACAAACAAGCTTTGATGGAGCATGGAATAAGGAATGGAGGTAGAAATCCCTAATGGGGACCCCCAACTTATGGAGTAGGTGCGCATTTCACTGTCTGCACTATGTGATGGGGATTAAGTCACAAAACACCCTCTGAGGACTCAGATGCTGTGAACAAGGTGCTGCAAAGATCTCTTCTCCCTTTTACACATGTGCCTTGTCGAAACAGCAGCGTCCAGCTCAGTACTATCATTTACCCAGCAGTTGCTTTTCTAGTGGCCATTAAGACAATTCCACTTGGCCAATTCCCTATTTGCTGTCACAATCACAGTTTGGAAAACTACTTGTATTTCATGGGAGCTTAAATCTGGAATCATCCCCCCAGGGCTTCCTTTAGCTGTTTTCATCATCTCCCCTGCCCCTACTCTGCAGACTTCCAACATGGGGGAATTTTCTCCAAGCCCAGGTTAACTTGCTGAGATGTCATTATAAATCCAAAGCAAATAGGCCTGAGATGTTCCTTGTGGGCCTTTTATTCCATGAAATGAGTCTGGCAGCACAGCAGTTACTCTGCAAACACACTGCAAAGCTTTGAGGTTTGCCTTGAATCACCGCTTGTCTCTTTGCTGCCTGCTCCTTGGAGCTGGAGGAGGGATGGGAAGGTCACCGGATTGTGCCTGCCAGGAAAATGCTTTCTCCCGGGGGGTGGATGAGCCCCCTTTAGAGGCTAAAATAAGGGTTTGCAGAACTGGGACCACTTCTGTATGTGTAGGGTCAGCTCTTGGGGGACATTTGGCACCACTCACTTGACATGAACCTCCCATGTCCATGAAAATGGATGGAAATCCCACAATCCCTGGTGTTGCCAGCTGCCTGCAGAAACCTGTCATGGGTGATTGACCTAAGCATGGGCTGCTCTGCAAAGACATGCCTGTGAAAGCAGCTCTGCTCCTTCCTGCCCTTGACAGACTCAACAGGTTCTGCTACCACACACATCACCCCCAGCAATGACTTGGTCAAGCCTTGGGAGCTCTGGAGTTGATCCTCATTGAGCATTTCAGTGCTTCCAAGGGAGCAAGAAAGACAGAGAAGCCCAACCATTAGGTGCAACGACCAATAGTGGGGAGAGTCAAACCAAGACCCAGGAGGGTTTGTGACAAACAGGGATGCCAAGGAGCCCAGAGATGTGCAGGCACAGAAGCTATTCAGAAGCACACAATTCCCTTTCCATCCCTGGCAGTGCTCAAGGCCAGGCTGGACACAGGGGCTTGGAGCGACCTGCTCTAGTTGAAGGGCTCCCTGCCCATGGCAGGGGTTGGAACTGGATGAGTTTTAAGGTCCTTTCCAACCATGGGCCCTCCCTATGTGACATCTACCTTAGCCTGGGGTGCAGGGAAGGACCCAGAGCTGGATGATGCTCTTGAATCTGTCCCTTTCTCTGTCCCTCGTACTCTGGAGATTACAACTGCTGTAAGGCAAACACTGACACCACTCTAGAGATCATCTAGCTATTAGCTAAGCATGAAAAATGTCTTTTACATTTAGTCACTCCTAATGCAGACTAAATGGGAGGCACTTCTGGGTGCTCCTTCAGCTGCTCTTAGAGGTGGCTCCTCTCCATTCAATCAACTGCTGCTGTGTCAAATATCCCTGCCCCAGGAGATACAGGCAGTTGGTTCAGCCTCTGATGAAGGTAGATGAAACCCTCACTCAATTTCTGAGATTCAGTCCTGCTAAGATCTATCAATTAACTGAAGACATTGGAGCTTGCTAATGTCAGACTAATTAAGACATGCTTCAAGCACTTCCTATTAGTTATTCTCATGGTTGTTAGGTGTGGAGGAGATGTATATAAATAGACAGGAGCTCTTTGCTAAAGCAAGAGAGACTGTTGCAAAAACAGGCTCCGATGGGGTGTTCTGAAATGAAGTTTGAGCGATATTGTCACCTAGCAAAAGAGGGGTTTAACCTAAATATGACAGGAGCATCTTGAAACCTCTCAAGCTATTAAATTAAACACGAGTTGGACCTGAGACTACAGGAATTGGTCTCTGCCCAAAGGATTGTCCATGCATGTGTTGAACTGAGGCTGGGAGATGGGATGCTGAAGCCCAAAGCATCCACTGAGTCTTCTCCCTGCTGGAAAGAAGGATGATTGCACTACCATCTACTACTGCAGCCAGGTGTCCTGAGTAACTTGCAAACCTGCTGACTCCAGCACCATTTGAGATGGGGAAAGATGTCTCAGGGAAATAATTTCTTTACCAGTTTAGAGGAAATAGGTCATAAGAGAATGCTGAGGGGAAAGCTGCCCTATAGATTTAGCCTTTCTTAGGCCCCTGCCTATTCACACACATGGAAAAGGCTATTAAAGTCCCAGCCACAAGGAAATCTTCCTTCCTCTGGTTAGACCAGAGGATTGATCCACGAGATCTCTAGGAAATGGATGCCTTTTCTCTGTGCTCCTGCTGTCCTTTAGCACAGCTGAAATGCTCAGAGCTGCCTGGCAAGGCTGGAATTCTTGCTCCAGTGGAGCAAAGCATCAGACATGGAGAGGTACCCAGAGACAACCTTTTCCATAAGGAGATCAGGATGTGGTGATCAAATGGTCCAGCCTCACATCTTTGCTGGGGCAGTTACACTGGTGGGGTTTTACAGCAGCGGAGCCTAAAGGAGGAGGACCATGAGCCCCTTCTGATACACACCAGCAAGGGGTCACCAGCACCATGGAGAAAACCCATGTTCCCCCTTCCCATGGCCCTGAGCCATTCAGCATCCAAGAGCTGCTCTTTAATCAGGCATCTGAAATATCAAAGAGTCATTCGGGGAAGGCTGCCCTAAAGTTAGAAAAGGAACTTATTATGGAGCCTGAAACTAAGGAGAACCAGCCCATGAGCCTCCTCCTGCAAGTTTTCCTCTATCCAGCAGAAACCTCAAGGGATCAACTCCCACTAAATTACCCTTCTCTCTGCCAGCCAGAAACTTGTATGCATCACCTCCCACTAAATTACTCTCCTGTCTGGCCAGCCTGAAACCTCAGCGGCTCACTTCCCCTCCGCCAGCCACAGCTCCTCCTTTCAGTTCAATTTCCATCCTGAGGTTCTTCTCCAAGTGAACGATCTGTGGGACTCAATGAAGGAAAACCAACCTACAGGCTTCTAGAGGTGTCCTGAGGGGCCTGGAGCAGCAGGTTCCTACCAAAACCACGCATGAGCCCCCAGGCTTTGCTTATGCTGCTCCTTAAAAGCTCCCTCAAATGCAGTAAGAATCTAGAGTTCTCTTTTCTTCCTTTCACAGCTTCTCTGAGCACCCTGTGCCAGCGCCTCACCACCCTCACAAAGAATTTCTTCCTTATATCTAATCTGAATCTCTGCTCTTTCAGTTTATTTCTGCTCCATCCTCTCCCCAGCTCCCCCCAGGAAGGACAAAGTCGCATCCTAGCATAGTCAATGGGCTCCGAGATGCACAAATTATGAGGAAGAAGCAGCTTTAAACATCTTGCTTCCCCTCAACCTCCCTATATCTTTGTAAAGTATTTATTCTGACAGCCCCTAATACATTTACCATGGGAGATAATCTTCCCCATTTGGGGCTAGTGATGAAGAAAACTGCCTGTTATCAGCTGACCAGCTCATCCCGGCAGGAGACATCCTATCTTGGGCACATCAAGGCAGATTTCATTATTAAAGAAGCTGTTTGTTTGCCCTGATCTATGGAGAAGAGAACCCAAAAAGGCAATCTCTTTTGCTCCCCACAAGCAGCAAATCAGTGTTTCTGCTCTGTCTTCATTACAGGCTCAGTAATTGTGGCTGCTGAGTGCCTGGTGAGACACCATGAAGGACGCCAAAATCTTTCTTTTCCCCTTTTTGCAGCACCATCTGCTTTTGTCTTCTCACAGGCTGATGGAGGCAAGGAAGCATCCACTGCATTAAAGGGGCGTAAATGAACCCTCTGGCTTTATTTTTTAACATGATAAATAGTAAATATCAAATGGCCTTTTGCCTGTTTGCCCTCACCATCTGCTGCAGGAGTTGATTTATTGGGAGCAGCATCCTTTGGCTGCAAAGGAGAGGATTCCCTCTGACACCTCAGCTCCCTGCCTTTCACCTTGCCCAAAATGAGCAAAACAAGGTGACATTTGAGGTGTTCCAGAGGTGGTTCGGGATAGAGGTTGTGTTTGCAACATCCATTTTCCTCTTCAGTCCAGGGGCTCCCCAAGCACCCCAAGAACATCTCTTGGCTCCTCCTCAAGCCGCGCATCGTCTTTGCAGGGATGCAAATCGCACACAGAAGGCAGATGCCGGAACACGTCTCATGATCAGGGGCTTGGCCCAAGCTGCTCAAGACTCAGGGCTGAGAGAGATGCAACCAGCCACTGAAGGATGGTTGAACTGCCCTGAGGAGGAGCTGGTCACTTCCTTGATCAGACACTGCTCTCGTACTGCTATAGCCTCTCAGGTGGCTTTTAGAAAGGACAACCCTTGACCATATATCATGGGGTACAAATGAAAACACACACAAACCATCACAGCCCGGCAAGAGAAGATTCCTCCTCTTTCCCCCATCAAACACCCAAGCTCAGAGGAAAGCCACTGTTCAGCCTCCCAAACAGTTTGTGCTGATTGGAACTCACAGTACAAAACGTTCCAGCGAATGCATCCGGGCCTCCGGGAGCTCTTGAGGAGGCTGCAATAATGAAAAGTTATTAATTAGCCTATTATTAATTTATTATAATTATTAACTGCTGACATCCTGCTCAGCTCCAGCTGGTGGGGCTGCAGTTGCAGATGGCAGGAGCCTGCCATGAGGACAGATGATCTTGTTATAGCCCTGCTCCAAGCCATGCACTGAAGTGACAATGAATGGGGGGAAAAGAAGAAGGTAGAGGGATTCTTCAGATGCCTCCATTAGAAATAACAGCCTAGGACTGCCATATATATTAAGTTTCCTGCCCGAGCAGCATAACAGTCTATGGTGTCTTACAGGAGAGATGGCAGCAGCGTAGAGAGCAGCTTAAGGATGCGAGTAGTGGTATTTCAGAGCAGAAGTAGAAAGCCAGGGGAGATGGGAAGGTTGTGGTTCAAAATCTCTTTAGTGGAAGAGACACAGAGCACGTGCTCCATGTATTGTTACCCCACACCAGCCAGGATCAGGGCTTTGTGTGCATGGCCACATTCATGTTCACTGCTCCGTCTACCCAAACCATCCTCCAGCTTCTCACATTAACCCACAGAGACCTTGTAACATCAAGTTTCAGATGTCCCTTCCCAGGGCACCACTCTTCACACAAAACAGGCAAGAAGTGCCTAAAAACCAGCCTTCTTTTAAAGCTTTTTCAGGTTGGGGCTGTTGAACTCATTGCCTTGAGTGGTTTTGGATTCAGAATGTTGGGCTATTACAGAGGGAAATGCCCTGGGGTACAATAACATGGATTCAGACTGAAACTTGAGCCCCAGACTGGGCACAAGACCTAATGTTTCTGAGCAGGAATTAACCCCTTACTGATCACAGCTGGGAAGAAACATTCAGCTGCGGTTCAGAGAGCAGCAGAAGGAGCCATTTCCATCCCCAGCCTGATGCTATAAGAGAAACTATTGGGTTAGAGGCATAGGAGATAAATCACTGCCTGTGCCTCAGTTTCCCTGGTATGTAGCCAAGAGGAGATTAACAAAGCAGCTCAGCCAAACAGCCTAAAACTGAGAAACCCTCCAGGTTCACACACACGGATTTTGAGATCTTACCAGAAAACTCCTTGTTTTCCCCAGTCCCTCCTCTCCCAAACCCACAGCAGCTCCTCAGGGGACACTGCTGCTGTCTGGAGAGCATCCCTGGGTGCTGGAGCACTTATTATACCCTCTCCTGAGGCCCAGCTATGGAGACCTGCCACAGCCCTGGCTGATGAAAGCCTTGTCATTATCCAGTCCCTGTGCTTTTAACTCCAGCCAAATTGAAGTAAAATGCAAATAAAGGTGTTAATTCCCAGCATCCAAAACCAGACAATAGAGCCAGGGATGTTTGTAGGAGGCAGAGGTGAGGGAATAAAGAGAAAAGCACATTTTGCATAGCCTCAACAAGTTCAAATCAGAGCAGCCTCCCTCTGTAACCCAGCCTCTGCTCTAGACCTTTCCAGAAGAGATGATGAGAATTCTCTGGCCTCAGAATGTCCCTTTTATTGCCAGGGAGATGGTGGGGACACATTTGTCACCCAGAGGGTGCCACCCAAAGGGTCTTCAATCTGCCATCTCCACCCCAGCATTGCAGAGAAGGGGCAGATCTCCAACTTACCCTCCTCACCACAGGCATGGAATGCAAAGCCACAATGATGCTGCTTGCCAGCAATGCCCTACCTTATGTAGCAAATAGGCTACAATTTAAGGCAACGATTTGCAGCTGTATGGATCATGTGCTTATAGAGACCACCTCTCACGTCCATTAAATGGGTTTCTGTCCTGATATTTAAAGAGCTGAATGAAGAGCTGACATCCAGCTGGATGGGGTATGGTGGTTATGAGGCTCAGCCAACTCTTCCCAAGTATTTCCAGCTTGTGCAGCTTTGGGTTTTAAATGGAATGTTAATAATTGAAGTGGGAGGATGCAAGCAGAATTACCCAGCAGTTCCTCTCACCAGGTAAGTTTACTTAGATCAGACCTACAGAAATGCTCCCCAACCTATGCTGTAAGAGGAGGATGATGATGATGATGTCTACCCTTGACACAATCCCTTCCCTAAAATTTAAGCTGTGGAAGATGAAGAGGCCTCCTGCAACTCAATGGGCCAAATGCAGAGAGAAATCCCATGTCAGGAAGCATTGCCTATGGTGGGAGTGTGGGGCTGCTTGTGTTTGCCTCTGGAAGTCATTGACGGGGATGCAGTTTAGTCTGAGCTTTATCAGAACCAGCTGTTCCAGTGCTCCATTTCCAATGACTTGGTGTTGATGAGAGTGGATTACAGGGAATAATGAGAAAGGCAGAATCAGACTGGAATGTTTGGATTTTATCTAAATGGAACACTTAAATGGATTTAGCCTTTATTATTATTGTTTTGTTACAGGCAGTAGCACAGGGTCCCTATTATTTTTAATTGGCTTTGTTCCTCATTAGATTGAACACAGCTTGTCAACCAGCAGAATTCCTCATTGAATACAAATCCAGGCACCAAATGTCCAGGCTCCAACAGGCCTGAACAAATGCTGCTATTTTATTCTGGGCCTTTCTATAGAGGGGGAAATATCCCACCAGGGAATTCTCTGGACTCTCAGACATAGGATACAGGGCGAGTTGTCCTGTCCTCCCACCATGGGGATGGACACAGCCTCAGGAAGAACAGTCCCTGGTCTGCAGAGGGGAGGAAATACTTGTGAGCAGGGCTGGGAATAGGTGAGGGACACGTGCAAATCCCAAAGGTGTCCTTAGCAGCACAAATGCCAATTGTCTTGTAGCAGGTAAATAATGGGAAATGTTTGACTGCTGTAGTAGCTGCTAATAATATCTGCTGATGCTCAGGAAATGCTGTCATGCAGAGCAGGAATGGGCTGCTCTTTGCCTCAAATCCTGTACAATAGACCAAAAATACTCGGGGGCGGCATTCTGGAGCCACTGGCGTCAGCCATGCCCAGATATCCATCACTCCCATCAGGCAGCCCTGTCTTGCAGACCAGGACAAGGAGTTTTATCCGGCTATTCTCTGTTAGGATTTTATCTGTTTGTATATACATTATTTTTTTAAAGGGCTTCCTGTTGTTGGAAAGCAGGGAAAAGGGTCCAGGAGCCCCAAAAGGCAGGGAGAAACACAGGGAGGATACGTAGGTGAGATGGGCTGTGTCTTCAGGACCTCAGAAGAGATGCGAAAAGATGGGAATGAAGATGTGGAGATAACTCACAGCAGGGCAGAGGGCTCCAAAATAGGACTTTATGCATAAAGAACAAGGCCTGCCAGGGAGCTGGAGGAAAGGGAAGCAGGAGATGACCCACCATATCCATGTACTGAGGTGGGAGCAGAGCAGCAGTTGCCTGCACTCTGGGATGAGGCAGGACAACCCATCACTGCCTTCAGCAAAGCTGCCTTGGGAGCAGTAAGTCAGCATTAGCCACGCAGTTGGTAAATGCTCATTATATGGTGTAAGCAGAAAAGTTCATGAAGGATTTGTCGTGGTCACTGCTTGAATGGTGGTGCCATGTGAGGTCTGGGCATGGGGTGCAGCCATAAAAGCATTTGAGCCTCATCTCATTCTTCAGTACCTGAATGTTTAGGTGGATGTCTGGTCCTGGCAAACACCATTCCTTCCTGTCCTGACTCCTTTCCACCACACACCAAGGCTCATGTAGGAGGTCTCCATCCAACATACAAGACCGTAGTAACATCTTCCCATTGCACCCAAGTATCCTATAGCATGTGGGCACTGTGGAGAGACTGCTCTGGCTCTGGGGACTGCAGGGATATTCATTATATGGCACGGTGTGGTGCCAACATCTCTGGAACCCAGAAGCTGATTACATCCATCATTACAGACTGGTTTGGGTTGGAAGGGACCTTAAAGCTCATCCAGCTCCAACCCCTGCCATGGGCAGGGACACCTTCCACTACAGCAGCTTGCTCCAAGCCCTGTCCAACTTGGCCTTGAACCCTGACAGGGATGTGGCATGGCCCAATGGACTGATGCCATGGTGAGGGGCACTCAGGAGCTTTGAGCCTAATTCTAGGCTTCACACAGGAAGCAAAAGCCACCAGTAGGGTGCCTTTGGGTGGTGGTTACCCAATGGGCTCAACTTGAGCTGCCATAGCAGCCATGTCTTTGCCGCAGACACATCCTGGGCTCCTGGGACAAGCTGCCTTCTCAAGGCTTCTGTATTGGATACTTGGATAGACCATGAAGATTCCACTGATAAAGGAGATATTTGGGGTTTTTTACCGTACCTTCTCAATTAACTGGGATCACTTGGAATTCCAGCCCTGTCCTTGGATGCACTCGCTGTCCCTTCCAGCAAGACATTGCCTGCAAATCTAATAATCATCCGTGTTACGCCATCATTCAACTGTTAATGAAAACATTGAATAAACCTGCCCCAGGAGAGACCCTGTGTGGATGCCCGCTCAATCCATCTGTCTGTTTTGACAGGGAGCAGCTGACAACCACTCCCCTGGTACCTTACAAACAGGTTTCTCACCCGTCCTACAGCAACTGCGTGTAGATGAGAGTCCCCTGTGAGACAGTGACAAAACCTCACTGCCCTGGCCGTGTCTGACACAGACAGGTCCTTGTCTGAGCATGGAGCAAAGTTCCGGGTCACAAAAGGGCATCAGATTGATTTGACACATCGGTTCTTGACAAGTCCATCAAGTCTGATGTCATCTTCAGGGTGCTTACAAGCAGTGTGACTCATCCAGTGTTTTCTAGTTTATAAACAACCCCGAACTTCCCTTCCCTAAGCTTGGGTTAAGCTGTAGTCCTACTTTTACCTCTAAAGTGGGCATCTTTTGCAATGCAGCTCTTTAGAGCATAGACACGCTGGTTTCTCCATCTGTTGGCTCTTGAAGGCTTTGGGGACAGTTTACCCAGGGTAGCAGTAACAATTCTGTTTCCCTCCATGCTCTTTTCAGCTCAGGGTTGGTATCTGAAGATCTTTCCCACTGGGACACTCAAGTGTGCATCATGGAGGTCCTCACGCAACTGCAAAGAGCCATTTGTGAAGCAAGGAAGGGGTTAGTGCCTTTGGCCCATTCGTTTGCATGGAAAAATCTCAATTACAGTGTTGGTTTTGGACATTCTGCTCACGTCACAGAGATTTATGATGTCTGAGTCACAGGGAGCCCCTTTTGCTGCAAAATAAACCCAGCTTTGGGCTATTTGGGGTTATCCTACCAAATCCTTGGGGTCCGCAGCGGTGCTGTGGGAAGGGAACATTCCCATAACAACCATTGCGGGGTGGGGGAATATACAAGACATGGGGATGGGGATATAATTAGAGGCTGTTCCAAGCCTTCAGCCTGAATACCAACACCTCAGTGCAAGCAGTTATTCACTTCACTCGTACTGGCAGCCGGCTGCGGCTGCTGCCAAGGGTGCAGGGGCTGACCACCAGCACAGAGAAATCATTATTGCTGGGGCTGGGGACAGCCTCGGAAACCTGAATGGGTGGCCCTGGTACATCTGAGACACTTCTGGAGGCAGTGGGAGTTGCTGTGGGGAGCAGACAGAGGACGCATAGGGGCTGGGGGAGACTGGAGATACCAGATACCTGGATGTGTTTTACCTGGCTCTGGGAGTCAATGGTTGGAGTGAAAGGGAGGTGATTTTATAGAATCACAAAATCAGCCAGGTTGGAAAAGCCCTTTAAGCTCCTCCAGTCCAACCATTCCCAGCACTGCCAAGGCCACCACTAACCCATGGCACTGAGGCCTCGTCTCCACGGTGTGTGAGCACTTGCAGGGCCGGTGCCTGCAGCCCTGCCCTGGGCAGCCTGTTCCAATGCCTGAGCACCCTCTGGGGCAGGAATTGGTCCTCAGCTCCATCTAAACCTGCCCTGGTGCAGCTTGAGGCCGGTTCCTCTTGTCCCATCCCTTGTTCCTTGGGAGCAGAGCCCAGCCCCTCCTGGCTCCATCCTCCTGTCAGGCACTTGTAGGGAGCCATCAGGTCCCCCCTGAGCCTTCTCTTCTCCATCTGAACCCCCAGGTCTGTCAGCCATTCCCCATCATCCTTGTGCTCTGGATGTGGGGCTCTATCTGCTACCACAATCCAATGGAGAACTTCTGAGCTGCCTGACCTCAAAGGAAAAATGGGGTTTGTCCAACACAGCAGTCTGGGACCCTTGCTACAGGTTATATAGAACAGCAGTTTAACTGTCTTTGTGCTGGATGAAGCAGTTCGTGATGGGGCATGAGAACCTTCAGCCAGAGGCCTATAAGGTAAGCAGGGTCCAGGCTGGTAGGAAAAACCAGCAGCACTTCAAAAACCATACCCCAAAGCCAAAGAAAGTGATGTTCCCTGAAACTCATGCCAGCAGTACAGCAGAACCGGGGCTGGGGGCACATTTGGAACATGGAGCACATCCAGCTCATGGGGCTGCTAACGTCCTGGGTCTTGGCATTGGCCCTTGGCTGAAGCTGAGTCTCGAGACAGCACGAAGCCATACAAAACATGCCTTCTGCTGCAAGCTGGGATGCATCCATGGAGGTCTGGCCTCTGCAACACAGGAGCCGGTTAAACACATCCAAGTATCTCCTTGTGGAGGCCAAGAGCATCGCTGCCAAGTCTCTCACCACGTTCGCTTCCAGGAATCACTTTGGAAAGGAGAACTGTGAGAACGGGACCCCAGGCCAACAGCCCAGGCTGCTTCCACCTCCTGCCTGGGGAGGGGATGGCTCTCACAGCTCGGAGATCTCCTGCTTGCTGGTGACACTTGCAGGACATGGGGACACTGGCTTGGCTGGAATGCTCCGTGCTGTTAGACACATCTGTATCACTTGCAGCATCCCTCCGCATCCCAACCTCCCCCGTGGTCCAGCACAGGCACAATGGGGTATGCTGGGGTGGTCCTCGCTGCGCTGGCTCCTAAGCATCTCTGCAGAGTTGCCATGGAGACCATTAATTAACCATCATCCCTCCGTATCAAGCCCTGAGAACAAGTGAAACCTTTTCCCTTCACCTTCATTGCAGGTTGGCACAAGGAAAGCTGGGGCCAGGCAGACTGCAGCAAGAAAGCAGGCAAAGCCCTGGGCAGACAATGTTTAAATGACTTTATTTTTATTCCTTTTCTCCTTTTATAAATGGGCACAGCACAGAAAGAATTAAAAAAAATAGACAGTACCATTAACAGTGCTCGATCCATTGGCAAAAGATTATTTTTTAGAGTCTTTTTTCTTCTTATTATTATTATTTTTAAAGTTTTGGCCATTGAGTAAGAACAAAAAACAATTGACAAACATTTTCTTTCCTTTTTGCTTTGTTTCGTTTTTAACAGACACTATGAAGCAGTTTCAGTACTAAACTCTAGGAGAGTTATGTACATACCAAAAATGTTCGGTTTAAGATATGTTTCCTATTAAAAATATTTACATGCATTGTTTTGTCACCCCCTCCCCTATTCCTTGCAAGGTAAAACGTTTGCGGTTTCTTCTCATTTGTTGTTCTTTTATTGGGAATTTAAATTAGCTCCAAAGGAACAGTGACGTGGGGCTCGCTTGTTGGGCTTTTCCTTTGATTTCTTGGAATTTTCTGGAAAGGGATTTTTTTTTTTTTGGGGGGGGGATTTATATCAATGGATTTTTCTTTTTTTGTGGGTTTTTTTTTTTTTCCTTTTTCTGATTTCTACAAGAACGTTTCATGTTTATTTACAGGAGAACCAATGGGTGGTGATTGATCCTGGTGGTGAGCGTTGAGAGAAAAGCATGTGATTTTAAAAAGGAGTTCTATCAAACTGCAATGGATATACATTTCCCTAAAGTCAGCAGTTCTGTCTGGTTTGATTGTCAGCTGTACTCTTATGACTTAGACCAGGGGGACCCAGAACAGGGGTAGCTTATGCACTTAAAGTCACTGGTACCCTTGAGGTCTTTGGAGATGCGGTGGATGAGCTGTCTGGAACGTGGGGTGAAAAAAACCCATCTGGGCATCACAGGAGCATCTCCAGGGGTGTCTTTTTCCCAGAAATAAAAATAAAGCATTAAAAAAAATACCTCAAAAGGGAACCCAAAAAAGGTTTGTACACTCCAGACTGAGACTTCTCTATAGAGACTGGGTGTGGATATGTCCGCGGAGCTGCAGGCACAAGGTATGTGGGACAGACCAGAGCGAGCACGGAGGGGCTTTGGCTGCTTCACCAGCATCCCAGTTCCGCTTCAGCTCCAGATGGGGATGCAGCCATTGGAAAAAGGCTCCTTATCCCCAATCCTGGCACACCCCAACCCAGCGCTGAGGTGACCAGGGTCAGGCCACTGCTATGATGGGGCAAAGGACGGAGCTGGCATCATGGGGTCAAATCCTGCACCCCACAGCAGAGCACAAGGGCTGCAGCATCCAGCACACGATGCTGGTTGATAAACCCTCCTCCTCCTCAATAGGTGCAGAGTTTACATTGAACCTGTGCACGCGTGCGTGCTTTGCACACACACGTATATACATATATACATACATATTAATTACATACACATATATATACATACATACACAACACACCCATCCCTGTCGCCGCAGGCTCCAGCCCAGCCGAGCAAGCTGGCGAGGTGCCTGGTGAGACGCCGGTTACTCCAATAAACCTTTCAGTGCTGAAAGCTCAATGTCACTTTAGGAGCTGCCAGAGCCTTGCAGAAACCCTCCGAGCCCAGAAACACTCATAAAAAGGGTGTTTGGGGGGAGCTAAGGGGGGAATAATAATGATGATAAAAGAAATCCATTCTTTCAGCTGATGGTTTTGTTCCCGTTAAAGCCTCCGTGCTGGTGACTCATGGCAGGGGTCGGGTAGCTCTGAGTTATGAGTCTGGGGAGCAGGAGCCAAGGTTCACAGGGAGCAAAGCAGCTCCTAGCCAGGGATCTTTGGCACCCACCAGGCAAAATAGGGAGGGAATGGGAACTGTAGAGGTAAAGCAGCACACCGCAGCACACATCCAGCTCAGTGCCATCATCTGCCCTGCAGCAGGATCCCCCCAGTACAGGGATCCGCTGCTTTAGTTTTGAAAGGTCCAAAATCAGAGATTTCTGGAGAAAAAGGTGCAGCTCCCTCTCAGCCCTGCAAAACCTGTGTGGGGCTGGGTCCTGCTGCTGGCTCGGGCCACCTCCATCCCTGCCTGTCCTATCCTCCCTCTTTCAGGTCCTCATTTGGGCTCTTGTGCATGGTTTCTGATCCTCCCTTCTCTTTGCCCCTCTCCTTATTTATGCAGCCCAGGAGTCATTGGTCACTTCATCATTCTCCAAGGCATCAGCTGCTGCAAATCACAGCAGAGAGAAACTGAAACCCAGCAGAGCCGGGAGAGGAGCAACTGCCACTATTCCACCCCTTACAACTGCAGCTTCCCTAAGACTACAGAACTGGCACGGCAAAGAGGCTTCCTTCAGCTCTGGTGTATCACACACACACAAGCATGCAGGAAGGGAATGGAAAAGGAAGTGGGAAAGCCCTACTCCATGCCCATGTGGCTGCTCATATCCTTGGATGCACAGCTGGAAGGACGAATACATCTGGGCATTACCCCAACTGGGAGACCACAGCTGTTCACGGGGATGTCATTACAAGGGATGTGCACAGGCTGAGTTTGTGCAGAGGGCGATGATGACAAATCCATCAGGCTTTGGGAGGGGATGATGTGGGAAATGCTGCCATTGGAGTTGATTTTCCTAATAACTTGCTCTGTGGCCAAATTGACAGCTAAGAAAAGAGCTTTTGCTCCTCCTCCCTGTGCTTTCTCGCTTATTCCCCATCCATCTTCGCACCAGGAATCCCTCAAAAGCCCCAGAGATGTGTGTCTATGCAGAAGTGCCTGCTGGAGGGAGCAGTTGTGCTCCACTGCCACCGGCTTGGGACCATGAGCCACAACACATCCTGTTCATGTGAGTACCATACACAGCCTCAGGGATGGCCACACTGCAGCCCACCACCACCACCTCCATGTTACAAACCCTATCAGCATCTCTTAGCTGGAGTTCATTGGGTTTTTACCCATCCCCATCGCACTGGCAATAAAGAGCTGACGGTATTTGCAATTTGGTTTGGAGATGGGCTTCCCCCAAAAAGATCAGCCCACGTTCAGCTTCATCTCACCATCACCACTACAAGGGAGGCCCAAGATCAGACATCCTCCAGCAAGACAAGGCTTTTGTTCTTCCAAGCATCAACTCCAACCACTAACCCAGTGCTCCTGGGGAGCTGAGGCAACAGGAAAGGCTCCATCAATTTATCAGCAGAAGAAGGTGGGCTCCAAGAACGTAAGACCTAAGTTGAGCTCCCATCCCCTCTCCAAGCAGAGAGCAATACAGCAAAAGCATGGAAGCAGCAGATATAGGACGAACTAAGACTTTGGACAATTCTGATCACCAGTTCAATTGCTTTCACCTTATTTTGCCTGTGGTTGTCTTGTACTTCTAATTACTGCAAGAGAAAGCGCTGCCCAGCCTCTTCTTGCCATCTCACTTCCAGCCTTCCTCACTTCCGAAACAGTGATGGATTTAAGTGCCGGGATTACAATTTAACACCAGCTGAGTGAGCCGAGGTTAAGCTTGAGTGAATAAAAAATTGTATTATGGAACGTCAGACTATTAAATGAGGGGAAAAATGGCATGAAGAAGATTAGGGAAGCAGCTAAGAAAAGCAGCATTTAAAAGATTAAGCTGGGAGGGGTTTTCTTTAATGCAAGCTCAAAGATTAAGTCCATGTTTTTCCAAAAGATGGTGATTTTGAGTGGCCTCGATACTTGCCATGTCCAACTCATTATACCATGAAGAGGCTCAAGTTCTGCCACTCCCCAACAGCTAGGGCCCTTTGTGTAGTCCCCCAAAACCCCAAAGCCTTCAAATCCATGAGTTGAAACTCTCCCCTTCAAGCAGGTTGGAGAAAATGGCTCTTGGAGCCAGGTTGGCACCAGCCTTCTTCAGATGTGGGGTCCCCTCTTCACAGCATCCTCATCCTCCACAGGCAGGATGGACCCAAGAAATGGGTACACACACGCTCACACACACATGAACACCATTTACCTTTCAGCATCACCATCCAAGGCATCCAACAGGACCATCTTTCCCAAACTAAAAGAACCAAAACGTTGACCATTTTGAGGCTGACATCTCTAAAATGGGGATTTCAGAGCTGGCCTGTACACAGGGGCTCTGCTCCTTACCCTGAAGTAAAACCAGGTCAGCGTTTTGGGTTGCAGTCTCTGCATTGGGCACCCCAAACATGTAGCCCAAACCTCACATCTTCACAACCACAAAGTCCCATCCAGCCATTTTAAGCAGTGCAATGAAAATTTACAGGGATTTCATTTCATATATATATATAACTGTGTATGTATGTGAGTATATATATATATATATATCTAAAATATGTGTTTGGCCTCTCAAATTCCTAACATAAAGAAGCACTGCTGTCTTGTAGACTCCATCAGGGTCATAAATCCCTATATCCACTAACACCCTGAGGGGACAAAGTGTCACTGTGTCTGTGCAGGTTAATTCACGATGCAACGGAGTCAAAGCAACTGATTCTTCTCCATTTTCCTGTTTAAATTGCTCTAAGAGCAAAGCCAAGGTCTCCATGGGACACCACTGAGATCACAACCGTCATGAAAACAAAGCTCCTTGACTGCATCACAAACAGTGCTTCAGCTAATTAAAAAGCCAACTCATTGAAATAGCTAATTGACTTTTCTGTGCAGAGAGCTTGCTCCAAGAAAATCTAGCCTTTCTAGAAGGCACGGTTGGGCTTTGGATCAGGCCCTGCTGCTCTGCACCTTAGGTAGCCTCAGGGGGGGAAACCACTGCACTTGGGTGGTGATGGCTTCCAGGATCTATTGCTCTCAGGCTCCTGGGTGCCCTGTGGGTTATACTGGAATTTAAGCAACAACAAAAGAAACACAAACCATCAGTCCTGGGTCTTGTAAATGATATGTAGCAGCCAACCTGCCCTGGGGTGGACTGGTGGGAAGCCACTGCTTTGCCTCACCTTCCTCATCTTCTGGGTGCAAGTGGCCTGGCGGGGACCCTTGACAAACCCCAAAGGGGACACGGTATTGCCTTGGCTTTGCATTTGTTATGTTGTGTCTGACACCTTGTAGGGCTTTCTTAACCCCTCTGGAGTAACAGGGGAGAGGATTCAGCTTCTCCATTTCCAACTCCTCTCCCTGCCAGCTCCCCACCAAGCAACGTCCCGCTCTGTTGTAAAACCAGTGCTGTCGGTCGGACTGCGCAAGCCGAGTTTTATTGGTCACAGTGAAAACCCAGCAAAAGCAAGGTCCCTTCTCCACCAAACCCCTCAGTGGCCGGCGACACGCGGCTTCTATAGGTTTAAGGTCTCTGGCTGTGCACAGCGATGCAGTGAAGCGAGGGGGTGGCAGGAGGAGAGCAGCAGGAGATACCCCGGTGCAGCTTCTTGCTGCTCCACAAACTCTCCAAAGAGTTGATCTAAAAAGATCATTCCCAGCGTACTGGCCACGTGTGTGTGTGTATTTTTGCCTTTCCTCACTCCAAGAGCAAACCCTGGGGCATCAGGTATTCCAGCCCCTTGTGCTTGTTTTCAAGGTTCGAAGCGTATTTGAGAGTCGTGTCCTCTCTTCAAACAGAAGCAGGGAGCAAGGAAATTCCTGCAAAGCAACCAACCCCGTTCAAAAAGAAAAGAAGAATTAAAAACAAGAGAGAGGGAAAGAAACCTCCCTCCTTTCCAAAGGGAAAAATAAAGGAAGATCAATCCAAACCAACCCCCCTGCGCCCCAGGGCTGGTAGAAGGTGTCTGGATCCCAGCGTCCGTTGTGTTGGTGGGAAAAGCCCAGTGACCTCCAGCCGTTGTTGGCAGCCTGAACACCCTGTCCCATGCTCACCAGGGTGCCCCCTGGACACGGGTTCCTTGGTGTCGGCTCCATGCCCCATGCCTCCCACTGCGAAAGGCCAGTGGTACTCGGTCTGAACTCAGCGATGCTCTGGGCACTTGGTTTTCCATCCTGCTGAAGATGTGTTTTCTCCTTTAGCTGTTGCAGGTTTTGCTCTTTAAATTCACAGTCTGATCCAAAGAAGAGAGAAAGAAAGAGAGAAAGAGAGAGACTGGATGAAGTAGAGGAGGAGGGAGAGTTTGGAGCGGGGAGGGAGGGAGCGTGAGGCACGCCAGGCTCTCCTTCTACGCGTAAAACTCCTCCTGCTTGTCAGGCTTCTGGTACGTCACGTTGGCTTGCTTGGGCTCCTCCAGCGTGTAACTGCCCTCATCCTTCTTCTTCATCCGGTAGATGAGCAGCATGACAAGGAAGGCAGCGAAGAGAGCTCCCACCACGCCTCCCACTATCACCGCTGCAACACAGACAAGTAGCACATCCATCAGTGCTGCCTTGGAAAGGCTTTCAGAGCAAAAAGGGGGGGGGGGGATAATTTTGGATTCCAGCTTGGTTTTGTGCTTTGCAACTTTCCTCCTCAAATCTATGGTTAAGAAAACTGAACATTAAAGTGAGGGGCGGATGCAATGATGTGGTTCAAGGAGCTTCAACAAGCTCCCCAAGTGCGGTGATCCTGAAGGGCAGGTGGGACCTGAAAGTGAATGACTGGCCCGAAGCAGCCCAGGCACAGAGAGAGGTCCCTCGTGCAAGGAGGGTGAAGAAAGTACCCCCAAAGAGCTGCTCATTTGGAAGCCTCCCAGCATCTGCCATGCTGAAGACCACCAGAACAATAGCTGCTTTGCTCTGCCATTGCCTCCAGCTCTCTTTAGCTGGTGATGGGACACCACATCACACTTCTGCCCCATCACTAACATCCCTTGCAGTCAGAGGTGGCCAGCTGGTTTTCAGCCAGTACCATAGCACATAGCATCACAGAACCATAGAATCATTTAGGTTGGAAAAGCCCTTTAAGCTCATCCAGTCCAACCATTCCCAGCACTGCCAAGGCCACCACTAACCCATGGCACTGAGGCCTCGTCTCCACGGTGTGTGAGCACTCGCAGGACCGGTGCCTGCAGCCCTGCCCTGGGCAGCCTGTTCCAATGCTGAGCACCCTCTGGGGCAGGAATTGTTCCTCAGCCCCATCTAAACCTGCCCTGGTGCAGCTTGAGGCCGGTTCCTCTTGTCCCATCCCTTGTTCCTTGGGAGCAGAGCCCAGCCCCTCCTGGCTCCATCCTCCTGTCAGGCAGTTGTAAGGAGCAATCCTTCCACTAACATCCTATGTTTTCCCTGGAAAACCATCTTGGCAAAAGCAAGCTGTGCACAGCTCTGTACTCTCCTTGCAAAGACATGAAGACCCTTGGGAACCCCCCAGCAGAGGCCCTGGAGTGCCTGTTGTGGGCTACCCCACATTTGACACTACCTCGATGTCCTTCCAAAGCCCAGCCCCAATCCTGGGGCATGGCCATCCCAGCTCTCTGCCCCATCCCTAAAGCGCCCAGCTCTTCCCCATAAGCTCTCACCTATCAACACTTCTTTCCTCTCCAGGATGTTCTTCTGGGGGAGCTGAGCGGCCGAGTTGCCAGAGTCTATCGTGTTGTCCATCAGCCCCGGCTCTGCGTTCTTGCCCAGCCCAGGTCCCGATGGGGGGGTCACCACTGCCATCACCTCATTGCCGAGCTCAGGACGAGTCGTCTCTTCCTCCTCCCGGATCTCAAAGTCCCCGCTGGGGCCGCTGCTGACCGGGACCTCCAGCTCGTTGTCGAGGGCTGTCGTCACCTCCCCTGGCTCCATCTGGGAGAAAGGACAAGATGGAGCAAGGGGACAAGGACCAAGGAGTGGTTCCTGCCTACAGCAGCTCTGATGTGTCCAGGGGAAAGACATCACAGTGCTGATGACAGCAGGGAACATGGGGGATAACGCTGGGGTGTCCCTTCCCCATGTCACTGATGGGGATGATTACATTACATCAAGCAACACAACCCCACATCTTGATGGTCACCAAAGGCTGAGGCCACTGTGGCTGAGCTGGACCATTCTTTCCATCCTGGGTACCCTGAGATGCACAAACTCTCACCTGCTCCCTGTAGCTCCCCCTGAAGAGAGCCCCACATCCCAGACCCTCATTTGGGCTCTCTGTCCCCAGTGTAGACGGATGGATGGCTGAAACACCTCGCAGATGCCTCCTTGCTGGGCATGAAGTGATGCAACTCTTTGTGCTACAGCAACATAGCAAGTGTAAAGATTGATGCCATCAGATGAGTCCCAGGGAGGTCCCTTCCTTCTCCTTTTTCTCCCTTCAGCCTGCTTCTGTGGTTGCAGCCCTGAGGCACACAGCACAGCTGGGAAGATGGGTTCAACTTTAGCCTAAGAGCTCATCTCAGTCTCCCCTCGGGCAGGTTCAAGCCATTCCCCTTGGCCTGTCCCTACAGGCCCTTGTCCCAAGCCCCTCTCCAGGTTTCCTGCAGCCCCTTCAGGCACTGGAGCTGCTCTCAGGTCTCCCCTTCAGGAGCCTTCTCTTGTCCAGGCTGCCCCAGCCCAGCTCTCTCAGCCTGGCTCCAGAGCAGAGCTGCTCCAGCCCAACCGTGACCTATTCATTGCCTCCTGCTCATCCCCACACCCGCAGCTCACTCAGGGCCAAATCCCCCTTTACATTCTCCCTTGTCGCAGCAGCCTGACCCGCTGCATGTCCACACGCTGCGCTGGACCACGCTGAGCATCCCTGAGCAAAACCTCCCTGGGATCCCTGCTTCCTGGAGCAAACAGCTCCCTCCACATCTGCCTCGGGATGTTACAAAGCTCAATGGGCCGAAGCTGGGGCAGGCGAGCAGGAGCCCTCTCCATATCACACTGCCCCTGGCATGAACACATGGCTCAGTGCTTCCCGCAAGCAGGCGGTTTTGTGACAGGGATTAATGGAAGGTCAGCGAGAGCCCCCAGCACTGTACGTACATCTACATACAGACAAGAGGGACTGGTTTAGACAAATCACTCCGCCTTTCAGTCAAAGCAGTTTTGAAAGGGCCCCTGGGGGGTTCTGAACGAGAGATGGAGCAGCACATTAAACCCCCTGCTCAGGACACCCAACGGGCTGGAAACGTTCCGTCAAGCTGGAATTGTGAAGCATTTGGGCCTCCCAGTGACAGGCTGCAAGGTGGGAAATGGTGCAATGAGCCCAAACACCAAACCCAAAGCACCAAACCCTGGCAAGGCAGGGCTGGGGGCACCAGGAATGCGTGGCATACCCTGTGTGCCACCCATCGTCTCTTATGCCAGCCCCATCACCATGCTCTGCCTGTGCTAACCCCCCCCCCCCCACCTTTAGTCTCCCATCTCCAGCCCTCCAAATCTTCCAATCTGCAGTGATTGGAAGACCCCATCATGGCTTTAACCTCACTCTGAGCAACAGGCAAAGGACGGATCAACACCAGAGGCTTCCCATCACCATTGCTTGGCTTCCAACATGGCCCACGAGCCCTTTAGCAGGTGAGAAGGGCTCCTGCCTCCTACCTGGGGGGCTTCTGTGGGTGGCAGCGTGGCAGGACTGGAAGGCAAGGCAGTGCTTTTGTCTGTGGGCTCTGCAGTCCTGGACGTGGTTGCTTTTGGCAGTGACCTGGGTTTGGCCGTGCTGGTGGGGACAAGCCGCGTCGTAGCCACCTCTGTTGGGGTGCTGGTTGCGAGGCTGGACGTGCTGGGGGTCTCCAGGGTGGTGGCCCGGGTGGTGGCTGCCTTGGTGACAAAGGGGAGCAGGAACCTCCTGATAGTGGTGGGCTTGGCAGCGGCCACGGTGGTGCTGGTGGTGGTGGTGGTGGCCGCGGTGGTGGTGGTCGTGCTGGCTGTGGTCATGGTCGTGGTGGTGGTGGTGGTCATGGTGGTAGGGGAGATGCCGGCAGTGGTACTGGTGGTGCTTGCTTTCCAGCTGGGGATCACTGGTGTCTCTGTCATCCTGGGGATGTACAGGACGCTGGTGGACTGCTCGGGGGTGGTGTCCTCTGCAGGGAAGGGCTCAAAGGGGGTAGCCACGGGCTGCACCATGGTGATGGGCAGCACGGCTGCCGTGGTGGTCAGAGCGATGGATGTGTCCGTGGGGACGCTCACGGCCGTCTCGAGCCCCGACTCTCTCTCAAAATCTGAAACATGGGGAGAAGAATGAAGGGTGAAACATTTCCAAGGGCTGGAATGTACCTGGAATGTACCTGGAATGTACCTGGCCTCACCCCCCAGCAATGAGAGCAGGGATTGGTTCCAGGCTCAGCTGAAACCAAGCAAATCTGCAGCATTCCACTATCTGAAAGGGGCTTACAATGGTGCTGAAGAGGGACCCTTCATCAGGGACTCTGGCAATAGGACAAAGGGTGATGGGTTTAACCTTAAACAGGGGAGATTTAGGTTAGAGATAAGGCACAAGCTCTTCCCTGTGAGGGTGCTGAGGCGCTGGCACAGGGTGCCCAGAGAAGCTGTGGCTGCCCCATCCCTGGCAGTGCTCAAGGCCAGGTTGGACACAGGGGCTTGGAGCAAGCTGCTCCAGTGGAAGGGGTCCCTGCCCGTGGCAGGGGTTGGAGCTGGATGAGCTTTAAGGTCCCTTCCAACCCAACCCAACCCAGGCTGTGGTTCTGTGATTCTATGAGATTCCCATGTGCTGGCCAAATTCTCTGTCTGAGGTCAATGAGACCTCTATAACACGGCATGTGCCATTGTGCCGGAGAAGGACTAATCCTGCCCCATAGCACCAGAGACTAAAGCAGGAAATGGAATCACCTGAGCCCGGCTTTGGGACAGTTCCCTTTGCTTTTGCCTAGGAAAGGGCAGGAGGTGGATAAGGGCAATCCCTCCCTCACATTCCATGGCAAGCCCCTCTCCAGTCCCACCAAGGACCCTTCCCCACAGCTACTTACACCCTGAGCCCGAGCCCGAGTAGACATCGTCCAGTTCATCATCCCCAAAGGGGTCATCGTCCCCGGAGCCCTCCAGGTCCACGGGCCTCTCGTAGTTCTCATTGCGCCAGCGCTGAGCCTGCAGCCGAATGGGGACACGTGTGAGCAGATCCAGCCCCAGCAGTGCTCGCACAGACACCCCCAGACAGCCCTCGAGGGATAACGCATGGATTTAACAGGCCAGGGAAGAGCCAGACCACGGGATCAGAGGCAGCTCAAACACCCAAATCGTGTGGGTTTGCCCCCAAAACAATTCACTGCTGCAAATCCTGCAGAGAAGCTGGTGTGCGGGGAGCTCTCATTGACACCAATGACATTTCCAATGGAAACAAGCCCTCTGGAAAAGGGGAGGAGAAAGCCCAACAACTGCTGTTGGAAACTAATGGGGAAATAATCAGTTTCTCCAGCTCATTATTGTTGGGTTTAGGTGATTTTTGTGTGATTCCTGGCACAGATGTGACAGTAACACACGCTTCCCAGCTGCCGTGGCTTAGGAAGTCTCCATATGAAACAATATCAGACTTCACATATTCCCCTGCTTTACAGTGCTAAAACTTGAAGAGCCCTTGCTAGTAGGGCTCTTAAACATCTTGTTTTGCAGATCAAAGTGTCTGCTGGTTGTGTTGCAAGGAAACAGTTTGACACTTCATTACAAGCCAAACAAGGAGTCTTTGATCTGCAAGATAGCATCGGATGTTCCAAGATGTAACGAGGCAGGTTGGTGCTTAAATTGGAAATGAAGGGGTTGAAGGGTCCCCATCACCTCTTGGAGCGTTTTACCTCTCGACAGAAGGCTGGGGTTTCTTTGTTTTCATTCCAGATTGGAACAAAAAGCAATCTTGAGGAGTCAGAAGGTTCCATGACATAGAAAATGGGCTCTTAACTCGTGTCGTGTCCCCACATCTCTCCTCCTGGAGCCCGGCAGCTCACAAGGGAGAGAAAACCCTTGGCTGGCGCAAGATGCATTGGGGCTGGAAGACACTTCCCAGGGGCTGTGAGGTGATCACAGCCCTGGTGCCCAAGCCAAGGAGAGTCACTGGGTGCTGCAGATGTGCCCCTGTGTCATCCAAAGCCCCTCTCCAGGTTTCCTGCAGCCCCTTTAGGCACTGGAGCTGTTCCATGGTCTCCCCTTCAGGAGCCTTCTCTTCTCCAGGCTGGGAAGGCTCCAGGCTCCAACCCGCAGCACGCGGCTCCCAAACAGGATGCAGATGCTTGGAGCTGGGAGCCTTTCCTCTGCGTCAACCCCAAACCTGCCCTGCGCAAACCCCTTCACCCGCTCCAGGCTGAGGGAGCAGGATCCCTGCCCCAGCCCTGCACGGATCCATCCCCTGTTGGAGCTGACTGCAGCAGGAACAACTTCACAGCAATAAAACACCTCGCAGGGCCAAAACTGGCTCTGTGGAGACAGCTCCCCTGATGTGAGAGACGTCTCTCGCACGCCTGCCCCTCACACACCAGCCGGCAGCAGAGCAGAGAGATTCTCAGCCAGGTTTTGTCCTAAGTGGATTCCAGAGGATCGGCATCAATCAGTGCTGTTTATACACAGAGCACTGCCAGGGATGGGGCAGCCACTGCTTCTGTGGGTACCCCGTGCCAGCGCCTCAACACATGTTCATGAAGCTGCAGTGCTCCTGCTGCTCAGGAGAGGTGAAATGGGACCTACTGTGGGATGGAAGAGGGTTTCCCTTCTCTTCCTTGTCTGCAAGTCTCTGGAGGCTGCTCCTGAGCTGCTCCTGCGTGCAGGGGGAGCTGGTGATACAAAACCATGGTGAGCAGCGACGGATGCTGGGCAACCCTTTACTCCGGCATCCTCCATCCTACCCCTAAAGAACAGCACAGCCAGGACCAGGCATGGGGCACCCTCTGACTGCAGCAAGCACAGCCCCAGCTCATCCAGCCTCACAAAGATTTACTGATGAAGCCTTGTGAGACATCTCCAGGCGTTCCCGGTGCAGAATGGGGGTGTCTGGGACACGGCTGTTCCCAACACAAGCCCCCACGCGGTACTGACATAACCCTCCTCCCAGCCAGGCTGCCCCAGCTGCAGCCCCGATGGTATTAGGTCAGGCTCGTGCAATAAATCTTGGGAACAGTCGGTGTTTATTTGGATTTACTGCTGCTTAGATCCCTAATGCTCCGCATGCCCCCAGCCCCACACAGCCCCCCTGCAAGGGGGGGGCTGCTCCCCCCTTGCCCCATAGGATGAAGGCGAGAGGAGCGGTGCTTTTGCCAGCCCAGGAAATCACAAATCACACAGAACGGCAGCTCCCAGCCTGCGGCTGCCTCCCACCCCTCACAGCCCCCATCGCATCAAAGGCGCAGCTGGCTGGATGTGTCCCAAAAGAGAAACCGCATCCAGAGTTTATCCCAGATCCTGCAGGCTCCAGGTCGGAGCGATTCCTGGGTGTGCTGGATCCATCCCTGGCTGCCCCTGCTCCCTGGGATAGGGTCACAGAATCAACCGGGTTGGAAAAGCCCTTTAAGCTCATCCAGTCCAACCATTCCCAGCACTGCCAAGGCCACCACTGCCCCATGGCGCTGAGGCCTCGTCTCCACGGTGTGTGAGCACTTGCAGGGCCGGTGCCTGCAGCCCTGCCCTGGGCAGCCTGTTCCAATGCCTGAGCACCCTCTGGGGCAGGAATTGCTCCTCAGCTCCACCTAAACCTGCCCTGGTGCAGCTTGAGGCCGGTTCCTCTTGTCCCATCCCTTGTTCCTTGGGGAACTGTGTCAAGGACTGTCCTGACTGCACTGCATGCTGGTGCTGCTGCCCCAGTGAGCACTGCAAGCACCAAAAGAGGGGTTTCCATGGGTTTCCTGCCTGCCTAGGACTGGGGGTGATGCAAGCCACATCCACCCCTTGCCCATGGTTGGGATAGGGGGGCCATGCTCACAGGACTCCCACATCCTCTGTGTAGCCCTTTCTGGGCGCCCAATGAAAAGCTGGGCCAGGCAGAGAGAGGCTCCTCAGAGCAGGGCAAAACCCCAGCATGGGGAGACCAAAGCATGAGGAGACCCCAGTGTGTTGCTGATCCTGGCCCCAGTGCTCCTTGCCCCGCACCAGCCCCAGCTCACGCCAAGGGACAGCAGCTCCATCCCTGCAATTACAGCTTCCCAGTCAATGGCTCTTGGAGGGGGGCACTCAACAGCTCAACACTGCTTGCCCCAGCCAGGCTTCATTAGGGAAATTAAACCAGTCAAGGCAAAGCTGCTGGAGGCACTGGAGCCCAAGACTCCAGCCGGGCCTGGGGGTTGCATCACCTTTGGCAATGTCTAAATCCATGGGAGGCAAAAAGGAGTGGGAAGGTTTAAATCACCCTGCGAGGTGCAGGCTCTCCACCAGGCCATGCTCAGGACTGTCCTGCAGAAAGGGAACTGCTCCACATGGCTCTGTTCCTCCCGGAAAGGGAGCCACATCCCTGTGGCTCAGCCCATGCCAGCCACGGAGACAGCCTGGGCCAGGATCCAGCTCTGGCATCCTCCAGACCCCAATCACTTGCCCTTTTTCCAGGCCTCCAACATCCAGAAAGGTCACAGATCTGCTATAGAAGGAAGTCCTGGTGCAAAGCGGTCTCCAAAGACCATGGACCAGGCAGTCAGATTTCAATAAACATCCTTCCAGTGCTCTAAATGACCCAAAATAAGTGCTAGACCCAAAGGATGCTCTGGAGATGACATGGCCACTACACCAAGCATGGACAACAAGAACATCCTCCACTTGATCCCAAAGGACCCTTCTGGTCCCATAGCCTCCACGAGGCTGAGCAAGATGGGCAGGAGATGATGCCCACACAGCCTCTTTGATGCCTCTGCTCTGCAGCTTGGCTGGACCGGCCAGGAACAGCAGCCAAGGGGCTGGAGCAGTGCAAATCACACCCATATCCTATGCTAAGAGCCTTGGAAAGCAAGTGAGAGCTCTGACCCTTTGGCCTGGGACTGCTGGAGCTGAGCAGGGAGATTAAAGAAGCTTCAGTCTCTCTCCATCCTCTATGCCCATCTCACCCACGCAGCACAGCCCCTTAAAGCTCATACAGCTCCAACCCCTGCCACGGGCAGGGACCCCTTCCACTGGAGCAGCTTGCTCCAAGCCCCTGTGTCCAACCTGGCCTTGAGCACTGCCAGGGATGGGGCAGCCACAGCTTCTCTGGGCACCCTGTGCCAGCGCCTCAGCACCCTCACAGGGAAGAGCTTCTGCCTAAGAGCTCATCTCAGTCTCCCCTCGGGCAGGTTCAAGCCATTCCCCTTGCCCTGTCCCTACAGGCCCTTGTCCCAAGCCCCTCTCCAGGTTTCCTTCAGCCCCTTTAGGCACTGGAGCTGCTCTCAGGTCTCCCCTTCAGGAGCCTTCTCTTCTCCAGGCTGACCCAGCCCAGCTCTCTCAGCCTGACTCAGAGCAGAGCTGCTCTAGCCCTCACAGCATCATTAGGGTGTTACAATTTTTAGGGTGTTCCCACTCCATGACAAGGCTAAAACCCTAAACCTGCCCTAAACATCAAACCCAAAATGTGCTGCCATTGCAAAAGCGACATTCGCTGCTGAGTGTCTGGGTTTCGCACCAGGAGGAACGGAACCTTATAAATCAATTAATCTTTAACCACAGGGAGAGGCTGGTTGGTGAACCTCCCTGGGATGTTCTCAGGCCCTTCACCAGTAGCCATCAGCATAGCAACGGTAGCCATGGAAACCACCTCCTCCATAGCGACGCATCCATGGCTGGTGCGGGGCGATGGGTGATGTCTTCCAGTGCATCCACACGATCCGGGTCTGGGGTCTGTTCCCTACTGGGGGTCATGGGGAAGGAGGAATTGAATGACCTGATGGGGTGGGCAGCAGGATGGGGGGGAAAGTTGCCTCCAAAACCATGGAGGAGGTCCTGGGGAGTGGTCCTGGTGGGGGGAGAAATCCCGACTCGATTCCCAGCATCCACTGCCTGTGAGACTTGCAGGGGTTCAGAGCATCACCCCACTGCAGCAGCCCTGGCTGGAATTCTCTGACCCAGTCTGGGTGTGATTGAAGGCTGTGGATGTTTCTAACTCTCCTGGCTGTGAGAAGCAAGAGTTTTCCCTGAATGAATCGGAAAGGACATAAAAAGAGCTGGAATGCGGTGGTTTCTAAGGCAGCTGGGATGCAGGCTTGGTTCATGTCCGGAGGTTAGGCGGGTGGTGATGGGGGATAAAGCAAGGTGCAAGGTCCCTTCCCTTGGCTCATGGGCAGTGTGCATGGAGAGCAGAGCCGAGCAACTCTAGAGGCAAAGCGAACCCCAGGAAAGCATCGCAGCCTGAGGAGCCCATGTGCATCCTCCCATCGGTCCAGCTGCAGTTCCCAGCACCACACGTGGGGTTTGAAATGAGAAGGCTGCTGCTGTGGGGAGAGCTGGCATGGCAAGCTGGGGATGAAGGTGATTTTATCCAAAGGTATGGGTGTCCACGGCCATCCAGAGGCCTCCAGCACAACTCCAGGGCATGAGATGGGGCCAAGGCAGGGGAAAGGATGCATATGGAGAGCATCAGCAGGGATGCAGGGACCAGCCTGCTCCACATCCCAACAAGTGGGCAAAGAGGAGAAGGAATATTGAACCAGTGTGAAGGCAGCCTAGAGAACAGGACAGGGCTGTAAAGGGAAGCACAAGGACTGGCTTGCATCCCATCCCTCCCTGTCCCCTGGTGCCAAGCACAGGTTCTTGCCTCTGCACCCAGTCGCCTGCCTACCCTGCTTGCAAAGCAAAGAGCAAAACCAGACAGGCGAAGTCCCAACGTTCTGTTTGCATTTCAACCCATTGAGACAGCTTTGGGAATCCCAAACCCCCTGGTCCCAGCAGCAGACCCACTGCCCTGCATGCTGCAAGGGCAAGGGGAGAGGACAAGGTGGGCAGGAGACTGGCTTTGGCCAGGATGGAGAGCTCAAACAGCAATGGGAATGCTGGGCTGTGTCATCCAAGAGAGATGCTGACTGGCCATGCTGGAGAGCTCGGAAGGACGCACCCAGGGTCAGAAATCCATTGGGGGCTGAAAACCGTTTTGTTCAGGAAAAACTGAGACCATACCGCAGGAAAAGCGTCGATTATTTCTTTGCTATTTTCCGCAGGATATTTTCAATTAATCACCCTTCGAAAGCGCTTTTCTGGTGTTTTATATAGCAAACCTCAATAGCTCGTCACAACATGTGATTTAGTGATACTATAAACAGTTGAAATAATATTCACTTGCACATAAAGCTGGAATGAAAACATTGTTTCTGAGCCTTAAAGACTCCACAATTCTTTTCCCACTACAGGCAAGAAAAAAAAATCACTGAATTTCCACTCTTGGATCCAAGGCTGCGAGTTAAAAATAAACCTGTCGGAAAGCTGCTCCAGACGGCATCTCAGTGGCACAGGGACCTGCTGCTTTGGGAAAAGACCTCCATGTCCCAGCATGGTCAGCCCCAGCCAATGTTTTGCTCATGGATTGATGCTTGAGATGGAGATGCCTGTGGTAAAGCCCGGGCTAGGAGGCAGTTTGGGGTGCAGGATGCTGACGGAAAGCAGAGAGCGGGTGATGCTCACAGGCAACTTGCAAAGTGTGGTGTGAGCTCGCACAAGCAGCAGCCAGGTCGCTTGTGTAACTTCATTCTTTCTGTGATTAATGAAGCCCCTGCACAACAGCTGCCTAAACCCCAGCGCATTCTGATTTAATAAGCCCGTTATTTTATGCAAGTAAAACAATCATTAACATTTAGCAAGGAGCAGCAATTATTCTGGCTTTGTATCGATTCTCCACTGCCAGCGCAGGCGACGCTGCGAGGAGCCACGCTGGGAGCAGCCACATCCCAAAACCTGCCTTCGGACACATACACTTGCGAGTGTTTAATCATCACATAATGAACTGCCAGGCCTGGGTACCCTAAACCAGGCTCAGCTCTTCCCCTCCTCCTTGGGATCGTCTGTCTCCACTGTCATTCTTTATCCCAATTCTTCAATGGATTAGTGCCAGATCCTACCCATTACAGAGTAAATATCCCCGAGCCAGGGCTGGCAATGAAAAGCAGCACACCTCCCGACAAGGTGGATTGCTGCTAACACCTCATCTCCCAGCACGCAGCGCTCTTACCTCCGGGGACATGGAGGAGAAAACAAAGCCAATCACAAAGCACAAGCCCCCACCTCCTGCTGCACGTAAAACCCTGGGGAAGAGGCACAAAGGAGCCACGCATCAGCTGGGATTGCATCAGGCAACGAGGTGGCTTCTTGGGGTCCCCCCAAGCACCCCTGGGATCACCGTGTTTGGCTCCTGCTGCATCCTCAGTGGGTTGAAGTGTGGCCCTTCGCCCCACAGCTGTGGGTTTGGCCAGAGCTGATGGAGCACTTGGCTGGGAATGGTGCTGTCGGCAGGCGCAGGAGTGGAGCAGGAGGTTCCCCAAGCCTGGATGAGCCAGCATAGGGAAAAGCCAAAGCCAGGCCCTGCAGACCCCTGGAGAGGGGAGAGTCCCATGGCACAGCCTGAAGGACCGTGATATCCAGCTCACTCACATCCCAAACCACCGGGGCCATCCATCCTCATACTCGGAGCATCCTGCTAACCTGGGGGGGGGGGGAAAGAGAGACCGCCTGCATGGGATGGAGCAGAACCAGGCCAGGCTGGAGGGCAGGGATGGTCTTGGGCAGCCAGGGTACCTGCACCCCCAGCTCTGCCTCCTCCACCTCCCACTGTGCCTGGCCAGGCTGATCCCTTTTCCACACCGAAGGATTCACAGTGTGCTCCAGACTCATTAATTCCCATGGGATTGCACATTGCCATAGCGACCTAGGCAACCCAGCACGATGCCCACAGCCCCCAGACCACCATCCATGGATGCTCATGGTGGGCTCCCTCCACAATCTCCTTCCCGGGGCTCGGGAGCTGCTGCCATCAGCAGGAATTCCTCCCAGTCATTACAGAATTGATTCAATTTGCTCTGCTCCGTAATCCTATTGCAGCTTAACATGCAAAACTGTCTGGAGCTTTTCTCACCTTCCACAAAGGCTCCTTTCAGAGCTCGCTCCTCTTAGTCTCGATGATAAGGAGCTGTGGGGCCACATGGGTAAGGATGTGCTGGGTGCTGCACCTTGCTGGAGAGCAGCCTCCTCTCGGAATTACTCTCCTAATTACACCTGAGAGGCTTTTGGTGGGGACCTGAACTAATTATTCCCACTTAACACCTTCATCACCTTCCTGGCTATTGGCCGTCAAGGGGAAATGAAAATGAATGTCTCTGAAAATAAATGATGAAAATGAGGCTATTCCGGCCTCATAAGGGGGTTTCTCCATTCCCAAGGACTGTCCTGTTCCTTTTGGGGGCTCACTAGAGAGTCAAAGCCCCCATCAGCCACGGCCACAGCTGAGCACGAGCCCTGCTGAGAGCCGGGGCCGGGGGGAGGTTGGCAATAGCTTGAGCTCCTCCACACACCCAAATCTCCTCGGCCAGATGGTTGGGTTGATTACACGCTTCCCAGGTCACCCGAGGGCAACACCAGCATCTCCACAGGCCCACCAGCTCCCAGTGAGGAGCCTCAGATAGGGAAAGAGCTTTCCCCCCCCCCCTTTCCACCCTATTTGCTGCCAGTGGGAGCCCATTCGCTTCCCTTCTTCACTCCCAGGGAAGGACGGATACAGCAGACAGAGAAAAGCCACCACCGTGCACCCGATGCCATGAGCTTCAAGGAGTGTTTGGGCATCACCAGGTTCAGTTTTAATCCACAACAAGCAGAAAGAGTGGAAGCAAATAGGTGTGGGGATGGTTGGATGCACAGCGCCTCGGACACTGGCCTCCTTGTTCCCCACCAGCCACGCTGCAAGGCTGGAGCGGGGGAAACCTAATCCCTGCTCCCTCCCTGCTCGGGTTTCTCAGCTTTTCTGTGTTCAAGCACTGAGGAGGCAGCAGCAGCAGCAGCACTAACAAAACACGATGGTGGCGTCAGCCCTTGAGACACAAGGATTTAACGCCCAGTGCATTACAAGCAAGGCTGGGATGGAGCAAGGTTTGCATGTGCTGCGCTCCTGACTCCTTCGTTTATTCCAAGCTCCTAAACCAGAATAGACCCTGGCAATGGGGGGGGGGGGGGTTAATCCTTATCAAGACCATCCAAGAGGAAAAGACCCCCAAGCAAAACTCAGAAGGGATGGGGGAAGAGCACCTGGATTAACTGAGGTACAGGGATAACACTGGGGACATCAGGTTCCTGGTGAGGTGCAGTGATTTCCTAGGACGGATGTGCCACTGTCACTGGGGGAATGCACCTGATTTCGGGGGTGTTGAGAGAGTTAATCAACCAGCACTTGAAAGACGTGCAAATACCAAGTGTTTCTTGCTCGACACTTAAATACTCACTTTTTTTCGCACCTTAAAAATAGATCAATGCATGATTAGATTCAGAGCGACCAGGTATTAGCACTGCAAAAGGCGTGTGAAAACCCCAGCTCAGGCTCCTTGCAAACAGTGAATGGTTCCCAGTGCACGTGGAAGAGCTTCTCACCACCAAGAGTAACCCAATTCCTGCTGTCTTGTCTCATCACTCAGCTCTCCTATGAGAATTAGAGCAGGATGGGGAGCTCACACCGGACTCCCTGCCCTCGCTGCCATGGCTAGAGAGGAGAGGTGATGCCACAAAGCAGGGAAAGGCCAATACCCAGTCTGGGGCTGCATCCTGGCTCTATCCAGCCCCTCTGGGCAGGAGAGCATCCATCCAATTCACTTCATTTTCCAGCTGCAACGTGAACCTCTCTCCCTCCAGAAGTGCTCAGGAGCAGGTTGACGTTTCCCACCCGCAGCAGATCACCACTGGAGCAACTCAATTGAGGGAGAAAAAAAAGGTATTTCCTCTTTCTAATCCACACACAAAGAGCCCTCAGCCTATATTTATCCACCCTGAACTTTATCTGCTGCAGTTATTCGTCTGGAAATGTAATCAATCTCCCTTCCAACAGCACCAGCCCCTTCAGCTCAGTGGCTGCGCTCCCCTCCGCATCCAGAGGCGTTCAGCAATGAAACCTGGTGTGTAACTAAGACAACAAATACACAGCTTTGAAAGCACAACTTTCCCTGCGCAGGAGAGCACCTGCATCTGTTCAAACTCTGCTTTGTGCAAAGGCAGGAGACGTGGTCCCAAAGGACCCACCGGCTGCAGGAGCAATGGGGCAGGCAGCAGCAATGCGGTCGTCCCAAAAGCAGCCACTTCAGGACACCAGGACCCGGTTCCTGATGTGTCCCATCTGGAATAGCTTAGGCTCTGCACCGTGCCACTGAAGGTAAGGTTTCCAAATGAAAGCAAATGCTTCAGATCTGCTGCAGACCAGAACCTTGACCTCAGCGTTGCCTATCTCTGGTTACCGGTCCTTGCCCAGGAAACACTGCAGGGCTCAGCTTACCAAGAAAATAAAAGAGCTGAAGGTTTCAAGCCTTGTAAAGGAGCAAAGCTCCTGCCAATGGACAAAACCACTCCGTGTTCTCGCTGTCCTTACACTGGGAATGGGGGATGTGAAGGCTTTTTGCATGAGGTGGGAAGCGTTTCAAGGTATCGTGCCTGCATGTGATGGGTGGATGTGTGAAAGGGGGTTACGTGACTGGGAGGAGTTGTTCAAATATTTATACAGCCTGAGCCTCCTTGTTTCCTGCCCCCAGATGAAGTCCTCCTAATGCAGTGTAACTAAACAAGTCCTTTCCATGCAGCCTTTCCGAGGACAATTGTGGCTGATACAGTGAGTGGGGTGGCAGTGTTTCAGCATCCCCATGGGGATGAAAACCAGTGGCCTTAAGGCAACAGCTACCCTGCACCCCAGCACTTGCAAGACCCCAGGGCAACACCATGCCACCAGCAGAGAAAACAGGCTGGGTGCTGGGTACCGTGCCCCATAGGTGCTGGATGCTGAGCCCAGGGTGCACCAGCAAGGACAGACACCCAGCATCAATTCCCTTCTCTTTAAGGGAGGAAATGTTGCGTTTGCCAAGGAAAGGAGGTCTCCAGCAGCTGGAAGCTGATGTCCACCATGGATGGAGGAATCCTGGGAATGGCTGAAGGTAATTCCCTGGTGCCTACAGAGCAAAGCATCCCCAGCCTGGGCACCTCAAAGCATCCCACCCGCGGGGTCAGAGTGGGGCTGCAATGACCCAGGGGACAATCACTGTTGTGCACTTACAACAGGCCAATGCTGGAGTGGGGACAGACCCCACAGCCCAGCTGGAGGCTGCTGCATCACCCCTCAAGGGGATTAGCAGAGCGGAAGGAGCCATGCAAAGGGACCACTCTTCATCCCATGGATACAGCAGCGTCCCGGTGTGACACAGACCTCCCTGACTGTAAGCTGTAGGGCCAGCATCCTCCCTGACGTTCAGGTGGGGAAACTGAGTCACAAACCAAAATGCAGCATCTCCCCACAAGCCTAGTAAAGGATCAAGGAGTCCTGGCCTCCATCTCACACAACCTTATCCTCAGGGGATGCAGAAAGCCAAAAACTGCTGTGTCTGAAGGTGATAGGGTCATGACCTGGTCCAGCAGCGTTCCCAATGCACTCACAGCACTGTCCAGCCCTGCTGCAGTGATGGGGCTCCCCAGGAAGCAAAAAAAAGGGAGGAAAAACCACCAGGAAAAAGCTATTTCCAGCTCTCCAGCCTTTTTCTTTTCCTTTTTTTTTTTTTTTTATCCAGATCTAAAATTGATTAAAATAAACCCAGTGATCTGACTGAGCTGTTTCTATTTAGGACCTGAATAAAGACTCGCGAGCGCAAAAGCTTATCTGCTTTGGAGCTTTTTTTCCCCCAACCATATCAGTTGCTCTAATAAAAGCTTCAGCCTCTCCCTGCCAGCCTCCTCGCACTCACATCCCTTCCACTGTCACGCTTCCACCCCTCCAACTACCACTTCCATTGATTCCTCCTCTGACTGGAGCAAGCGGCCAGGTCCCCCACTGCTATTGCTCAGCAGAGCAGCGACAAGGTTACGACTCGCCTGGCTGCTGCGAACTCCACCACAAAACCCTTCAAAAGGCAAGGGTTTCGGTTAAAAACCCTGCTGCCTTCTCCCTGTTTGTTTTCATGGCTGCTGGTGATCTTCCCCCCACATTCCCGGCCCTGCACAGGGCTCAAAGCCTGGGTGCCCCCCCAGTGCCAGAAATGATGCTCCAACCATGGGACACGGTTTGCATGCAAAGGAAGCAGCCAGGCTTGGGTGCAAGCAAGGTGGGAAAGAGAGGCCAGAGCCTTGGATGGAGGCAGATGCCTGGCTGTGTCCAGGTCCCCTCGGCTATTTAGCTGTGGATGGGGAGAGCAGGAGCCCCAGCTCAGTGCTGAGAGCACGTCTGGATGCTCAGACTGGGGATGGGGCACTGTAACGATAGGACAGGCTGGATGGGGCTTGGAGCAAGCTGCTCTATGGAAGGTGTCCCTGCCTGTGGCAGGGGTTGGGGCTGGATGAACTTTAAGGACCCTTCCAACCCAACCCATTCCATGATTCTAGGAATCGCTGGGGTGCAGCACAGGGGATGGGCAGAGGAACGTGTTCCCACTCTCCTTGCTGCAACACAACCCCAGCAGCAGGTTTGGCCATGGCACCACCCTCACCCAGCTCTCAGAAGCAAACCCAGGCTCCTTCCTCTGCCCCACGGCCGGTTCAGCGAGGGACAGGGTGAGGATTAAGGATGCGATAGCGAAGGGATTACCCGGAGCCCTCGCTGGGCACTCGGATCCCGACGGATTGCTGGTGCCGTGGGGGGAGGGCAGCATAAAACCTTTGCATCTGATGGGGTTTTATGGTGTAATCAAATGAAGGATTTACCTGGGGAGGCTTCAATGCGAAAATGACAGCAGGGAGGTGGCAGAAGCAAGGGGCACCCATTGCAACGCTGCAATGGGTGAGCAACCCTCATCTGGCCAAAGGGGTCAGGGATTTCTATCCCTCTGCCAGTCTTATCCAAGCACCTGCACCCCCTTTTCACCCATAAGGACACTGAGTCACAGAGCACATCCCCAGCATGGCTGGAAGCCAGCGCTCCATCAACCTCACACCATAACCTCTGAAAGGGGCAGGAATCTGCCTTGTTCTTCCTTACAGCCACAAACATCAGCACCCCAAAGAGCACCCCAATGCCCACATTGCCCCCAGCAGCCTGGAGCTCCCGCTCATCCCGGTTCCAGTTCTGCCTTTCCTCGTGCCTGCTTCCCGAAAGGCACAAGGACACGCGTCTGTAGATAAAAAGCCCTATTTTTAGCACTTGGTATCATGAACCTCTGGGACTCGCTACTACGCGCTGGCATCCCCAAGGACAAGGTTTCAGATTGAGGCATCAAACCCCGGGATGGGGAAGGCGCGTTAACATCAGCCAGAACAAAAACCAGGGGATACACCTGAACGTGGCTGGTGTGAAGAGGGTGTCCCCTCCTCTCCCCATAGGAAATGAAGAGGTTTACACCCTCCAGCTGCCCTCACAATGTGGGTTTGGGGTCAGATCCAACCCTGGGTGCGGGAAGCGGAACAGCTCTGCTCTCCCTGGCCCCCAAACCCCACCAGCACCAAGCTGAGCCTATTGGGCTGGACGCTGAACCCCCCAAAACCCCACCACCTCCCTTTGTCCCTCCTGTCCCCATGGCTTTATCTCCATAAGCCGATTGCCGGCGCTGCTGCCGGTGCGGGGCCGCCCGTGGTGAAGGTCCATGGTGCAGGTGAAGCAGTGGCAGGAGCCTGTCTGTGAGCATTAAAGGGAATTACAGCCACTGCTTAACCAGCCAGAGCAAGGCAGGAGTCAAGGTGCAATCTGAGAGTGGTCCCCAACCAAGAGCATCCTCCCCAGGGCTCCCTGCTGGGAGATGGGTCCCGTCATTCTCCTTCTTGCTCCTAACCTTGGCAGGTCTGGTCCGAACCTTCCCTGAACACAGGTAGGAGATGCCCATGGGCTGTTTTCCCTCATAAGGAGGACGTAGAGCTGTTGGAACAAGCCTGAAGGAGCCGTATAAACCCTTCTGACTTGATTACACGGTCCTTTCTAGGCTTAAAACTTACCAACCAAGGTATATCCATTATATATATGCAAAACCTACCAACCCAGGTATATCCAAAGGTATATCCATTACATATATGCAAAACCTACCAACCCAGGTATATCCAAAGGTATATCCATTACATATATGCAAAACCTACCAACCCAGGTATATCCAAAGGTATATCCATTATATGTATGCAAAACCTACCAACCCAGGTATATCCCAAGGTATATCCATTATATGTATACAAAACCTACCAACCCAGGTATATCCCAAGGTATATCCATTATATATATACAAACCCTACCAACCCAGGTATATCCAAAGGTATATCCATTACATATATGCAAAACCTACCAACCCAGGTATATCCCAAGGTATATCCATTATATATATACAAACCCTACCAACCCAGGTATATCCCAAGGTATATCCATTATATATATACAAAACCTACCAACCGAGGTATATCCGCGTCTTAGGATGATGCAGGGCAGATGGAAGCTGCTGGAATGGGTGGGAGGCAGCGGGGCCAGATCCAGGCCCTCTCCTGCTACATGTGCCCCCATGGATTAAAAAGGTCCCTGGTTTTCTCTCCCTAATTATAGCCAGGAAAGGTTTCCACACAGTCTCTGCGTTCCAGCTCCTAATTACAATGCAGAGTGTGCAAAATACAGGTCACCCGGCGCTATTATTACACACCTGGATGGTTTCCATTAATTAAGGAGGGGGAAAAGGGAATCTGTGGAGGGAGATGTGCAACACGGGAGCCTGGAGCGATGGAGGTAAAAATACCCGGCACGGGTGACTCATGGGCACTTGGCAAAGCACAACCAGCACCAGGACACCAAGCAGATGGGCTCTAAAGATGCGTTAATGGCACGTCCCCATCTCTGCTGGCTCCATGGGTGATGCCATAGGAGTCCCAGCTGGGGATAATGGGGTATTTGGGGTGTCTTTGTGTATAGAGGAGGAGAAGCACAGAGCGAGCAGTGGGTGCTGTGCTGAAGTGGGTGGGTGAGTGAGATGCTCTCCTCAGCAGCACATAAATACCCATCGGCTGGAGCAGAGGGAGCCTCTGCTCCCACCAGCATCACACAGGGAGTTAATCATAGGCTTCATAGTGCAACACCAGGACCCTTCACAACCCTCTTTATGCACCCAGATGGGCTCCCAGGAGCAGCATTTGAGTTCACAGGAGCCTCTTTACACCCTTCCTCACCCTTCCCAAGCAATACAAGGCCAGCTCCGGCTCCCACTTTGGGGAGCTTCGCTTAGCTCAAGCGAAGAAACGGCTCAAAGAAATAAATAGCTCATATACAGAAATGGGGCTGTTATTTCTTTGTGCCCCAGTTCTCAGCCCTGAAGCCTCATTTCAGCCGGGTTGAAAGGCTCCCTCCAGCCAAGCGGCAGCTTGTTCCCTGCCTGCTCAGATAACAGTCCTTTGCTAACAATGAAAAGGCAAGGAAAAGAGCAATTACCCTTTTCAAAAGCCAGCCAAGCGCAGCCCCAGCCCTCCCGCCCATCCACCAGGCTGGGCTGGTCCTAGCACTGAGATACAGGCAGGGACCAGCAGCGTGGATTTGGTCCCTATGACCTGTAGATCCCCTCCTTTACCAGGGAAAAACCCTTCCCTGCAGACGGGAAAAGGCTTTGGGATGCTTGTGCAGCCGCATCCATGGAAAGAAGGGGACCACAGTGTTTTAGCTCATGTCCCCTCCTTAATTTTCAGTGGAACAGGGAGGACAATGCTCAATTGTGCTATGGGAGGAAGAAAATGATCTCAGAGCTGCTTGTGGAAGGAAAGGTTTGGTCTAGAAATGCCTCTGTGCCAAGAGAAATCACCCACAGACGGAGGCGGAACACTGGAACCGGGCACACCACACCTCAAATCTCTTTTCCATGAGGATTCCCATGGGGAGCAGCCGGGCTCAGCCCTCCCCAGGAGCAGCAGAGATGGGATGAGCTCAGCACGGTTATTTGGGGACATGGGGATAGAGCCCAGGACCATGATCCAGGCTGAAAACCTCTTCTGCTTTCAGGCACGTGATGCTCTGTCCCAGCCAGAGTGACTCAGGAGGCAGAAATCCCCCTTATCCGAGGCCACCATCGTGTTACTCCCTCCATGGAGAGCACCATGGAGTGACTCCTGCCACTTGTAGGTGATACTGGCACAGGTCAGATGCACCACAACTATTTTCTCCCACCGCTGAAGAGATAAAGGAGAAACCTGGACTCCCTCAAACAGCCCCTTGGGGAGCATGGGATGGCTTTGGTGAGCCAGGGTGCTGTCTCCGTGCCAGGGGATGCTCCATTGAAACCACAGGAGAAGCAGCTGCTGGAGGAAAAAGCCTTTTAATGACCACAAAAAGCAACTGTGGGATTTCTTTTAACCTTATTTTGTGTTTTCAATGCCCCTTCATTTCCCAGGATTGGTTAAATTGTGGTCATTATGGTGGTGAGGGGAACACTGAGCCTCTGAGGATGGGCTGGGGTGAGAAGAGGATTGCTGTAGGGGCAGATCTCAGCCCCTTTGCTCTTAAAGGGAGGATTCTCCAGCCCTACAAACTATCCTCCTTTTCCCACCTCCTTTCCCTCCCATTTGCTGCCTCAGTTTCCCTATTCACAGCATCATTTTAGGGATGCTGGAAGCAATGGAAATGGCAGTAAATGCACGAAAACACAGGGAGGTTGTGGGGATGCTTCATTCCTGCCATGTTTAGGTGGCACGGGAAGGAGAAAAACTATCGCTACCCTGATGCCATGAAACCCATCACCTCCCTGCCCCTACAACTGCTGCAGTTCAGTTCCTGGAGCCCTGTTGCCCCTCCCAATCCCTTCTCACGTTGAGCCACAGCTAATGAACCTCCTAATAATGATGAATTGGGAATAGATTAAAGCCTCTTGCGGGCAGCTGGAGATTAATATCGACTCCTCTTCTCCACCAGCACACCCCCCGAACCACTGATGAGAAAACGAAGGACCCCTTTTCCCACACAGCCCTTTTCCTTATGGCCTTTAATTGGGAATAACGAACCGAGGGGGGATGCGGCGCTGACCGCCAGGCTGGGGTGGTTGCAAGCTGGTGTGTGCTCAGTGGAAGGAGTCGCTGCCCACCTTCCCCGGAGTTGTCATGGAAATTGGAATGGATGCCGATTAAGATGCTGCGCTTGCCAAATGCAAACGTGCCGCAATCTCCAGAGGGACTCCAGCCTGGAGGAGTCATCCAGAGCCGGGTTAAAGGGGAAGCATTGGAGGGACACCCAGCCGCTTGATGGGGATGGAGAGAGAAGAGAGGGGCCTCATCTCATCCCAGCCAAGCTTCATGCTTCACAAATGCAGCTTCAATGGGATTTTCCTGCCTTATCACTAAAAGGAACTAAAAACCCCCAGAACATTGGGAAGCAGGGAGCTGGGTTGGGATCCTCCAGGCACTGCTGCTCAAGCGCCCGCTGCAAGCAGGGATGGAGCTCAGCACCCATCCCAGTAACTGGGGGATGTGCCGATTGGAGCGGGAGGCAATCCCAAAGCTTCATCCCAAAACTGCAGCCCCACGAGCATCCGCTGTTCACTCCAGAGGTGGAAACAGGACCGGACACAGGCACAGGGCCCCAGCACCACTGGGATGTGCCCGATGGATGGTGAGAAGTTGCTCGGAGCCGCCTGAGCCCACAGTCATGCAAGCAGCCAGAAATAGACCCTATTTCCATATGTAGGACGGAGCCCGCAACGCCAGCGTGGCCACGACCTACTTTCCCGCATCCCGGTGGGATGTGGGTGCATTCCATGGCTGCGGCAGGCTCGGCTCAGCACCCGCCCCCCCCCGGCAGAGGAGCCCACCCCCTCGGCAAGAGCAGAAATAGGCTGGGAGTCCCGCTTTTGACGCAAAACCCGGGTTTCACACCCAAACCGGCAGCTCCCGGGGGATGCGATGGCTGCCGGCGCCTCCGGAGCGCTGCCGGCAGTGGGATCTATATGGGAAGGGGCTGACGGGCTCGGAGCTGCTGGTGGGTTTAATCACAGGCTCATTGCAACTTGCTTTGGACCCTGAGCAAGCTCAGGCCCCGCTTCCCACACGTGCCACGTGCTGGGGCTCAGCTCCTCACATCTCCGTCTCCTGCTCCTCGTTACCATTCCAAAGCCCACCAGCACAAGGCTCTTCCAGCACCGAGCACACGGTACAGAGACCCCCACGCACCCTGCACACGCTATTGTTGAGTTTATAAGCCTTTTTGCACCACTGAACATAACACAAGCAGCTTTTACCAGTGCCTCTGGGATGCTCCTTCCCTTAAGGACTGCACAAACTAATTGGTTTCTGTACAAACACGGCCTTTTCCATCAAGTTAACACAAGAAAACCCAAACATAATCCATTGCTGCTGAGCATCTTCCCACTCGCAGGGTTTGCCTGCAGCTTGGAATTGAGGATGGCAACCGGGAGTTCCCAAGGGGAGGAATGCCGATACTTATTTCACAGCCTGTTGTTGCCCCCAGCCTGGGCAGCACTCAGCGAATATCCAGGCAGGAAGGAGGGTTCTGCTCCATGTTTCCTATAGTAGTAAAGATTAAAAGCAGCTTTAGCTTTCTGGTGGAAATAACCCTGCCTGACACGTTCTATTTGTTCAGAGCTATTCAGGGCTTCCAGTCTCTGCCACTGGAGAATGACTTAGTATTGTAGAGTGAAAATAAAATCCACCTCAACCAGCTCTCGGTTATAGTCCTGGAAGCAAGTGAGGAACAACCTCACTCAGTGATTAGTCAATGCACTGTCAAATTTACCAGGATCCCCAGAGCACGATGGTCAAATGCACCAGCATTCCTGCACGGGGACGGGTAGCAGCATCCCTGTGCACAAACGGGTACCAGCACCCCTATGCACAAACGGGTACCAGCATCCCTATGCACGAACGGGTACCAGCATCCCTATGCACGAACGGGTACCAGCATCCCTATGCACGAACGGGTACCAGCATCCCTATGCACGAACGGGTACCAGCATCCCTGCGCGGGGACGGGTACCAGCATCCCTGCACGGGGACGGGTACCAGCATCCCTGCGCAGGGACGAGTACCAGCATCCCTGCACGGGGACGGGTACCAGCATCCCTGCACGGGGACGGGTACTGTCAAATGTACCAGCATCCCATAGCAAACCACCCAATGACACCCAGGACCCACCCTTACCCTTTCAAACCCTGCAACTTCTCACCCACAACCCGAAAGCCATCAGACCAGGAGGCAAAATAAAGCAGGGAAAGCTCCATCCCAGATGATTTCAGCAGGAGAAGCTGTGAGGATTGTTCCACCCCATGCCCAGCTTCTCCCCTATGGAGATATTTCTGGCCCCTGTACAGAGCAAGGAAGAACCTCTCCACACAGTGACCGTCTCCCACCACACACCGTGTTTTCCTCCAAGCCTCAGCTCCAGAAGTCGAGGGATTCCTTGTGCTTGGAAAAGCATTTCCAGCCTTAAACAAGCAGGAAAGCTGGAAAACGACACCCTGGGAAGCTCTCACAGCCCAGAGGGGGAAGGAAACAGACCCAAAGTTTCAGGTTCACTAAAGAGGAAGATGTTTTGTCCTAGGTTTCGCTGCTGGGGTGATGGCATTGGAAAGGCACATCCCTGCTACAGCAACCAGAAAATCAAGCCATTTATCAGCCTGAAACACCAACTGACCCTTGGGTTTTAGGTCAACCCAGGCCGGCTTCTCCTCACAACAGGTTCTTCCTGTTATCCCACTTTCCTACACTCAGTGGAACCATCAGCCCCAGGAAAAGGAGTTTTTCTGCAGCAGAGCCCGCTGTGCCCCAGCACCATCCTGCCCAGGTCACCCAGACCTGCTCTTCCTCCTCACATTCCCCCTCCTGGGCTTTTCCTTCCTCTTTCTCATATGAGCAAGGTTCAAGCCATGCTGTGCCCAGAGCCACCCATCCGGGATGGGCAAACCCTGGGAGCACCACAACCACAGTGGGCCCTCAACCTCTATCTTCCTGACTCAAAGCAGCAGCTCCGGTCCTCAGCCAGGTTAAAGCCTTGGCAGAAGGAAAGGAGGAGCCATACAAAGCCACCAAAGCACTGATTTGTAGGCAGGGAAGTGCAAGGCTTGAGCAAAGGAGCTTGACCCCGCTGCCCGCTGGGAAAATGGGGATCATTTTCCCCTGGAAACCACTGGGTCAAGCAAAGTAGCATCGAAATTCCCCTTAGGGCAGGATTTGGCCTGTTTCTGCAGAGCGGCTGTTTCCCCTCACCTCCTGCCCCATCCTCACCGCAGGAAGGGGTCATTCACACACCATAAATCCCTCTGCACTCAGAGCTTCCCTAATTAACAACATCCAGAGACATTCAGGCGGCACCAACCCTGCCCCGGCACCGCTGCAAACACCAGGAACAAGAAGGAACCCAGTTAACTTCTTGGTGCCCTTTAAGTCAAGGCTTTGGACAAGGGCCTGTAGGGACAGGCCAAGGGGAATGGCTTGAACCTGCCCGAGGGGAGACTGAGATGAGCTCTTAGGCAGAAGCTCTTCCCTGTGAGGGTGCTGAGGCGCTGGCACAGGGTGCCCAGAGAAGCTGTGGCTGCCCCATCCCTGGCAGTGCTCAAGGCCAGGTTGGACACAGGGGCTTGGAGCAAGCTGCTCCAGTGGAAGGGGTCCCTGCCCGGGGCAGGGGTTGGAGCTGGATGAGGTTGGGTTATGGGAGGGGGGTTAGAGCTTGTCCCATCCTCCAGAGCCATGGCGGTGGGAGAGGAGGAGGCACGGAGCCCACAGCCCCAGCTGAGGATGGGGAGCACTCAGAAAAGAGCTGGAATAACACAAAGCGCGTTGTTGGGTTGGTGATCTTGTTTTCCCCTCTAATTGCTCCGCTGTTTTAACAGACAGACATTTCCTTGGCAATTTTCAAGGGCTATAAATGTTTTATGTTCCTTTCCTCTGCACTCAGACAGCAACTTTGACTGATGCTTGGCATAAGCAAGACCCGGAGTGGAGCAACGCAGTGCTGCCAGGGAGTAAAAGGACCTGGACACTGGCCTCAGGGAGAAGATCCAGCCTGGTATCCACATGGAAAGTCATCATCCTTCCCCATAGTGTCATCTCCTTCCCCCCCACTCCTAGAAGGGAATCCCACCACCCATGCAAGAGAAGATGTCTTTCCACTGCAGACAACTATAGATAGTGCCTAAAGCCTTTGGGAGCTTTGCTGCTCTCTGAGATATTTATAGCTGGAAGCAAACTGATTGCACTCACTGGCAGCAGCTGGAATTGCATCGGGAGAGGTGAGATCCAGCCCATGCCTGATGCAGGGGAGTGGGCGCTGGGTGGGCATCCAATAAGTCCCAAAACCACTGGTTCCTTGCACTGTTGTGGGAGAGATGATGCAGGATGCTCAACTGCTGGGGAGAGATGTAGAATCATTGAATGTCAGCCTGGTTTGGAAGGGATCTTAAAGCTCCTCCAGCTCCAACCCCTGCCACGGGCAGGGACCCCTTCCACTGGAGCAGCTTGCACCAAGCCCCTGTGTCCAACCTGGCCTTGAGCACTGCCAGGGATGGGGCAGCCACAGCTTCTCTGGGCACCCTGTGCCAGCGCCTCAGCACCCTCACAGGGAAGAGCTTCTGCCTAAGAGCTCAGCTCAGTCTCCCCTCGGGCAGGTTCAAGCCATTCCCCTTGGCCTGTCCCTGCAGGCCCTGATGCAGAGTCCATCTTCAGCATCCAACCGGGAGGTTTTTGGCCAAATCTGCAGCAAAGAGGACACAGAGCTGAGAGGCTCCCATTCAAACACCCAGGCACTGAACCCAACCCGTTTTACCGACAGCATTTCCCATGGGAAGGGGAACTCACCCCACGCTGCCCCTCACCTGCTCTGAGCATCCAAAGTGGAGCAGGAGGGAGGAAATGGCCCCTTCTCCCCAAAGCCTGGCCCCAGCCCTGCTCCCCTCACACTGCTGGGGGAGGGCCCAGCCTAATTGCTAGCAGCTTGTCCTGCTCACGGCCTGACTTTAATGCAGCCCATCAGGCTGAATGCTCCGGCCAGAGGAGGGAAAATAAGGGAGAGGGATGGGGAGGGGGATGCGGCCACCATTTCCTGAACCAGGGATGCAAAACCCCACCGGCATGAGGATGGGATGAGGGGCAGGTTGGGAGCATGGGGGCTTTGCCCCCTAATCCTGCCCCATGGAAAGCAACTGGTCCTTTCCTTGTCCCAGCCTCACCAGCATTATGAAGCTGCCCAACATGGATTCAGTCCTGCTTTTCCTGCAGGGGTTACAGCGCTGGGATGCGCAGCCCTCGGGAATTGCTGCAGATGCATTCTTTGCTCCCACTGGAGCTGGCGAAAGAAACGGGGAATTTGGAGCTGGGTCACAAGGAAAAGCCCACATTTGGGTCCCTGGGACCCTCTCCTGTACCAGTGGGTGCTTTACAGCCAGGATGGCTCCAGCCGCATCCTCAGCATCGCACCAGGCTGGTGGCACCAGCAGGAAAAAAACCCTTGGGAGGAAACCAACACAAAACCAAGCCAGAAACGCTCTTTGTACCAGACACAGGAGGACCCCACGGGGTTCATCCCCCCCAGTCCCTATCCCGCTGCTTTTAGCCCAGCTCAAAACCCAAGTGCACAAAGGCTGGAAGGGAGCATCCTGAGGAGACAGCCCCAAAAAGTCACTGTTTAGACCCAAACCCTCTTTCAGCTCTGGTGGGAGGGAGGCAGGACCCAAAGCTATTGCTTCCTTCAGACCCTGCCTGTTGCCTTCTCTCTACAGCTGGTGTAATTCCAATTTCCTCTCGGACTGGGGCTCATTTGGAGCTGGATTGCTGCATGCAGAGCCTGGCCAGGCTTCTTTATTCCTCTTCTCCTCATACCAATTGAAGTCCCCATATAGCAGCCTGTTTGTGGGTCTTGTTTTGGATGCTACAGACACAGCTTGAGGTTGGTTGTCTGCAAAGTGAGCCCAAACTTTGGTGAATGGAAACAACCCATCACAGATGCTGGGAGCTGCATCCAGGCGGCTCCACTCACCAGAGCATCCCAGCCTGGGGCAGCTCCAGCATCTCCAGTGGGTACCCAAGAAGCCCGCTGGGGTGATGATGCCCCACAGCCACTAAACCCAGCACAGGACCCTATTTCATCCCAGCTCATTCCACTTGATGCCTCTGATGGCCAGACCCTCACTCAACACCCTGATTAGCAAATACATATCAACACACTCCCTAACACCAGGATCTCCCATTTGCTCTATTGGAAGGTGTCCCTGCCCATGGGAGGGGGTTAGGACTGGATGAGCTTTAAGGTCCTTTCCAGCCCAAACCAGGCTGGGATACTGTGATTTATCCTGGAGGAGATGGTGCCAAAGGGAGCGGTGATGCCAGCTGAGGACCGAAGCCCCCCAAAGCCATGGATGGGGACACGCAGATGTGTTCCAGCACCTCCAAAAAAGGGAAGCTCTCAATAGGAGCAGCTCCCACCAGAGCTGCATGAAAACCATCCCGGTTCATCAGCAAATACCTGGCAGCTCCGGGTTTTTCCACTGGGCCGGAGCCAGGGCTTGGGGAGGTTGAAGTGCCCATCCCTTCCTCCTCCCCATGCTCTCCATAGGCACCTCCTCCTGTGACACTCAGCTCTGGCTCTTAAACACTGTCACCAATAGCAGGAGATACCCACGACACCCTCACCTCACATGGAGCAAACACACATGGAACCATGCATGGAGAAGGAGCATTAAAGGCTGCATGATGCTACTTGACACAAAGCTTCCAAACTGGGAGGAAAAATGCATTATTCCAGCTTCCTCTGATTAGTCTTCATGGAGAGCTTTCCCAGTGGCAGCACTGGACACAACAGACATCCCCAGGACAGAAACCACCTGGAAAAGTTATCAGGAGCCCACTGGACCCAAAATTGCCTTAAATGAACTGGGCATGGTGGACTTGACACCTAGGTTGGGGTAGTAAAGCCCTTCGCATGCTCTCTGCCAGCATTACTCACTGCCTCTGCAGGGAAAACTGCTCTGGGGTGGGAGAGGAACACAGGAGCCTCTGTTCAGTTCCAGCTTCCCTTGCAGAAAATACGAAATAAATCAGATTTTTATCAAAAAAAGGAGCTCATTTTGGACCCAAACTCCCACTCCCTTTCCCCAAAACACAGCCCGGGAACGGACTTTCAACATCTCTAACACGAGCATCACTTCCACACCGCGCCAAACCCGTGCTCGGGACCACACGCCCTTGCTCAGCAGCTATGGAGCCTGCCCAACGCCGTTCACGGAGCAGCTTCATTCCCATCCCACCCCCCCTCCTCCTCTGGAAAACAGCGTTTTTTGGCAAAGGAACTGTTTTGCCAACAATTGTGCTCCTGCGACGGGACGCTTCCCCCCTGGCCCCAGCCTCCTCTGCCCCACACTGGGGCTGCAGCCGTGGGGACATGTGCCTGTCCCTATATAGAGTTGTTTTGCCCCCTTCTTGCTCCAACAGCCCCTGTTTCGCCTCTGGCCGAGCCCAAGCAGCAGCCCTGAGGTTGTTGCTGTTATTTTTATCTCGAAATGAATAGTTTGAGCCGCGGCCAAGCTGCTCCGAGGGAGGGAGATGCTTTGCATCGTGGCCGCAGAGATGTAAACACACGCCTGGGCAGGAGCAGAACAAACAGAGGCAGGCCCAAGAGAGCTGAACTCGCCTGTTCTGGGATGCTGGAGTGGAAAAGGGGGATGCGAGGTTCAAGAAGCATCACTCCCAGGCTGGGGAGCACGGTGGTACCCATCGCGGTTCACCCCCAGATCGATGCCATCCCTTCCCATCTGCTCAATGCATCGCGTGCGCTGCCCCAGAGGGGCTCAGCGCTGGTTTAGCCAGGACCAGAATGAACTTTTGGAGTCATTTTCAGCAAGAAGCCTTGAAAGAACCAGCTCTGAAGATGCTTTCACTTTCCCAGAGGAAACAGGAGCATCCCTTGTGTCACCCGCACAACACCAGGCTCCATCCCATTCCTTCCCAACCGCAACAAGGCCCCAGACAAGCGCGATTTGGAGAGGGCAGATGCTGCAGCCAGGCTCAGCTCCTCTGCCTGGATCTGGCCACATCCATCCCCCTGCCTTGACTTCCAGCAGCTCCCATCCTGCCCAGCAGGGCTGGGCACAAAGAGGGGGCCTTTGCCCTGTGCTTTGCTTATGAAGGTTACGGAATGCTCAGGAGCTTTGCACGAGAAACCCGGCATAAATAAGTGAATTAACTGGGAAGGATGCCACAAAAGATCCCTGCTCCCTCCTTGCCACCTCTGCTTGTGAAAGGCCCAGGGAGGGGAAGGACCACTGGGTGCTTCCTAAGGGAATTATTGCCCCCATCTTAATGCATTGCATCAAGGGAACATGGAAAAGCACAAAGTAAGGATGGAAAAGCTGGGAAATCCTCCCCAGCAGCCGCTGCTCCTGCCTCCATGCACACGTGTTGTGTCTCCAGGGACATGGATGGGGAGGGACGAGCATCTTCCACCGGGGCTGGGGTGGAAACCAGCAGCACGGCCCCTTTCTGCCCATGAGAGGCTCAATGGCATCCCCCGTTCCGCAGGATCAATCCTTCTGCAGCAGCTCCTGAGCCAAGGGAGCCTTGTGCAGGCGTTAAGCAGAGCAGGGAGGATGCTGAGGGCCACAGCTCCAGCAAAGGTACCCCCCCCTGCACACAGGGGATGCCAGGCCGTGTGCTGAAGGGGGTTTTGCTCCCCATCTCCTGAGCGCTGAGGCTGGGTTTGCAGAGGTGCTGAGTGATGGGTTCACACATCAGGGAGCAGAAGAAAAGCAAAGAGCACACCCAGAGCCACACAGGATGTGCTCGGACCTGGCATCCCTGCCCTGCTCCAAGCACAGGGAAGGCTCAGCGGGATGAGGACCCCAGGTCTAACACCCTGACCTAAAACTCTTCTAAAGCCTTTTGAAGGCTCCCATCTCCCGGAGCACAGCCCTGCATTGGGAGGCCCCGTTTTGTACCCGGCTCACGTTGTGCCGGGACGGGCATTCCCCCGGCCTGGCTGCTGTATCCCAGGGCTGCCGCGCGTCTCCCGGATGCTCTTCCAAGGGGAAAAGGAGCTTTAGGGAGACTTGGGGATTTAACCTCCCCTTTGCCCACCCCAGGGGCCAGAGGACCCTGCACCCCTTGAGATGCTCTGGGACCGCTCACTGCTTGCTTGTAAGGGGAAGGAGCTGGTGCTGAGCACGGCTGGATGAGGAGAGCCAGGATGTACCTATAGACAGGGCTGGGTCATTACATGCAACCACCTGGGGAGCCAGGCTGAGTCCTGGCAAGCTCATTACACAGCACGTGATGCAACAGCAGCCCCCAAAGCACCGGGATGCTGAAACCCCAACTCCTCCGCAGGGGGATGCTCCAATCCAAACCTCTGCGGCACCATGGGGCATCTGTGGGTCCCGCATTCCCCTTCATCCCAATGGGTTGAGCCGAGGGTGGGTTTTGAGGGGTTGCAAGGAGCAGCGGATGCCAGACCACATCCACCCTCACCCCATGGAAAGAAATCTAGGAGTGCATCAGAATCACCTCCCAACTCCCTACCAAGAGGAGCAAGATGAGGCTGGGCAGCAGCCCAGCAGGGACAGGAACAGGAACAGGGACATGAGCAGCCAGGACCCATGGAAAGGTTACAGCTAATCGATGCTCTCAGTAATTAAGGTGATGAGTTGATCCCTAATTAAGGTCACAGCTCGACCAGCAGCCAGAGCTAAGGCGATGTGTCCATCCCCAGCATCCCGAGGGATGCAGCCACTCCCCAGGCACCTCATCATGGCCCAGGGCACAGGCCGATCTCAAGGGTTAAAGCTCGTCAGCCCCCTGCACTTAATGAGTAAGCACCTAATTAACATGAGCAGCGCTGCCTGCTCTGCCTGTGCTGGCCCCAAACAGACCCCAGACACCACTTGGCCACCAGCGTCCCCACTGAGGCCCTGCGTGAAGGAGGAAGAGGAGGATGAAGGAGTGACCCCGCTGGCCTGTGGGGTGGGGAGCAGCCGGCCCTCCGAGCTGCACAGGACACTGCCCGCTCTTGGATTCTCAGGTGTCTAATAAGGGGTTGAGCTCACCCCCCTCACCCATGAGAACTGATGCAGCGGCTCCTCTCCACCGAGCTGCCTGCATCCCCAAGCAGGACCGGACCTCATCCTTCTCAGAGCGGTCCACAGCCGGCTCCAAAGCGATGAGGCAGGAGATGGGGACAGCAGGGATGGGCAGGGTGAGCTCCTTGCTGTTGCCAGACAAAACCAAGCCCATGTGTCCAGGACACTGTTGGGAAAATCCATTGCCAGGAGCGGGAGAGGCAGCTCCTGTCCCACGGGACACCCAAGGGTTAAAGGCAACCATTCCCGTGGGACCAGTTCCAGCTTCCCCAAACCAAGGCCAAGAGGGATCGCAGCCACCGGAGATGAAAGGGAAGCGCTGAGTTCCCGGAGACTTGTTCCCAAACACTCCAGCAATGCCGGTCCCTGCACCGAGGCCGGGAACACAGTGTCCAGTCCCTGCAGGGCAGAGAGCGATGCTCCGGGTGCTGCTCCAGGGAAGGTCTCCCTGGCAGGACCGGGGTGTGCGCTACCCAGGTGCAACTGCTCCAGGGGGTCCCCAGATCCATCCGCTGTCCCATTTGGGCATTCCCATCACACAGCAGCCAGCTGGGATGCACCAGATCGGTGCCAAGTCGCTGCTTCCCACCCAGATGACCGCAGGGAGAAGCCAAAACTGTGTCCAATGAGACCGAGTGATCTAAAAGCTCCAGTGAGGAGGGGGGGAGAGGCCTTGGTCCGCTCCGGATGGGGATGCCCAATGTCCCATGGAGCATCCCTCCTGGGGGAAAGCAGCCTCTCCTCTCCCTCAGGTCCCTGTGGTCCCCAGGAGCATCCCAGCATCCCACCACGTCCCACCCTGGCATTTAACAAGCCCATAAACCTTTCCTGCCTGATGATCCTGAACATCTGCCTCCGCCTGTGGCACCATCCACCAACCAGCAACTAGAATTCCTCAAATGGGGAAGGGGGAAAATGGGGGGAGCGAGCATCTACACAGCCGACCCCATGCCCACCATGGGTGCTGGGGACACCGGCACGGCCCCACTCATCTCTCACCCAGGGATGCGGGAGAGCTGCCAATGGAGCTCGGGCTTCCCTGGATCGATAGCAAGGAGGAACATTGGAATATTGGGCTGCATAAACCACCCTGTGCGAGCAGCATCACCGGGAGCCCCGGTATCCATCACTGCTCAGGCGAGTGATTCACACACCTCATGGTCCACAGCACCTCAGCAGCATCCTTGGAAGCACGGAAGCTGCATCTGCCTCTTTGGGAAGGGACTTTGGCTGCTGGGAAAGCCAGGATCACCCCACAGGTACCAGCCCATAGCACCCCCAAACCAGACCTCCAGGAGGGTGAGGAAGAGCTTTGGGTCATCGGGTGCAGCCGGTCACTGGTGAGCAGCCAGGCCCTGGGGTCTTCTCCTCCTCATGAGGAGCAGAGGAGGGGGCAGCCGGCCTCTCCCCACCCCGAGCTCTCCCATTCCCTTCTGATTGCATGGTGAAGGCGTCTTCTTTTCCTCCTCCTATGGGATCCTTCCCATAGAGCATCACCCAGCGCCCTGCAAAGCCACCCTGGGCACCCCAAAGGCTTCCATGGACAGTGAGGGCAGGCAAGGGGCAGGCAGGGTGCAGGCAGGGGGCTCCCATGGAGGGTTTCCCCATTGTGCCCGCGATGGGGAGCAACAGTTCTGGAAGCGCCACGAGAAGCCGCAGACGTTTTCCTCCTTGGGACACGGGAATCCTCATCCATGAGCAGGGCCGGGAAAACCGGGAAGAGCCCGAGCAGAGAGGAGCAAACGCCGTGCGGGCAAAGGGAGCGGCAGCAGGGCTGGCGCCTACCCCTGCCCATCCCCGGCTGGAGCTTGGAGAGAGATTCCCGAAGGCAGGAATGGGGGGGTGGAAACCCCCTCCCAAGTTTCTTGCTCAGGAGCGGGATGCTCCCTCTCTCCCTTCTCCCAGGGTTATTCCTAAGGCGCACCCCTACGACCTTCAGGGGGACCCCGCCTGCCCCTTGAGCCCCTGCCCCAGCGCTGCGGGGGGGGGGGGCGGTTTTGGGGTGCTCTGCGGGCAGCAGCGTGCGGGGCAGAGGGGGGCACCCCCGGGAGGGGCGGGGGGGGGCGGGGGGTGCGGGGGGGTTCTGAGCCCCCCTCGGGCACACAACGCGGTGGCGGCTCCGGGATCTCCCCCCCGCCCCAGCGCCGGGTGCGGGTCCCAGCGCAGGGCCCCCGCTCCCCGCACGCTGCCGCTGCCAGACCCCGCCGGGTGCGCGCACGACGCCGACACCGGTCTCGGCACCACGGGCCGGTCCCAGCGCCGGGCCCGCTCCACGGGGCCCGCCGCCCCCTTCAGCCACCCCTCCCGCTGCCGGTACCGGTCCCCACCGCCCCTAACCCGGTGCCGGTCCCTTCAGACCCCCCCCCCGCCTCGCCCCGCACGGTGCCTGTGCGAGCCGCATCCCTCCGCCCGCTACCGGTGCCTCGATACCCCCGGCCGGGGCGAGCCCACGCACGGCACCGCTGCCGCTCCCACCCTCCTCAGCGCACCCTCCCCGCTACCGCTACCGGTACCGCTCGTAACGCGATCGCGTCGCGGTGCCCGGTGCCGCTGCGCTCCCGATGCCGATCCCACCCTCCCGGTAGCGCCCGATCCCGATCCCGATCCCGGTGCCGGGGCCCCCGGCGCTCACCAGCGCGGCGCGGGCGCTCAGCAGCAGCAGCAGCAGCAGCACCGCGGGGCTCCGCAGCCCCCGGGGCGCCGGCGGCGGCTCCTCCGCGGGCATCTTCGTGCCGCAAGGACGCTGCCGGCGGCTGCAGCGGCGGGAGCGGCGGGGGGCGGGGACGAGCCTTTGTTGCCGCCGCCCGCGGGAGGCGGGGGGGGGGTTGGGGGGGGGGAGGAGGAGGAGGAGGATGGGGGGGGGGGGGTTGGGACGCGCCGCCTCCCCCCCCCCCCCCCAGCAGCAGGAAGCGCCGGGACTGGACCCAACGAGGGGGGAGCGGGATGGGGGGGACCTCGGGCAGATGGGGGGGGGGCTGAGGAAATGGGGGGGGCTCAGGGATAGGAGTGGATGGGGGACACGCTGGGGGCATAGAGGGGAGGATTGAGGGATCCAGGAGGAGACAGGAGAAGGAGTGGATGGGGGGAACCGTGGGGTACCTATGGGGGGAACCTGGGGTGGATGGGATGCACCGGGTGGAGAAAAGGGGACTGGGGCAGACTGGAGGGGGCTGGGGTAGATGGGGTGGTGCTGAGGGAATGGGGGGACTCAGGGGCAGTTGGGGGGGCCAGGAGTAAGTGTGGGGGAGCCTGGGGTATATAAAAGGGGGGATCTAGGGCGTATTGGGGGACCCAGGGGTAGATGGGGTGCACTGGGGGAAGTAAAGGAGGGGACTGGGGCAGGCTGGTTGATGGAGTGATGCTGAGGCAATGGGGGGATGCAGGAGGATCTGGGGGGCTCAACAGGCAGATGGGGGTGTCGGGGGCATCACCCCAGGGCAGATGGGGGAGAGGAACCCCCTGGGATCCAGCTCAGTGGTGGGGCCCCCCCTGGTCTGCTCCAGGGCCCCTCGGTCACCCCTCGCTGGGGCCAGGGCCACCCCTGGGGTACCACAGATCCCCTAGGACCAGCTGCCAGCGCGGGGCCAAGCAGCGCCACAGCCCCTGCCTCAGTTTCCCCTTCCAGAACCAGAGGGAACGCAGTGGGGGCAGTGCCCGGGGCAGATCGGGGCCTTCAGCCACCCCGATGGGTGCAGGAGGCCGTAGCTGTGGGGGAGCTGGGGACAGACGGGATGGGACGTGAACGGGTCGCTTCTCATCATGCAAGTGCTCCTGAGGGTGCTCACACGCTCGCTGCGAAGGCCTAAAAATGCACTGGGATTGTCAGAACACCCCTCATCTGAACGGAAAATATACCCCGGGGGGGGCAAGGGGGAGCAGGGCCCCCCAGGGGCTGAATGCCCTGTGAGGGTGCTGAGGCGCTGGCACAGGGTGCCCAGAGAAGCTGTGGCTGCCCCATCCCTGGCAGTGCTCAAGGCCAGGTTGGACACAGGGGCTTGGAGCAAGCTGCTCCAGTGGAAGGGGTCCCTGCCCGGGGCAGGGGTTGGAGCTGGGCGAGCTTTAAGGTCCCTTCAACCCAACCCAGGCTGGGATTCGATGAGATTCAGCTGAAACCAGAGCCCTTGGATAGGGAGCACCCGGCCACTTCCCACACGCGCATCCTCCTGCTCCCTGCTTGCTGGGAAACTGGGAGCAGCCTCCCCTTTGGGGGGGCTCTGCCTCGGGGGCCCCCCCTGAGTCATTTCTCTCCATTTTAACTGCGCTGTAATTAGCAGGAGCCAAATTAACAAGCATTAAACGCCAAAGCGCATCAATAGCATCAGCGGGAAGGGGGGGAGCAGAACCGGGGAGAGGCTTCGGGGGTGCAGAAAGGCAGCGGGGAGCGGGTCCTCAGGGTCCCCGTTGCCGGTGCTGTTGCCGTTGCCGGGGCTGCACCGCCCCGCCGTGGCCGCGGCCACCGCTGCAGGGGCCGGATGGAGCCCGGAGGATGGAGCCCGGAGGATGGAGCCCGGAGCCCTCCGTGTCCCCACCGAGCGGGGGGTACCCGAGGCCAAGTGTGGGCAATGGGGGGGACCTGGAGATGAGAATCGGGGCTCAGGGGGGTTGCTGCCACCGGGTCGGTTCCACCCCATGCTGGGAGCGGGGGATCCGGTTCTGTCAGGGCAGGGTGAGTGCGATGGGTCCCGAATGAGGTGATGGATCCTGGGTGTCAGGAGGGACCCCGGCTGATGGGAAGGACCTTCCAACACAGGGGAAAGGGCTCAAAGCCCCGGTGAGCTCCTTTTTACAGCGAATAATGGGTGAGGAAGGTGAGGACCCACTGCTGGAGGCTGCTTTCTCCCCACATCCCGAGTCCTGGGCAATGGCACAGGGATGAAACAGAGCTAGGGCTGCACTGAGACAGGGAATGAGGGCACAAAGGGACATGACAACAGGTGAGGACAGCCCCGAGCCCAACACTGCTCCTGGGCCCAGAGCAAAGTCCTCAGGAACACGAGCTCGGTGCTTGCTTTGCTTTCCTCAGGCCTCCCCTGACCCAGGAACCATCACTGGGTGCTGGTGGGGATCCCCTCCATGCCTGAGCGGAGCAGCTCCCTGCTCCCCACACCCTGAAGGTGAAGCAGAGGATGAGGAAAGAACAGCTCTGCAGGGCCCTGACCCAGCTGCAGCCAGAGCAGCAACTCAGAGCACACCATGAGCAGATGAGAGCAGAGGATCCTTTCCTTACCCTGCTCTGCGCTGCACTCAAAGCAGCCAAGAGCCGGTTGCTCATCTCCAGCTTAGAGGATGGAGGCTGCAGGAGCTACAGGTTAATACAGGCCCTGAGGAGAGACCTGCCCAGAGCAAGGGGGATGCAAACAGCCAAAACAGGATCATGGAATGGGTTGAAGGGACCTTAAAGCTCATCTGGTTCCACCCATGGGCAGGGACCCCTTCCACTGGAGCAGCTTGCTCCAAGCCCCTGTGTCCAACCTGGCCTTGAGCACTGCCAGGGATGGGGCAGCCACAGCTTCTCTGGGCACCTTGTGCCAGCGCCTCAGCACCCTCACAGGGAAGAGCTTGTGTCTGAGAGTGCAGAACCCCAGGGGCTCAGGGAGGAGGCACGGACACGGGGTCACTTTGCTCTTCATTTCCAACACGCACCCGGTGCCGAGGGCGGCTGCCACGGGACGGCTGCTCCTCAAACCGGGAACGGATGCGGGAACGTCGCTGTCGGAAGCAACCACGGAGCCAGATTCCAAAGTTCTGTATTTTTCAAAATAAAGATCACACGTTGTTTAGAGACAATCTACACAAGAGTTACAAAAAATAGGCGCCCAGGCATAAGCATACACAGGTTTGTTAATTATACACATATGGTTACAAGTGTGCTTGCAAAAAAGTTCATTGGAAATATACACAAGGCTCTGTAAATGTACACCGTGTAGTGTTACAAGTCTATATTCAAACAAGGAAAATTGACAGTATGTTACATTCACTTACAAGTAGACAAAATGCAAAATACAGTTCATCTTCTGTACAAAAAGGGGAGGTGATTCACACTTTACAAGGTGAAAAGGGGCTCTGATTGTAAGGAAAAAACCAGGGGGAGCCGGAACTTCTGCACTTCTTGTTTCTTACTGTCACAAAAAGAAGCAAAAACCATTACTTTGTAAGAGTCAAAAAAACCACTATTTGGAACTGAATCGGGGGGGGGGGGGATGTAGAACATTTAGAAAGGGTCGCTACCGTCCAACGAGGTGACAAAGAAAACCAAGCATCTCTTTTCACTCTTTTTGCTTGTCCACATGAACTAGGCTGTATAAAGAGAACATTTCCTTCCAAAGAAAAAAATTTACTTCTGGTTGAAATTACAATTTACAATATACAACACTATATGCTACGACCATAAAAGGTGTGAATATACACTGAAATGCACAGGTTTGGCTAATTCTCTTTTTGTTTTCTTGTTTTCTTACCAAAAAACGGGTTTGATGTCGAGTCAAACTTCTCCACATTTACATTACAGAGGTTTACAAATGTACAATTGTACAGTCAGAAGTATGTTCCACTACTAGGGTACATTATAGATACAGATCAGACATCAAAACAAGAAAATACTACAAATTTTTATATATGTAAAGTCTACACCAAGTATACACTATATATTTATAGAAGCAAGACCAAAGCTGAGTTGGATTTTGTTTTCCTCATGCTAAGTAATCAAATGGTGTCTCTCACCGTTAACAGGACCAGGTACACCTGCCCTTGCGTTAAAACCTGGTGGGGCGCGCATCTCCTTGTCCCCCGGCCACCAGCTAAACTCCCTCCTTCAGCGTGTTCTACTCCACAAAAGAAGAGGAAAAACCAACCAAAAAACCAACAACAACAACAACAACAAAAAAAAAAAGCAATTAAAAAGTTTCAAAAACTTCATTCTTTGTTTAAAACTTCAGCGAGTTGATTTCTTTCCACACGTTTATTAACAGCATCCAAGGCGCCCTTGGACTAAGATTCAACCTTTTTTTGTGTCGGCTCAAGTTTGGACTAAAAAGAGAAGGAAACCAACCCAAGAGGGGTTTTGCACAAAGCTGCCTCAAGGGCAGGTCAATTAAAACCTGGGTTTTTTTCTCTTTGTTTTTCTTCAAACCAACCACCCTGAAAGTTTCCACAATTGGAATATAGATACAACAGTGAACAAAAACGCGGCCTTCCATGTACATTGGATCCCTATGTACAAGTATTCTATACACTGGTAAAACAGCAGGGCAATTAGTTAATTAAAAAAAATAATTAGTACATGTTATGCATAATAAAATTAAAGAAATTTACAAAGGCTTTTCATGTTTTTTTTTTTTTGTGTTTTTTTCTTCTCTGTTTTTTTGTTTGTAGCAACCATTTTAAACCTTTTCTGCCTGTGGACTGGAATCGCGGCGGTTGCTGGTTGGCGGGGCTCAGGGTGCTGCTCCCCGATGCACCACCTCAGATGATGCCGTTTGGGGGACCACAAATAGGCCCCAGGTCCACCCCGTTCTTCATGTAGTATTTCTCCAGCTTGGCCAGGATGTGTTTGCCATAGGTGTACTTGCGCAGGGTGGCGATGTGAGGCCGGATCTGGGAGGTAAAAGAAGAAAGAGTGAAGCTTAAAGGACCTGAATTATGGTCATGGAAATCCTGGGTGAGCTCCGGGTGCTGCTTGGTCAAGCGACCAACAGACCACAGTGCCTGCAATACTAACGTGCTGTTTGCTGTAATCACATTAACTAAAGTCATAAAATCCCAGCCTGGTTTGTGTTGGACAGGACCTTAAAGCTCCTCCAGCTCCAACCCCTGCCACGGGCAGGGACCCCTTCCACTGGAGCAGCTTGCTCCAAGCCCCTGTGTCCAGCCTGGCCTTGAACACTGCCAGGGATGGGGCAGCCACAGCTTCTCTGGGCACCCTGTGCCAGCGCCTCAGCACCCTCACAGGGAAGAGCTTCTGCCTAAGAGCTCATCTCAGTCTCCCCTCGGGCAGGTTCAAGCCATTCCCCTTGGCCTGTCCCTACAGGCCCTTGTCCAAAGCCCCTCTCCAGGTTTTCTGGAGCCCCTTTAGGCACTGGAACTGCTGTAAGCTCTCCCTTTATCATGCTGCTGAGGTTCTCCTGGACAGTTTCAGAGGAACGAGACATCAGAACAATTCATTTTCCTCACTAGATGAGAAATACCACACACCACCAGCTTGTCCCTCAGGAATACATTTACAGGGGAGTTTTCACTCTGCCCCGTACCAGCTCCGCTTCACAGCTGCAGATGGGATGATGAGGAAACAGCCGGAACAGGATGCGCTCCTCGGGCAGCACAGCGCCATTACCTGCCTAAGCCAGGACCAAACAGAACACTCCCCCCAGCAGATCCCCCCCCAACTTCAGCCTATTTCACTGACTCAGCTTCTAGCTGTTTAAATTCCTATTTCACTCTAAGGATCCACCTTGTAACAGTCAGAAATTGATGCTCTGGCCACTGCCACATCCCATTTCCAAGGTCTGACTGCTGCTCTGAGGTCAGAAAGAGGAAAGCTCCCCAGGTCAGATCATTCCTTCTTTGTTCCTCTTCATTTCTGAGACTTTTTTTAACTGACAGAACTGTTAAAATGACTTTTACACTTTAAGAGATGTCTTTAACACCACCACAAACTCCTGCTTTGTGCAAGCAGACATTTTCACCACCCAAAAGCAACAGCTGATGGGGGTGGAACTGGATGAGCTTTAAGGTCCTTTCCAACCCAACCCAGGCTGGGATTCCGGGGTACACTCACTTTTCCTAGGTTTCCACTCAGCTCGTGGCTGAGCTCTTCATTTGCACTCAGTCCTATTCAGCTGTCATCCCAGTTCTATTTCTGACAGCCACACTGATAATCTGATTAGCATTTTATTCAAAAGACTTTGCTTGACAGGGAAGAACATGTCAGTAAAGATCATCTCTATGTTACTCTTTTAATATACACACCTCTATATATAGATCACCAAAGCCACAGGTCATTCTTGCCACGTATTTTCATTATAATTTCTTTTGGACTAACACAGATTTTGGTTTCAAAGAACGACTCTGAATGATTCCTAAACTGAAGAATTAACCTCCCTGAAGATTGTTTTAGCTGCAAGTGTGGTGTTTATCCACTGATTAACTGCCTTGCGCAGGGAAAAATCAGCTCCCTCACGCAGATAATACCCACTTCTTTATACGGAAATCACTTGCTCTGTTTTCCTCAAGGATTCTTAAACACACTTGATTTCACCGGGATGCGAATACCTGACACTTCTCACGGTTGTTCCTTTGATAAATACATAAATGTGGGTTTCCCAAGCCAGGGTTAGTGTTTCATTTCTAACAAGAGGTCTGGCTGTAGCTGCTGTTCTGTACAGAGTAACACACCCAAACACATGACTGCAGAAAATCAGCTCAGTTCCACCGCACATCCAAAAGCCTGGCTTCTCCCATCCAAAAGCCTGGCTTCTCCCATTCATTACAAGCACAAAGACCCACAAATGTGACCCTTAAAAGCAGGAAAATGAAGCTATCACCTGATTTCTAGCACTTCTTGCCCCGGGGCAGCAGGAGAACAGCCCTGGGAGGCAGGACCAGCAGCAATGCCTGTTTCAGTCCAAAATGTCTTCTTCTTTGACAAGTATGAAACCCTGAAACTATCATGCTTCAAACCTTGTAGCATGTGGATGTGTTCAAGGCCAGGTTAGACACAGGAGCTTGGAACAACCTGCTCTAGTGGAAGATGTCCTGTCTGTGGCAGGGGTTGGAACTAGACCAGTCTGGGATCCTATGAAGTCTCTCATCAGAACCATATTCAAACCTGAGCAATAAGGATTTGATCAGGGGCTGCAGGCACAGCAGCAGCACAGCAGCGCAGTGTCACAGCTACCCAACCACCCTAACAGGGCCGAACGACAAGGACATGAAGGGAGAAGGCTCGTGCTGTGGGTGTGCACAGGTCTGGCTCAGCTGCACCGAGCTGCTCTCATCCATGAACACTGTCCTCAGTGAGGACAAGCATGTTGCCATCACCAGACCTTTGGAGGCCCCTTGCCAGGCTCCAACAGTGCTGCTGCAGTGAATACTGATGGTTTTTAGCAGCATTTGCTAGTGCGGAAGTAGGTTACTAGGTCAGCAGAGACTGCTAGAAGCAACCAGCTTGTTTTAAGTCCAAATGGCATCTCATTATTTCACATTTTCATCTTTCAGCTCCTACCCAAAGTATATAGATCATACATATCCAGCTTTGAAACAGCCATCGTTAGGAAATGCTAATGGCAAAAGCAATCCTGAGGAGCCCTCTACATCCTTCTCCATTGATGGCAGCTGCTTACCTTGTGCATGACAATCTTCCGCTGAGCTGGCTCTGCCACATCAATCATCTTCTGCACCACGTAGTTGGCGTACTGATCTTTCATCATGGTGTATAAGGCACTGTGAGGGCCGTCGTTCATAGTGCACACCTCATCGATCAACATGGCACGCTCCGTGCGGGAGGCGTGAGTGACGCACTTCTCCACCACATTGCTGTAACAGAAGAAGGACAATCTGTGGGCATGCAATGTCTCCACTGGGCTTCTCCTCCAACCCCAAAGAGATCTCTTCCTACTAGCAAGGGCAGACAATTTGGGACTCCTCACTACAAGAGAGTGATGCTAGAACAGGTCCAGAGAAGGGCAGTGGAGCTGGTGCAGGGCCTGGAGCACAAGTGTGATGGGGAACGGCTGAGGGACCTTAGGGGGGTTTAGTCTGGAGCAGAGAAGGCTCAGGGGTACCTTATTGCTCCCTACAACTGCCTGACAGGAGGATGGAGCCAGGAAGGGGGCTGGGCTCTGCTCCCAAGGAACAAGGGATGGGACAAGAGGAAACGGCCTCAAGCTGCACCAGGGCAGGTTTAGATGGAGCTGAGGAACAATTCCTGCCCCAGAGGGTGCTCAGGCATTGGAACAGGCTGCCCAGGGCAGGGCTGGAGCCACCGTCCCTGCAAGTGCTCACACACCATGGAGATGAGGCCTCAGTGCCATGGGTTAGTGGTGGCCTTGGCAGTGCTGGGCAATGGTTGGACTTGATGAGTTTAAAGGTCTTTTCCAACCTGGCTGATTCTATGATTCTATGTGCTGGCACAGTAGTTCAGCAACGTGGAACAGAAAAGCAGTCCAAGGAGCTTGGGATCCAAGTGGGAATTTGGATAAAGGACTGGTTCAGGTTTTATTTCACCCTAATTTGTACAACTCTGAGTGATGCTATGTTTGAGATCAGCGTCTGTTCTCAACACACCCATCAGAGAAGCGGATGAGCTGTTCTTTGTTTGGTTTTCTCAGTGCTGGACCTCAACAGGAACAGAGTCCCAAGGTCAAAACAACAGGGAAATGCTTATTCAGGAACTTAAGATCTTAGCAAAGGCAGAGAACTCCCAAAATTCCTTAATATATTAGATGACTGGACTCTGCTCTCCAGGGAGCCAGGTTAAACAGGATACATGAAAGAGGATGAGGAGTTTTCTAGTCTTATCTTCCACATTCCTGGAATCACAAAATCACCAAGTCGTTTGCCTCAGCTAGTGCTCAGCTCAGGGGACACCTTACACTAGGTTAATGCTCCACGTGGAAAGAAGTTTAGGAATTAAAAGAGCAAGGCAAGTCAGGAAGAGAGGAATCTGAACAACAACATTAAGAGCACTCTCTTCTAATTCTTAATGTCACACTTCCCTTGTGTCTGCAAGTATTAAAGCTCTATTTCACTAATCATAAAAAGGGGGGAATGCTGAGCCTTTGAGAAGCTCAGCCTTCACGGTCCAAAGGCCAGAAACACAGACGAAAGGAATTTACGAAGGTGGGAAGTACAACTTTGCCTTGACATCCACTAAGGTGGATTTTGCTTCTCCCCACATGTAGCTCTGTAGTATCTGGACCAACAAACCCAGACTGCTGCAGCTTCCCTACGAGGGCATCACATTGCATGTGTTTCCAAAGGGACTGCAAGACTTGGCAAGTAAAAAAGCCCAGCTTCTTCCATGAAAAGTGAGGTGAAAAGAGAATTGTGGCTACATGGATTTCCTGAATTTCCATGTGGCTTGATCAAGCATCCCAGGAGCAGTGAAATGCTCTTATGGCATGTTACTAACCAAGGGATAATGACCACTTCAAAACCATCAAACCAAAATTAAGCCAACACACAGCAAAAGTCATGGTCACATTCCGGGACTGGATTAGAGCTGCTCCTCCACGTCTCCATCCTCCTTCACGACAAGGAAAACTTACCTCGCTGGTCACCCATCCCGCTTTATAAGCGGTTATAAATAGCATTCTGTTGTTGAGCAAAAAGCTCTTTTCACCTCCTTTCACCTCCCTGCACCCCACCCCTAACTCTTGGGCAACTCCAGCATGTGTCCATGCTCCCACAGGGCGTGGAGACATTAAGGAACAAATTCATACCTAGCAAATTTATGTTGACTCAACACCAGCACGTTGCCTCTAATTTCTGCTACAATCTTGCTCTTATCCTCGGGCCGACCATGTTCTAGTACATGCTGGATAACATAGTTCCCATACTGATCCTGTTTGGGAGACAGCAGAAGCGTGTGACAAAACGTGGACAGGAACCATTAATATCAAACTAGTTCCCACTGTGCATTAAGACTTACAAGCTTGAACTAAACACTACTTTTAAGTATCTACTGTACAAATCACGTCAATACTTTCTACTTCTACAGCAATGTGCATGCTAGAGCTTCAGCAGGGGGTAAAAGGCTACATCTGTGTACAAATCACAGCATCAAAACAATGTCCTTCAGCATGAAATGTCAATACTCTGCTTATTGCAAGTTTCTTTGCTTTCTCCAGGCTCAGACACATCAAATCACACATCCTTGGAGGCCTGTGCCATGGTTCTAGCTATGGGGGATTGTTCTCATGCATGTTCACATTGTGAATGTGTGCGTATTCAGATCACAAAGTGTTTTCCCAGTTGACAGTACCAGAGGCATGACCTGATGCTTCCCCTCCATGCCCAACCTCTTCCCATTTTGCATCTGCTAAATACACAGGTTTCCATGTGCTAAATACACAGGTTGCATATGGGACAGGCTCATTTGCTGTTATATCCACTGTGCCCCAATACCTGGATCTGTGCAAAACAAGTCCTCAGAAGAGGAAAGACAGACAGGAAGGGGGTCTGCATAAAACCAACATAATTTAAGAGCCCCCATAATTTAAGGCACTTTCTTCTCTTACTCCTCTTTGATCTTACCTGCACGGTAATGCCTGGAGTGAAGCATTAGGACAGGCACCCACTCAGTACTTGAGCTCCTTTTCAATAAGGAAAGTAACTACAACTTTGATACCTGTTGGATACTTGCACTTAGCCAAAACAATTAACAATGATGCATTTCTTGTCTGGCTCTTCCTTCCCATTCCTCCTCAGGGACACCATCCCTGTGTTCCCACCAGTGTGTCCAGCACCAGTCCCAAAACAGGCTGCCAGGGAGCTTTCCTAATACAAAGCAGTACCTGAGAAACACCTCACAGCACCTGCATTCCCCTTTCCCACACTGACCTGAACGAGCTGCTCGGTGTGTTGGTGAAGTTCCTCCAGGATGGGAAGGGTCTGCTCAGGAAGACAGTGCTCGAGGATCCTCTGGATCACACGGCAGCCATATGGATGTGTCGACAAGGCAAAAACCTGTGTTCAACAAGGACAGGCAAGCACAGGCAGCAAGACTGCTGTTAGTCTTTGGGAATCCTAGAAACCTTCTGGAATTAAGTGAACACATGGCAGGTTTTCCCAGGAATTGGAGGTAATGCCAGTTTGCAGCTCTGGATAGCATTAACTGGAAGCATCTAAGCCCCACTGCCACAGGGCTACCTGGTGATCACATCCCTACCTGTGCTGCAGCTTGTCCTTTCATCAAAGAGGAAAACAAGTGCTAAAGCCTCCTTATTAATACAAGGAACACCAGGATAACCAGGCCTTATTAAACACCGCTTCAGAAGAGTAAACCCAGCACACTTTGCCAGCGACGTAGCTGAAGCTGTGCAAGAAATGGTCTGAACCAGACAAGTTAAAGATGCTCGGCAAAGGATTTCCCTCAACTCTGTGGATTTGTTTAAAAGCTTTAACTGTGCTTAGAGAAGAGACAACAAAGAGCCTTCGTTCTCATTTCTAACGGATTACCAAAGCTGTTGCTAAGAACATGACACATTTTATTACTGCTGCACGAAGTCCCATTTGGCTGCTTAAAATGACTGAAAGCAGCAAATCCAAGCACTGAAGTTAAATTGACATCCTACACATGTTTAATAACTATTGAGTAAACTGTGCAGGAAAACAGGACTTGTGCAATTAAACTGCAGGAAGAGTCTTGAGGTGATGGGTTTAACCTCCTATATGCAAGTTCAGATGAAACTGGGACAACTGGTCAAAGAAGCACCAGTGCCACCAGCCAAGCTCCCAGAGGTATTTTGGCTTTGCCCAGTTCCCTAGTGGAAGGTGCAAAGCTAAACTCTTAACCAGCAAATCTGCTGAGCAAGTTTCCAGCTGGAATCCTGCTTGTTCTGACACAGCCAAGCAAGTCCCCACTTTCCCTGCTGTTTCAGCAGCAGCCAAATGAATAAAGCTGGTTCCTGCTATAATAACCCTGGGCTATCCTCACATCCCAGGGGCAAAACCCTCAATACTTCAAAATGCCCCTCCAAAGCCAATTAAGCTGAAGTTGGAAACACCCAAACCAGTGCTTTTGTAATGGAAGAGAAGCTGACTATGAGCAGAATAAAGCCAGCTGCACAACTAAGAGCCAGGACATCAATTCAGGAGAGGATACAAGAAAAAACATGAAAATGAAGTGCAAGAAACTGCCCTTTCTAGATGCAATTCCTGTTTCTCCTCTCAGCACAGACCCTCGGGAAGCAGCAGCCCTCTAAGGCATCCTCACAGCCGGCGATCATGCTGGGAGTCAGCTATTCCTATCACTAAACCCTGCTCACCACCTTCACTATGAAGATGGATTAGCAAGAGATTTGCTTTCCCCTCCATCAGTCAGAAATACCTGATTTTCCAGGCAATCAGGGTTTTGCAAGGATGCTTTCCTGTGATATACCTGCACAAAAATGGTAACAGAGACGCAACCAAGAGATTTCAGGTTCCCTAATGCTGCTGCATTAACCTTCCGACTGATACCTGCTGAAATGCATAAGGGTTGAACAACCTACAGCCACTCTCACACTATTCAAAGCAACACATAAGGATACAAAGATGAGAGGTCAAGGCCTTACCTGTCCCTTAAAGGCGTCGATGATGAACTGCAGGGACTGAGGCTGCACACACTCAATACACTTCTGCACCACGTGATTACCGTTCTGGTCCTTCACACACTTGAGGACGTGGCCATCCAACTCCCGAACCATCTCGTTCTATTGGGGAGAGAAAGACAAACAGAAAGCACCAGCAGGGCTCATGGCTGAGAAATGCAAAGTTTGCACTGCTGAATGGGGTCATGAATATGAAAGGGATGAAAGATGCACCATGGATTTCCAACTGGAAGTTCTCCAGGTGTTGAGGTGAAGCCCGCTGTGCTCCAGAAACCATCAAGACTATGATGAATGGGAAGATAAAGCCCTTCTTTCACTAAACATGAGTGTCCTCTTACAAGCATCCAAATCTCATGATCCACAATGCTACTGTTCATTCCCCATTCCCTCCTCTGCTCCCCTCCAGGAGAAAGCTCTCAAATGTCCAAACTTCATGAACTTCTTTGTGTGTCAGCTTCATGTGTAATTACAATGGGTAAGAACTTGCTAGTATTTTACACAGCCAGTTAGTACTGCGAGTTAATGAAGGAATGAGCAGATGAAGTTTAGCTGTGACCAATGGACCACACGTGCAGGCCAAAACCTTCACCATCAGAAAACAGAGAATGACAGCTTTGGGTAGTTCAAAAACGGCTGAGTTCAGGTTTGCAGCTGGCACAAACCCAGGAACACGGAGGCCTCAAAACCACCATTCTGGAGGAAGCCAATGGCAAACCCTGGCCACCACCCTGCTGCTGCAGCAGCAGCTTCGCTCCGGCTCAGCCTACAGGGAATGAGCGTTCCTGAAGCCTCGTTCAGTTTTCAGTGTAATAACCTACATTGAGATTCCTGCATCATGATTCCCAACACCTTTATTAGCTGGCTTGCCCTGTGTGTTTCTCATCTTAATTCATTGCTCATAAAACCCTTGAGGAACTGCTTTATTAATGAGCTATGAGTGGGACTCTGGCTATCACCCACATCTCTGTAACACCAGGCCAGGCTCCACAGGAACCCCTGTATGAGGAGGAATTACTCACTGCAGGAAAGCAGAGTATTGACCCACATATCAAAGCAGTGATATCTCAGTGTATATTAAAGGCAAAACCCTGGCACTGCTTCTTCCATCAAGGGATTTAAAAATATCCTTTAATTCACTGTCATTCTCAGTTTCCCCTACATACATAATCTGATTGCAGGGAATTAACAGACAACCAACACCACTGCCAGTTAAGCAGAACAAGGAGATGGCAACAAGACCCAAGAGTGGTGTCACGTACTTCTCATGCACAGGGAACAGGACAACCATGCCATAAACCAAACCAAAAGAACACCAGCCACAAGAGGAAACAGGAGGTTGCAGGTCAGGTACCAAAGGGCAAGGAACGTTAAACATCAAGAAGAAAGTTAAAATTGAGACTTACAATTACCTGCTGGTCTGGCGGAATAAACTCCAGGGCCTTCTGGATCACCCTACAGCCGTACATCTGCAGAGCCAGGGACAGAACATGCCCACGGATACGTTCTGCCAAAGCTAACTTCTGTTCCAGGCTGCCAAACTGGGGAGATGAAAACCAATCACTACAAGCACAGAACTTGGAGACGAGAAGGCTCCTTAAGGGGAGACCTTGGAGCAGCTCCAGTGCCTTAAGGGGCTACAGGAAACCTGGAGAGGGGCTTTGGACAAGGGCCTATAGGGACAGGCCAAGGGGAATGGCTTGAACCTGCCAGAGGGGAGGCAGAGATGAGCTCTTAGGCAGAAGCTCTTCCCTGGGAGGGTGCTGAGGTGCTGGCACAGGGTGCCCAGAGAAGCTGTGGCTGCCCCATCCCTGGCAGTGCTCAAGGCCAGGTTGGACACAGGGGCTTGGAGCAAGCTGCTCCAGTGGAAGGGGTCCCTGCCCGTGGCAGTGGTTGGAGCTGGATGAGCTTTAAGGTCCCTTCAACCCAAACCTGTGAGTGTATGAAAACCCTGAAGTGGCCAAGTGTCACAGCAGCCCTCCCCTGCTGTCACACTGCAGTGATAAACTAGAAACACTGTGCCTATGGAAAAGAAGGAGAACACCCACGACACCTCAATTGATGTGAAGAGACACAAGCCAGGTGTCTGTTCTATGTCTGTCAGACATGACCAACATGTGAAATGAACTCCAGAGTCAAAGGTGCTGGAGCCACGGGGGTGACAAGTGCCAGCGCTCTAACCCTTGACAGGGTCGATACAAAACTACTGTACAGAAGAACTACAAGGGTTTGGTGGGGAAGGAACAGCCCTGTTTGAAGGAGGAGAGATGTGTGTCTGCCCAACCTCCTGGTGTGACAGCACCACGCTTCATTCCAGCGGATGCTGTTCACTGGGAAAGTTTCTCTTTCGCTCCTAAACACGAATACTGACAGCTCAGCACAGCATCCGTGAATGCTTTGGTGGACCTATATCTCCTGGGTATGTGGCTATTTCTTCCTACACCTCCTGCATCTCAAAGCAAAGTGTTTCTTTTCAGCTGAACCTCTGCAAGTCCCACATCTCAGTCCCCAACAGGAATGATGCAACAGCCCAGGGGGAGGAGATGACAGCAGTGCTGACAGATACCCACTGATTTAGCCAAAAATCAGGGTTTCTATGAGCTCATCCAATACCTCGGGACAACATGCGGCAGAGTAAGACTTGTAAGGGAACACGGACTTACTTCAAAGAACTTCTGGATGACATAATTCCCAAACACATCGACCATCAACTGATAGGCTGCCTGGAGGATCTCATTGAACACGAGCTGACGTTCTGCTGGGGTTGCACGCTCCAGTTTCAGCTGAATAAACCTGGAAAACAGGGCTGGTGTGATGCTGCTGGCACATACACTCTCAACACAGCCATTAATCCAAAGCCTTCCAAGAGCCTCACACACTAAGCTCCTGCAAAGCAAATCTTAGACGCAGTCACCTTATCCAGCAATCTGAGACCTGAGCGTGGTGGCAGCCATAAGGTCTGTGGCCACACGTCATTGCTGGTACCCCAAAAAACTCCTCACTCCAAGCAAAGCGGATCTCAATAGAGTAGTGCCTCAAGGTCTTGTGTCCAGAAAGCTCTTCCTAATAAGTTAAGCTACGCCAGTGGGACTAGCTAGCAAACTGCACAGCAAGCAAGCTCCTCTTCAGAGGAGGAACTCCTACTATCACCACTGGTACCCAGGCAGTCTTTCTAAAGAAGGCTCAGAGTGTTCCACCACTTGGCTCTTCACACCTCCTTTTCCCCGTTCTGCCTCATTCCTTCAGGACGGGATGCAAACTGCAAACGATGCTGACTCAAAGAGCAGCTTTCCCAAAAGCCTCCCCCACAGCATGAGGTTTTTAAGCCCACCTGGATCCGTGCTGATCTTGGGAGAACTCCATGATGTGCCCGGCGATCTCCCTCAGCTGTAAGTTTGGGTAGCGGTTATTGCGGAAGTCCTCAAGGAGCCTGCTCCGGCCAGAGGGCATCACATCCGACATCCCATAGCGCAGGCGGGAGGAAGGGAAGAGCGTGCTGCTGGGGCTGAAGAGGCTGGAGGCACTGCTGGCGCTGCGGTACTTGGCTTCAGCTCCAGGAGCAGCTGAGATGTAGCGGCCGCTGCCGTTTGTGAGCCCTCCTGCAAGGAAACCACATCAATTGGATGGGGATGTGGTCCAGCACTGATCCTCAGTGTTCAGTTAGGAACAGCTACAGGTTTCAGTAAGGAACAGACTGGAACGGCTTCTGGTGTCTAAACCAGACAAATGTCAAGGCCAGTGCTGGCAGCTTTCCCTCACTTCTTGTTTCCAGTTCCCTTTTCCTTCATCCTCAGGTTTTTCCACACCTACCCTGCTGCTGTGCCAAGGACTGATATCTCTTCATCAGGGACTGTAGTGACAGGACAAGGGGGAACAGGTTTAAACTGAAACGGGAAATTCAGGTTGGATATGAGGAAGTTCTTCCCTGTGAGGGTGCTGAGGCACTGGCACAGGGTGCCCAGAGAAGCTGTGGCTGCCCCATCCCTGGCAATGTTCAAGGCCAGGCTTAACAGTGCTTTGGGTGGCATGGTCTAGTGTGAGGTGTCCCTGCCCATGGCACGGAGTTGGAACTGGATCATCTTAAGGTCCTTTCCAATCCAAATCAGTCTGTGATTCTAGTATAAGAAGCACTCTGGGGATAGGAGTCAGAATTAAGATGAAATTAGGCAAAAAAAAGGCTGCAAGAAGGCAATAAACCCCCAAATCATTATTAAATACAGGCAAATAACAATGACCTAAAAGCAATAAATAAATACTTTTTAAATCTGTGCTTTCACAAATGGCCTGAAGATGTTCACCCCATTAAAAATCCACCCGGTTACCCAACAGCAGGGATGCGGGAACAGGCAATGATTCACAATGTAGTCAGCGCATTGTGTGCACTGATAGGAACCAGCTTAAACCCCGAAACACCACTTCCTTGCATATCAGCTTTCAGAATTCCAAGCTATAGCAGAGGACTCTTCCTTTCCTGCAGGGCTCGGGATCCCTCTGCTGGTCAGAGACCACAAGGTGCCTCCAGCGAGTACGAATGTTCTAGGTGGGACAAAGTCCTCCCAAGGAAACTGCTGTTATCCCATGGGAATCTGCCAGCTGAGAGGCCAACTGGAACAAAGGGCAAAGCTGGGAAGTCCTGGCAAAGGAGGGGAGACCTTCAGGGCAAATGTTGGTGGGGATGTCTGAAAGGGAACCGACCTTCTCCTGCAGCTGCACACACAACCGTGCCTGAAATCACTACTACAGAAAGGAAAAGCTGAGTGAGCTGCACTCTGCAGCTCCAGCAGCACCTGGAGGAAGCTCCCATGCAGGTAACACTACCTGAGAATTAAGTATCTGATAACAGCCTAATTATGTTCTACTGCCTCTGAGTTGGGTGAGCATGTTCTGACTTCTATGGGGCTGGTGCCAAACCTGCCCTTTCTTCTCAAGGAGAAGGAGACTTGAGAGCTCCTTGTTCACATCTGTCTCACACTGCCTTACCAGTGGTGTGGCCATCACCTTCTCTATCTACCTGACTGAGCAAGAACTCCAGAAAGTGACCAAGTGATATTCCTCACAAGGATATGCAAAGGAACAGTAAATCACTGCACAGGTAGAAGAAAACCAACAGGGACAAGCTGAGCAATGGTGTACCTATGTTATCCATGGCATTCCAGGAGATCAGAATTACTACTTGTTTTTTGCAAGCCTGGAGCAAGTCAGAGTCACAGCAATGGAAAACGAGTCCCCGATCACCAGCAAAGAGCTGTCAAGAGGAAGGAGTTCAGCCCTCACACTGCTGTCACCCATGAATTATCTCGGAGTTGAGAGGGAAAGCACAGTTTGTACAGAAAACGTCTCCATCAGACGTTTTCCAAGAAATACCTTCTGATCTTTTTGGAGATTCAAAGCAAACCACAAATTACTCCAGTTTTCTTCCCACGTCTCCCAGTGGAGATGCTGAACATCATCCTGGGAATGAAGGGACCGCAATGGGGACGGGTTTCCCAAATCAAGCTCTTCTGAAACCCACCAGTTAAGCACCAAAGGCCAGAAACCTCAGAGCAGCTCACAATGGGAAGGCCCACAATGACTTCTGGGGCACAACCCATCCATGTCAATGGGAACTCTCTCCTTCCAGTTTGTTCTCAAACAGATCTGTCCCTTCCCTGAGCACTTTTGAAGATTCATTCTTCTATCTGCCTGCAGGGGCAACAAACTCTTTCTAGGGCCTGATTTGGAGTCTGCTTAGCCTTCAGCATTAATTTATTGCAGCTATTTAACTGTCAGCTTCAGGCCTGTACAGCTGCATAAATAAAGCCAAACCCCTTCCAATTCCATTAAAGTTCTGAACAAGGGGAGATGGTAAATCTAAACTTGATCTTAAGATCATATTTATTACTGCTCCATGCTAACCTTTAGCCAGCATTCAATTTATCACACAGGCATGTAATAAACATGATAAACAGCACTTTACGAGTGCACACATGCATGGAACACTATTCTGATAACCAAGTTTTGTTAAATCCAGACATATACATGATAAAACCAAAGAGATTTCTGAGGAAGTACTGGTGCAGACCAAGGAATAACCTACCTCATTTGCTTACAATGCCTGGAAATGAACACTTGAGGAAGTTCAGGTGAGCACTACTTTGTTCTTTAACATCTGCTTTATCTGTTTTATTACAGGTAAGAGCTCTGGGTCAACTAGAAGCTCTTCCAGAAGATGCAGCCTGCATACAACAATGCATCTTGCCAGACTTAAGGAAGTCTCTCCCATGTACTAATGTGCTTTTTGATAAGGCCCCATTGATGGGAGATCTTCAAACACAACCACACAAAATCCTCAGCCAAGAGCTCTGTGCTGCTCCAAATAAGATTGCATCTTGTGGTCAGAAGAAGAATCTGCCTTCTAAGTTCATTCCTTATTTAAAACTTAACGGACATTTTAAACCATCTGACAAGTTTAAGGATCAGCCTTATTTTATTCTGTATCTATTCTCTATTTTAATCCAGGGCAACACACAGTAAGTGCTGTTACCAAGATCTGTGCAAGAAAAAGTCTGGTATTCAAACACTTCGGAATGTTACCTGTAATTTAGGGATGAGCAAACAGGGAACTAAAAGAGAGGTGAGACCATGCAAACCTCATGAAGCCTAAAGATAGGCTGAGAGAGCTGGGCTTGTTCAGCCTGGAAAAGAGAAGGCTCCTTACGGGGTGACTTTAGAGCAGCCTAAAGGGGCTACAAGAAACCTGGAGAGGGACTTTGGACAAGGGCCTGTAGGGACAGGACAAGAGGGCTGGAACTGGATAAGCTTTAGGGTCGCTTTCAACCTAAACCACTCTGTGATTTTATGAAACCTTCCTGTCTACAGCTGAACTGCTGCAAGAGTCAAAAATGTAACTTGATGATATTAAGTGCCTTTCCCAGCTTAAATGATTTATGATTCTATACCACGGATGCTACAGCTCCTGCTTCAGTGTTTCACCTCCTCCTACACAAGCAGAGACCCTGCTACAGGAGTAGGAGCAGCCCCTCTGCAGCAGGTATCTCACCTACAGAGCAGTGTAGGGGTGGTCACACCTAGAGCACAGCAGCAACCTGCAGTGCTGCACTGTGGCTCTTACCCAGGTTTAAACTTGAAGATGATCCATGTGAGGATAAGGAAGGTGGTGGAGTCTGCGAGTGGCCAGGTCCTTGGCTGGGCAGAGGCATTCCCACAGGTCCAGGAGAGGAGGAAAACCCAAGGCCATTATAAAAACTGTGTCCTATAGGTGTCAAACTGCTGGATGTCCTCTTGTACAGGTCACTGCTCCCTGTAAGGGAGTCTCGGCGGGAGCCACTGCCCGTGTTGGAGTTAGCAACTGGAAAGAGGAAAAGAGTCAAGTTGGGTGATGTCAACAAGCTGCTGAGACAGCCAGAGAGCCCAACAAGGGCACCCATGAGCAGCCATATAGCACCAGGCTGTTTTCCTACAGGTGCTGCATGTGCCTCAGTGAAATGCATTCATTAAATCCACAGTTTATGACCAAGCAGAAATCACTGAGTTAAAAATCAGTCTGAATCCCGGCTTTACTCTTTGGCCATTAGAGCTAAACCAAATCCAAAATGAGATTTGATCTATTCCTATTTATTCAAGACCATGTACAGCTTCATGTATGTTTGCTTGGAATCCTCATATTCACTACATCAGAGACCAGCTCCTGTTTGCACCAGCTTCATTGAGACGGGAATCGGAAGTCGATTGAACACACAAACCCAATGGGTTTTGAAGAGTTGTCTCAATACTCAAATACAAACTCTTTAAATGTGCTGTCAAATTGAGGAGAAAAAAATCAATTTTGCATTAAAGTCTTGCTTAATAAATAGTGACACTGTTACCTTTAATGAAGCAAGCATCTTTCACAGCTGCACACAAGCTTTAGAAGCCAGAACCTCACATTTCTATTCACTGATTGAGGGAAAACACGTTTGTGCATCTTGCCATTGAGCAAACTCGTAACTGAATTCAATGAGTTAAACTGAAACAGGAAAGGTGAATCCTGTTTCCCTGAAGCTAAGATGGCTCCAAATCTCAGGCTTAAAACAAATATCCAGACTAACTTGTGTTTAACACTGGGATTTGATGCAGTGACAGGATGTGCCTCAGCCTTTTTGAATGGAGCAAGCTCAAAAGGCATGTTTTAACTTGCCCTTACACTGATGAAAGCAGGAAAGTTCAGGATAATTACTACCTCTGAGCCTAAGCAGTAATTAAAACAATTGTTGTACTTCAGAAAACACAAACCTAAGGAATAAAAAATACCCAACCCACAGACATCTTTCTGCTTTGGCTTTATTCTGAGAAAAATCTTTGTCTCCAACTGCCTATAACAAAGGAATCAAAAGAAAATGTGTGGAGCATTTCTTGCAACCACAGTAAATGACCTTTACTTGGTGTATGATAAAAAAAACCCAGAATAAAGCATGGAAAGCACCTCAGGTCAGCTTTTTTGAAGTCATGAGAAGATACTCAGCCATTATCCTGAGGTAAGAAGAGTTTGCACATAGGTGGATACTGCTCCCGAGCCAATGCCTGTTAGCCCAGTGCCTCCACCAAGCACAGCAGGTAAAGGCAAGGACATCCAAACCTGTTTTAAAACTTAATCTGTAGCAACAAGGGGATGACTGATCACGTGTATAACCAAACAAGTTTGGTACTTCGGATTGTATCATCTACTAAAAGCAGTTTCACCAGCAAGCGCTGCACATTTTGAAAGCCAAAGTATTGCCAAGGGAAAATCACCATTTAACCTACATGGATTTAACCTCCATTTCCATTTAACCTCCAGGTTGAGAGAGCTGGGCTGGGTCAGCCTGGACACGAGAAGGCTCCTTAAGCGGAGACCTTAGAGCAGCACCAGTGCCTAAAGGAGCTCCAGGAAACCTGGAGAGGGGCTTGGAACAAGGGCCTGTAGGGACAGGCCAAGGGGAATGGCTTGAACCTGCCCGAGGGGAGACTGAGATGAGCTCTTAGGCAGAAGCTCTTCCCTGTGAGGGTGCTGAGGCGCTGGCACAGGGTGCCCAGAGAAGCTGTGGCTGCCCTAACCCTGGCAGTGTTCAAGGCCAGGTTGGACAAAGGGGCTTGGAGCAAGCTGCTCTTAGTGGAAGGGGTCCCTGCCCGAGCTGGATGAGCTTTAAGGTCCCTTCCAACACAAACCAGTCTGGAGTTCTATGAATGGCTGAGCAGCTTGCACAGCCCCTCACTGCATGTAAAGCTATCTACACCTCTTTCTTCCCCAAGAAGACCCCTCTGCTCTTACCTGCTGTCCCAAATCCTCCCAGCGCAGAGCCCAAAGTGGCACCAAGAGAGCTGCTGCTGCCGAAGCCCAGGGAAGTGTTGGCAGGTTGGGCAGAGCCCTGAGAAAAGAGCGAGCTGCTCTGGGAATTGCTGCTCAGCGAGTTGTTGCCATAGAAGGAGCTGGATGCCAGGTTGTTGGTGGGCTGCTGCTGGGGCTGGGGTTGGGGCTGCTGAGTTCCCAGAGGGCGGAATGGTCCGTTTGTGGTTCCTGCCAGGCCGCCCGCTGCCCCGTTGGCTGAAGCTGCAGCTGCTGCAACCGCTGCAAAGGAAGAAGCAGAGACTGTAGAAATGCATTTCCACACCAGTTTTAGCAGTTAAAACACAGCAGTTTCCTTGTATTTACTAGAAACCTTTTCCTTTCCGGATGAAAATGTCCCTTTTACAAACTCTGCACAAAGTGTCTTCACTTCATACCTGAGCTGCACAAGTCTTGCACAGAGCTACTGAATACCAATAGTGCCTCCTTATTATAATTGCCTGTATTATTAGAGCTGCGTGAATGAACGACACAAAACCATTCCCTCTCTCCCAAGATCTAAGGTACAAATCAACACAGGCACACACTGGGCAATATCCAGTTAAGAAACACAAGTTTTGAAAGAAGCAAAATTGCCCTTTAGTGCCTGAAACACAACCCTGCAGGGCCAGGAACATCAAACTCCAGGACTTTTGGGTTTCAGCCAGTTCTAAAGTAAAAGAAAAAGCAAAATAAACAAGAGCTACAAGGAAACAATTAAAAGGCCCATTTCATAATCTGTTACTAACCCTGGCAAAGACTGCTTACACGTACAGATTCTGCCTGAAAAAAAGCCTTTTAAAGCCTTGAACTCCCAAAGAACCCTAATAAAACCCGACCCAGCTCCTGGCAAAGGCCAGGCTTGTAACATCTTACGCAAGGTGGTCATTTGGGAGCTCTACAGAGGCTAAAAGCTTTTATTACGTGGGAAACTAGATGCCAGCAGACAAAGTCCTATGGAGCCAGGCTGAGAGAGGTGGGCTGGGTCAGCCTGGAGAAGAGAAGGCTCCTTAAGGGGAGACCTTAGAGCAGCTCCAGTGCCTAAAGGGGCTACAGGAAACCTGGAGAGGGGCTTGGGACAAGGGCCTGTAGGGACAGGACAAGGGGAATGGCTTGAACCTGCCCGAGGGGAGACTGAGATGAGCTCTTAGGCAGAAGCTGTTCCCTGTGAGGGTGCTGAGGCACTGGCACAGGGTGCCCAGAGAAGCTGTGGCTGCCCTATCCTTGGCAGTGTTCAAGGTCAGGTTGGACACAGGAGCTTGGAGCAAGCCCATGGCAGGGGTTGGAGCTGGATGAGCTCTACAGCCCTTTCCAACCCAAACCAGGCTGTGATTTGATGAAAGAGCTGTCATGAAACTGCAAAACAAAAGTGTTATGTGATGCTGCCCGTGTGAGGCTGCTCTGGAGGCTCAGCCCAGAGTGAGCACAGAGATGTTCTCACCAACGATCCCCACAAGGGATCTCAGTGAGGGCAAGTGTGTCATCATCGCCAGCAGAGCCCAAAGGGTTCAGGTCCCCCTCCACCAGGGATGGAGCAGAATTCCAGCTGCTAGAACTGGGACTCACCTGCCTGAGCTGCAGAGGAGCTGATGATGACAGGCGCGGGGGCCACCAGGCGGACGGGGGCCCCCAGCCCATTCCTGGCCCCTGCATTCACCACCAGAGCACCCGTTTGGTCATAGTAAGCAGCAGGAGCCAGCACTGGGTAACCTGAAGAAGCAAATTACAGGGGCAGAGGTAAGGTGACAAGCAACACAGCTCAGGGCAGATCCATCACCTTCAGATGAGCGTGCTGCAACAGGACTGTGAAAGGAAAATCTGCCTGGAAAAAGGCAGCTCCACTTCTCCTGCAGAGGAATGAACTGTATTAACAGTCTACAACTTCATATTAGTAAGATTTTCAGGTAGAAAAGAGGGTTTTTTTCTCCTTAAACCTACTACACTAGCATTACCCTCAGTGTCAATTCAGTCATACACGTAAGAAAATGTCTTATAATACCAAAGCACTGGAACTCCTCACGTACATCAACAGGCTGCACTTCCAGCTCTCCCAGTGAAGCTGTTCAGTGTACACACAAGTTAGGGATTCCTGAAGGTGTGTACCACATTAATATAGATAAATATAACCTCCTAAATCAAATGTGCTGGTTGTACACAAAACAACAGACTTTCAGCAGCATACAGGTATTTAGGTACCTTGCCATCTAATTCTCCCTGCCCATGGAAGGGGGTCAGAACTGGAATGATCTATAAGGTCCCTTCCAACTCAAACCAGTCTGGGATTCTATCATGATTCTACAGCTAAATAAATCCTTCAGAATGAAGTAAAGTGCTTCTCTAAGGTGAGGCCACAAAGAGAATGCTCTCTGTGAATATTTGCTTTGCAAATAAACCCCCCTAAACCCCAGTAATGAAGCTTTAAGGAGCTCTGCAGATTGCCTGGAAACATGTCTAGAGTCTGACATTTCACTTCATAACCTAATACAGCAACATCCTCCTTAAACCATAAAACCCCCCCATGTAACAACCTTGGGACCCTTCCTGAGGTCAAAATAATCCTGTTCTGTCCCATCTGACCAGCTGGACATACTTGCCTGTACCCTTTGCCATTACAATAATATTCCATATAAAGGAATGTCAAAAGTATGCCCCATGGAGCAGAGGCAGAAGTCACACAGCAGCTTTTCTCTTACAGAATTATAAATGAGAATAAACCCTCCTTCCTTTTCTTTGTTTTCTTTCTTTGTGTTTAAGCCACCAGTATTTGCCTTGAAGAAATCATGCAGGGAAAGGCCCTATCCTGCTAAAGTCAAACACTTGGCAGGGATGGAAAAAGGAGGCTAATGAACAGGACTAAGATAGCTCTGAGGTTTTAAACTAAAGATCCCATAAGCTAACATGACCCACAAGAAAACTTGAAGGCAGTTTTCCATAGGCAACTGAGTACACAAACTACAAATGCACCTCCAGCAATGCAGCTGATAACATCTGTAACCCAGACACCCAAACCCTGATTTACCTTTACTGCCAGACTGTGGGGTTTACATTTAAAAGCCTCTTGAAAATGCTTTGTAAAGCCAGAAATTAATACCAAATCCTAATAAACCCAGGATGCTGCTGAATGCCAGGTGAATGGGACACCCCCAGAGACAAAGACACAGCTTCCTCAGCCCTGCCCTGGCACTGGTGACATGCAGCTCCCCAGAGCCCTACCTGGCATCCCTGCTGCCAGCCCCTGCCCAAAGGCAAGGGCAGAGTTGACGGCTGCAGCAGCCACCAGTGGGTCAGTCTGCTGTCCCTGCTGGTTCTGGTTAGGGGTCAGTGGGCGCTGACTGGCTCCTCCACGGAGAACCTGCAGGAGACAGAGGAACATCACATCAATGTGGTTGCTTTGGGACCCAGGAGCAAGCTGCAACCACCAGAGACTTGCAGGAGTGTGAGCAGGGATGCAGCTGAAGTTCTTGAACAATGAGTGCCTGACAAGCCCTCCCTTTACTCAGGGCAGAGCTGCCTTTGCCACCACCAGCCTTGACACTACCACCATGGTAAGTGCTAAGACCCAGTCGAAGTAACAGACCCCCCTCAGGCTTACTGCATGTAATCTGGACATGCTTCATCATCTGCTGCATCATTTCTTAATCCATCTTCAATACTCATCCCTGTTAGAAACCAAGCCATCAGCCCCATCCCCAGTAATGGCTGGTCTCTGCCACTGAAACCCCCATTTGAGCAGAACCCTCAAGAAGCCCAGTGTGGGAACTGGGGCTGGTGACAGGGGTTGTTCCAAGCTGCCAGTCCCCATAGAAAATAGCGACTCAGTGACATGAACTTGCTCATCACTGGAAATAATGACCAAAGATCACACACTGACTTTTATATGCAGCTCTTGGGGTGTAAGCACAGGCTGCTCTGAGGGGAAGATGGCAAAGTGACCTTTCCTGTAATTACCTGTGACAGGCTGGGCTCGCAAAAGCCTTTGGCTCAAAGTGGTGATGCAAGAGTCTGCTGCTGCTTTGCAGAAGCTCTCTTAGCACACACCCTCCTCATGGGGAGAGGTTCCCATCTGAATGTCAAAGCCTAAGTGCCGGTCGTACACTCTCAGTGCTGGTTCACCTGTGTGCAGGAGCTCTGTGCCACACACTCCTGTCTGTGACCTGCCACACGGGGAGATGTATGATTACACTGTCAGGAGCAAAGTGTTCTCCTCCTGATCCGTGGTCCACAATTGTTGGTGTGAAACATCACTGCTTGTACGATCCAAAAAGGCCTCATAATACAACCCAACCCTGGGTTTGGCTTTAGTTTTTGAAGCAGAAGCTAATAAAATTCCGCTGCCAAGTGCTCTCTTCTATAACTGTACTACAAGGACCAGGATGGACGGTCTGTGTTACTATGGGAAAGGAGCCACCTCGCTCTTCGGAAGGGTAACGAACCCATTTGGTCTCTAAGCAGGAAGTACTGTGGGACAGAGGCCAGCAAAACTGCCGAAAACCAATGTCAGGCAAGGACCAGAGCTTAAAAATACCAGACAAGCTGGGGCCATGTCAGAGCTGGCTGGGAAAGAGGAGCCTGAGTTTGGCTCCTGACACCCATCCTATAGGTCCCGCTTTTTCTGAAAGGAGAAAAGCAAAGCATGTCCCATTGTGTGTCCAAGGGATTCATAACCAAAGCAAGGGCAGTGGGACACCTCTCATCCTTCCAGCACTTAATCACTTGGTTTAGCAACCATTAGTTTAGTCTGAGAGCTTGGATTTGTTTTCTTTTAAACCTGGAAACATGGAGAGGGGCTTTGGACAAGGGCCTGTAGGGACAGGCCAAGGGGAATGGCTTGAACCTGCCCGAGGGGAGACTGAGATGAGCTCTTAGGCACAAGCTCTTCCCTGTGAGGGTGCTGAGGCGCTGGCACAGGGTGCCCAGAGAAGCTGTGGCTGCCCCATTCCTGGCAGTGCTCAAGGCCAGGTTGGACACAGGGGCTTGGAGCAAGCTGCTCCAGTGGAAGGGGTCCCTGCCCATGGCAGGGGTTGGAGCTGGATGAGCTTTAAGCTCCCTTCAACCTCACTCACTCTGTGACTCTATGAACTGAGGGTCAGGAGCTGTCACTGAAAGATGAGGGCTCTTTCCAACTGCTGTGTTCATGATGTGATGTTCCAAGCACACTGGCCCTTACCTGCTGCTGGCCCTGCTGGGTTTGCTGGGTTGTTTGCTGGCTGGCTGAGTTGGTGGCAGCAGCGGCAGCAGCTGCTTGCTGCTGGAAGAGGCTGGCAGGATACACTCCCCAGGGAGTAACTCCATAGTACTGGTGAGGAACAACTGCTGGGCCTGAAACACCAAGGACACAGGTGAGCTTCTGCAGCGTGACAGGAGTTACACAGCAAACAGTCACCAAGATACCTGCTCCTCATGTCTGGTTTAACAAAGCCCATTTCCAGGCGATCTGCCTTAAACCCTTGGCACACACAGAGGGATTCTGGCAATTGTAATCTTCATTTTTGAAGAGCTCAGAAGTCAGACCTGAAATTCCATCTTTACATGCCTTTACCTTTTTGGATGAGGTCAGATTCTGGTAGTAGCGATCTTGTAGAACCCTGCGTTTGTTGTTGAGCCCTAGTTTTATAGTGGAAGAACAACCCTCTCTAAGCAAAGAGGGAGGAAAGTACAGAGATACTCAAGTCTCTTCTATCTCAGCTGCCATACACAGCTCAGTAACATCCATCATTTAACTCCCCAATAAATTAAGAACGCCCCTGGAGAGCATCAGTTCCAAGTGTTTAAAACGTTGTTTCTCCAGCCACTCAGACCCACTTGGCATCTGCAAGCCACCATCAAGGAGGCTGTGTGATCCTGCGTCTTTTCACATCCATCCTCAAACTTCAGAGGCTTAGAAAAAAGGAAATCATCCCAGAGAGCACCAGGAAAAGCCTGAACCATTGAAGATTCAGTGCTTTTCATCATGTCTCAGCACAGCACACACCCTCATAGCAGCCTGGAGTAATTCTAGCTGGAGGAAGCAGTGAGCACTCTGTGCTCAGTGGTGGAGTCCCTCCCCCCCAGATAACACATATGTGAATCCAACAACATTCTTTTAATATGTCTGTTCTGTATCACTGGGAATGGGCAGCAGAAATGGAGAAGTATTTCCTTGGCTTTTCAAACCAACCCATGGGCTCCTTCCCCACAGCAGCAGTAACTTACACCACATCGTGTTTAAGGCAGAGTGCCATAGTCATATTTCACACTGAAGAATAAACAGGACTTCAGTGGATTCAAACCACAGACTTGTTCATATATGGAATAAAAATAGCTTTTATTTTAAGAGAGACAGTTGGTATTTGAGTTCTAACAGAGCCATTTCAGTACTGCTGTGTCTCAGAGACACTGCAAAGGCCCATAGCAGTAAGACAAGAGGCTTAAAACTGACAGAGGCAAGACTGAGATGAGCTCGCAGGCACAAGTTCTTCCCTGCGAGGGTGCTGAGGCGCTGGCACAGGGTGCCCACAGAAGCTGTGGCTGCCCCATCCCTGGCAGTGCTCAAGGCCAGGTTGGACACAGGGGCTTGGAGAAAGCTGCTCCAGTGGAAGGGGTCCCTGCCCGTGGCAGGGGTTGGAGCTGGATGAGCTTCAAGGTCCCTTCCAACCCAAACCAGGCTGGGACCCTGTTAAATTCCCATTTCAAAAGTGTAATAACAAAATAATAAAAGGAGAGTCGTTTTTATCCATTATACTTCCCTCGTATTTAGGATTTTGTAAGCATCATCGCTGACCATGCCCAGCTCCATGTACACACAGTGATGTGGGAGATGCCACAAGTAGCCCCTTGCCTAACTGCAGGCACTTCAGCAATACCTCTGAGCAGCTGGATTTGTATCTCACACTAAATCTCTGACACAGCACCCACCCTGGCTGGGTTTACTGGGCACCATCAGGAACAGCCAGCAACTTGCCTGTCCCACTCAGATTTGTCTTGCAGCAACAGCCACTTGTTTCTTACCTTCCAACCTGGGAATTATGCAGCTAAAATGGATAAAAGCTGCAGGAAATGAACCATCCCCACCATGGCAGTGCCTAACCTGACCTGAGCACCTACAGCCACATGGCTCATGGGTGGCATGGAACCTGTTTAGAGTTAGTCAATGCAGATCAGACACCAACTGCTCAGGTGCTTCTGCACTCGTTGCAACTGCTCCATTTTATGCAAGTAATAACCCTGTGTTTGCCCTCAGGCTGCCAGGATGTTGCTGCAACAACCTTTATCTGGGCAAAATTCGGGCATCTCTCTGGCTTATTTTAATCTCAGTTCTAATTATCAAACAAGCACAGTCTGAATGGGATTTTTTTTTCCCCTAGTAAGAGGCTGCTGCTCGGATCTGCAAAAGCCTTAGGTGTGCTTGAAAGAAGAAAAGACACAGAGGCTTTGAAGTCTGCAGGCAGCTGGGCTTAAAAGAGCTGTAAGTCTGGCTCAGCTCATTTGCGCACATGGAGAGGCTCATTATTGAACAGTGTTCTCAGTGAGGGCAAGTGTGTCATCATTGCCAGACTTACCCAAACACCCAGAGTGTTGCTTGACTTCAGGAGATCTTGCACCTGCTTTTACACTTAGTAAAGACAGGCACACATGAGCAAATAAAAGCCTTTTTGGTGCCTTTGAAATCAAAGATTCCCACTACTACGTCTCACGCATCAGGCACAGACACCCACAAATAGTCCTTGCGAGAAACATTAGCAAATCCATGGGTAAGTGTGTTTGTAACAAATCCTCTGCTTTTCATCTCAGCTTTGGCACTCAAGTCTCTAAGCTCAAGCCATACCTGCCCCTCCAGCCAACACTCAGGGGTTGGGGACCACCATGTCAAAGAGCTTTGAGAACCTCGCGTCTGAAAACACACAGCTTCAAACTGTATCTACTATTAGTGACTTGTGACTGCTTCAGAATTACCAGTACAGCATCAGAGGGTACTAATGGAGTAGTGGATTTTTAGGGATGGGGATGAGGACCAGCCCATCTCCAATGGCTCCAATGCAGCCTCATGCAAGCAAGCCCTGTGTCCAGCGCCGATGCAGAGCACAGGTACCTTTGCACAATGCTGTGCCCAAGGCAATGGGGAAAAGCCAGCTGGATCTGCTGTCCCAAACCCCAGCCCCCAGTGATGTGTGCAGGCATCCATACTGGTCCCCAGCTCTGAACTAGGTCAGCAGAGTGGAAGAGGCTCCTCAGAGCCCTAGGCTGAGAACCACAGCACAGATGCATCCAAACCCATTCCCCTGAGTCCATGAGCACTGCTTTTTCCTGCATGCAGCTTAATCCAGCATCTCCACAAAGCACAGAAATACTTTGCTACCTGTCCCATATCTCAGAGGAAACCAGCATCTCCAGCTTGTCTTACAAAAGCCAGGCTTTCTTTATCTGAGTGACATCTCTCTCAACTGATAGAAGGCAATTCCACACCACTTTCTGAAGGCAGCAGTCATCTTCCTCATGCTTTAAACTCACAAGTGATTTCTTCTTGAGCCTAGGGACCCCTTCCCTCTGCATTAAGATCCCTTCTTTAAAATGCTACTATTGTTGGAAGAAAAAGAGCACTGTCACATTGTCACAGGGCTGACACTCAAGAGTCATGAAAAAGCTGCTGTAATGGCAGAATCTTAACGACAGAATTATCTCTGCCATAAAACACACACAAGTTTCCCCTCTGCTCTAAGAGTGGAGCAATAAACTACCAACAACTCTAAACTCATTCCTTCCATCTCATAAACTTCTCCAGGTCTTCCCAATTTTACCCTCCCATACACATCAGGGAGGCATTTGACTCCATACATAATTCTCACCATCTGAATTGTCCCCTGTCACTTCAGTGTTGCACTCATCACAGATGAAGACTTTTCGAACTGCTCAAGTTCAGACAGAAAAGATGCTTATCCTAAAGCAAACATCAACCCCGACTCTGTTACGTTGCCATTTCGAGCTGTCAGGGTCCAAAGCCCAGTGAGATGGATGAAGTAACTCCTATTTCTCCATGGTGTAACACTGTAAGTACACTGCAGTGTGTTACACATCCTTTTGTTTGGCTTTCTGGAGTCATAAAGTCTAGAAACGGTTCAAATAGAGACCCTGATGCCAAATTTTGGGATGCTTTAGGTATCCTGGGGTGCGTTATTTCCTAGTTGCAGATACTCAGGCAGCTGCAGCTTCAATACTGCTGAGAAAAAGGAGAAGAAAACAGGCTGTGGCAAACAGACTTCCTGTTTCCTGGAAATCTGGCAACAGTTCCACATGTCTTTCTATGAAATCAAGACACTGACCTCCTGCTCTGCTGAACTCCAGCACTGCTTCCGAATGAGCACTGCCTTTAGAAGCACTGAGCTGATGCAAAGAGGCCAACCAGAATCCTCCTTCTATAGTAAGCACTTACACAGCCCCTCTTCTGACAGGGACTGGAACTGCTTGTGCTCCAGCACCTCTCCCCTGCTAAATCCTGGCTGAAGCTCCTACTCATATTTGCCATTGAGAGTTCAGGTCATTCATTCACTACCACACATTCATCATCACATGCTAGTTTATCAACTCCTGGACTGTTAGCAATATCCTTGTACTCTAGCTCTTGGCTTTCCTCCATTTAATCACAGTGTCATTTGTTTGCCAACAACATGTTGTTACCTAACGTTAATCCTGCATTGTTATTATGCAATCAGCACACAGAGCTCACAGCAGCCAAAAAGTCCAAATCCCACAGCTTTCAATTATAATCTTCATTCTTTACATCCATCCATATGATGCATTAAAAAAGCCATCCAAGTGGGTAACAGTTGCTGAAATCCCATTTCGGAGCTTGACCTGATGCTGGCTCAAAGCTTAAGAGCTCAGTAGTGAAGAGCAGCTGCTCTTCAACACCCCAAAAACTCATGTATCAAACCCCAGTGCTCATTTGCAGAGCGACATCCAATGGTTTATGGCTTTGATTTGGTACAACCCACCCCACAGTGAGTCTAGGAGTTGCAAATGGAATGTGGCCAACAACATGCAGGCTTTGCTGGAAACCACCTCTGCTTGGAACTAAACAGGTTTCACTTCAGGTGCAGTTTTCCTCCCCAGTGGCTCCAGGACAGCAAAGTGTGGTGATAAAGCTGGTCTTCTGAAAGCACACTCTTCCTTTGTCCTCAAGGCTCAGGCAAGAACTTTATGGGATCCGCAGCACAAGTTCAATGTACAGTGTGTTCTTCACACTGCCTGATAAGCTGTTTTCCTGAGCTGTCATCTCAAGATACAAGGATTTTGGCTCTCACAGTTGGAAAGAGTTTGGAAACTGATATATGAATGCTGGGGAGAAAGATCTTGCATGAAGACAAGAGCCACCATCGCTGCTTGCATCTGGCAAACTGCATATTCATAGTGTGAGCCTTGCAGTGGATACAGGATGTTTTTACCTTGAGGACCTAAACCCCATGAATTTTTGACAGCCTCTTGCAAAAGGGAAAAGATCCCATTTGCAGGATGCAATGCAGTAAATCAAGTTAAACAGCAATGAGATACAACCTCCCTGGCAGGAAAACACATCCTCATCTTTCTAGTGTTTAATAAATCTGTTTGCAAAGGTATCTCTCAGTCCTGTCAGTCACCGAAAAACCCCAAACATGCAGCAACATTGATGTCTGCACAGTGCTTCATTCTGGCTTTGCTCTGGTTGTTTATCCTCAGCAGAGATAGAGCCCACAGCAAGTGTTATACAACAATTACCACATGTAAGCGACAGAAACCAGCGTTTCCAAGACAAATCCTGTTTCAACTCACTGATAAACCATTATCTCTCCATGGAAATGACAATGTACTAATAGTTCATTTCACAACCACGCACTCCAGAGCAGCTCTGGCACAGGCAAGGAATAAATGGACAATTGGGAGCATCTCACCTAACGTGGCAGCGGCTGCGAGTCCAGCGGCATAGGGGTCAGTTCCCGGCGGCGCGGCGCTGATGATGTACGGGTTGGGGACAAAGGCAGCAGGAGCTAAACCTGCTGAAAACATACCTGTCAGTGGAAACAAACTTCACTAGAAGTGCAGCCCTGCCAAAACACCTCTGCCCGGTGAACACAGAACCCTGGGTTGCTTTAGGATGTTAAGTGTTTGTTACAGGTTGATTTCTATAGTGAATGAGCAACACCAGAGCCTGAATAGAGCAATCTGTGGAGGGTACCATTTACATTAAAGAAACCCAATTCCAGTGATGCAATGGCCATTCAGGAAAGCTGAAGTGGTAAAATTCAAGTGAGTCCAAAGGAGGCCATGGAGATGCTGCGAGGGCTGGAGCAGCTCTGCTCTGGAGCCAGGCTGAGAGAGCTGGGCTGGGGCAGCCTGGACAAGAGAAGGCTCCTGAAGGGGAGACCTGAGAGCAGCTCCAGTGCCTAAAGGGGCTCCAGGAAACCTGGAGAGGGGCTTTGGACAAGGGCCTGTAGGGAGAGGACAAGAGGGAGAATGGACTTCACAATCCCAATACTTCAATGAAATAGCTGGAAAGGAGCTCAGGATCATACAGGCATGGCAGGGAAAGATCCCTGCAGTGTAGGCATTACCTTCCCCTGCAAGGCAACAGTTTAATCATTAGAGAAATCCCAGTGGGGCGGGAGGAGGGCGTGGAGGGGAGGTGAAGGTGAAGGGGAGCAAGGTAAAAAGCTAAACCAGTTTGATTCAGGTCTACCCCTGAAAAGCAAACAAGTACACTGTGCAGAGTGGGAGAGCCCCAACCCATTTGTACTGGGCTTTTGAGTAGAAAGAACAACAACTTGAACTGCTTATTGTGCTAAAAACATTTAACCCTACGATAGTTTAATCATCCAGGAATAGCCCTACTACAGGGTTATGTGCTTTATTCCTAATCTATACTCCTTTAGTAATATCAACCATGTGTTTTGCATGAATTACATCTTTAAGTTAAACACGGCCCAGGCTGCTGAGCCACAGGATGTGCGTACAGATGCACATGGAGTTGTGCATTGCTGTGCTCACCCCAACTCATCTCTTACTCACGGGACGGATTTCAGAGCACCCTCCTTCCTGAGCAGCCCCTTCAACAAGGGTAAGTGTCACTCCTGCCAGACACAAATACTCTGGAGCTTTTAAAGCAGGTAAGAACTACCTCCAGAACTCTTCAAGTGGAGCTTCAAACAATGCACTTCTGCTTGTGCGTCGATTGCCAGTCACAAAACATAGTGAGGACTGTCCAAAACCCACCCATCCTTTTTCCCTGGTCTTTTCCCAATGCGTTCTGCTGATTAAAGCCCAGTAAAATGCATTACATGCAAGTAAATTACATGCAAGTAAAATGTATTACATGCAAGACTTACCTATGTGAGGCTGATGGGCAGCTGCCAAGGCATACTGCTGCTGCTGCGCTGCTGTCAGCTGCTGAACAGCAAGTGCGTTCGGTCTTTGGAACAACTGAAGGGACAGAAGCACAAATATGGTCCTTTACTCTTCCTTTTAAAGCAACTCCTTTACACTCAATTTGTTTTCATAACTACAGACACTCCTCTTGAAAGGAAAACATTTCAGTAGGAACTGAAAAACACCAAACACTTGCGATCAATTGCCCATGATAGTCCCCCTGGAAAACAATGTACTTCTGAAGTACAGCTAAACCCCAGCCAGGGTTTTCTCTGCTGTTCTCCGAACATTGCCTGAAAACCCTTTTATTCCCCAATTAAAACACGCAACCCCTAACTGCAGCCTATGGATCACTTGTAGCTGCCACTAGTAGACCACGAGATCTTGATGAACACCAAGCACAGTGAAATCACAGTCACAGCAGCAGACAACCTGGTTGACTCTTCCAGATGGTGGGACTCAGAATCCCAGACTGGTTTGGGCTGGAATGGACCTTAAAGCTCATCCAGCTCCAATCCCTGCCACGGGCAGGGACACCTTTCACTAGAGACTGTTGCTCTAAGCCCCGTCCAACCTGGCCTTGAACATGAAGAAGCCATCAGAGCAAAGTGTGGGAGATGATACACTCATGATGAATCCAGAGCCACCCACAGAGCCATTGGGTGGGACAACAGCCTCGGGAGCTCACAACCCCTTGGCCAGAATGCTCCTTTTCCTGGTAGCCTTCCATGCAAGGAGTGTAAATTATCTGAGCACAGACAGAAACCAGACCTGCGGAGTTTGTGGGTAAGTCATCCAAAGGATACCCAAGTTTGCCAGCCCACAGCTCTCTGCAATGGGCAGTGTTCCTGAGAACAGTCATTCCCAAGAACAAAAGGAGAGGATTACATCAGTCTTCCAAGCATTTTTGCTTAGGTTTGGATTTTTTGTGTTCTTCATTCATCCAGGTCCTTACTACAAACTCGCTTCCCAGCTTTCCTTCTACCAAAGGGAACACTGCCCAATTTAATCCATCAGCAGAGGATGGCTCAACTCTAATTCAAACATTAAGGACCCACAAGTGGAATAACTACTCCAGAGCTATCCAGAAGCAATGTTTCTCCCCACTCAGCTGTGGCTGCCCCATCCCTGGCAGTGTTCAAGGCCAGGTTGGACACAGGGGCTTGGAGCAAGCTGCTCTAGCGGAAGGTGTCCCTGCCCGTGGCAGGGGTTGGAACTGGATGAGCTTTAAGGTCCCTTCCAACACAAACCAGGCTGGGACACTGCAAACAAAGCATCACTTACAGCACATGGGGGGGTCAATCCAGGGAATTCCAAAAAACCAGAACACGGAGACTGTGTTATAGTTATGGGAACATTTGTGGATGACACTTCTGTAAGCCAGTTTCTCCTGAAATAGGGACATCTGACATCTCTAATCAGATTACACATGGTTAAGACCTTCCCTTCTTACTATTGCTTTTAGCTGCACTTGCGTGTAATCCCTTCAAAGCGTGTGACACTTCCCAACAGCCTGGGAAAGGCACTTCTACAGAGGAGATCCTTTTGTTCAGGACGTATTTCCTTCTGACATCTGCATACGAAAAACCTGGACTGCCGAAAGAGAGAGATTGCTGTCATCCAGGCTGTAACTGGCAGCATATTGGATGTCGTGTACGAAGAAAATGGGCACATCTAGGAGCCAAGATACACCAGGTTTACACAGATGTGCACTGGGAGGTCACATCAGGCAGAACGATGAAGCCTTCTCTTTACTACAGCGCTTATGCTTACAACAGCCTGTTGAGTGCAGTTACTGTAGGTGTAAGGAGCTATTGCAACAAGGCTGAGACTTCAAAAGAACAGCTCTGAAATAGCCCAGCCTGCTTATTGCCAACGTGACGTGGGGAGGAGCTTAGCACAACACAGGGATGGGGTGGGCAGGGTGCTGTGCCCACAGCATAGACCTCCACTGAACCAAACCTCACCATTCAAAGAGACCAGAGAGAACTTCAGCTCCACCCAGCAGAAAGTTGGATTTTACTTCTCAGGAGGACAGGCTGAGAGAGCTGGGCTGGGTCAGCCTGGAGAAGAGAAGGCTCCTGAAGGGGAGACCTTAGAGCAGCTCCAGTGCCTGAAGGGGCTGCAGGAAACCTGGAGGGGGGCTTTGGACAAGGGCCTGTAGGGACAGGCCAAGGGGAATGGCTTGAACCTGCCCGAGGGGAGACTGAGCTGAGCTCTTAGGCAGAAGCTCTTCCCTGTGAGGGTGCTGAGGCGCTGGCACAGGGTGCCCAGAGAAGCTGTGGCTGCCCCATCCCTGGCAGTGCTCAAGGCCAGGTTGGACACAGGGGCTTGGAGCAAGCTGCTCCAGTGGAAGGTGTCCCTGCCCATGGCAGGTCCCTTCTGACTCAAACCACTTTGTGATTCCATGATTACATGGAGGTCACATCAGCTCTATGTGGCTACTGCCGTCTTCTTCATGCAAAGAAAACCAAACCCCACCAGACCCAGAGCTCCATCCTGCAATCCCTCCGGACACATGGGCCCACTTCCCAGGCCAGCCTTCCTCTGACAGTTTCTATTCCCACCAGCTATGTGCAAGATGTTCTGATTTTAAATCCTAACTTTATAAAGCTGGAAGGAACAAATAAAACCCACTTGAAGTTGTCAATGAGCCTTCACGGAACTAAAAACTATGGACAAAACGCACATTTCAGGCTTCCCAGTCCTGCAGTTCCTTTCCCATATCTAACAGTTCTTTCCAAAGAAGTTCCCTTGTTGAGCTCTAACATAGAAATAACTACCCATGTATCATTGTTGGGTGTTAATTCTCACAAGGTCCCACACCAAAGGAAGACAAAGCCTTAGAATCAGCTCTTTATGAACTCTTCAGCAGCTATTTAGTTTAATCATTCAAATAATGTCCACCATTCCCCTCCTAAATATGCTGGATAATAAACCAACCCACCAGGCTCTAACATAGGTATTCCCATTGTTTTAAAGGCTCTGATTACTCTGAGCTGGGCCTTCAGCACACACTTGGCAACGGGCTTTCCTCACTAGGGAATGCCAACAGGCTGTTATGCTAAAAAGGACTGGGTATTTTAGGGAAGGCAGGGCTAGTTATGTCCTTCTGCCCTCAGCTGTGACAAAGGGTCTTGCTCTTCTTTGAGAGATATCAGAGTTACAATAGGAAAGCAATAGAAGTTGATGATTGCTGCCCATACTAGCAGGAATAGGAGCGGATTGAGCGGATCATTGGATCTAGGCCCAGCATTCAAGCCAAGCCAAGAGCAAAGCCAGGACTTGGGTTACTGCTCTGGGATGAGAAGCTGCGGCCGCCTGCGTGGGAGAAAGGTCAAACACACTGGGCTGAGATAAAGCTCCGTAGTATTGGACTCTGGCCTTAGGTTTTAAACCCTGCTCAAGTACGAGCAGTTGAAATCCATTACTCCTTGGTTGGCTCTGGATTGGTACTGCAGAGATCCCACAGCAGGGCTGCGACACCAGGCCTGAGCTGCTGTTTGACCTTTAAGTCACTTTAAGGGCTCGAGGGTGGGTCTGGGTTTTGTTAAGCAGTTTTGACTCATTTAAAGCTCTTCTCCAAGGCAAACTTACTCAAGGTAAAAATGATTAATACACAGACAAGCACTGCTGGTAACTGCTGCTTCCTATGCGTCCTGAAGTCTGCAGCTCAGTGGCCATGCTGAGATCTCCTGTCTCGTGCTCCCTACGAGGACACAGGCCGCACTCTACAGATAGCAGAGAGACAATGAAGCCATCCCAAATCTTCCTCCACCCTCTCCCCAAGAGAAGAGCCTGAGCTGGTGCTGACCCCATGACGATGGAAGGTGTCCCTGCCCACGGCAGGGAGGTTAGAACTACATGATCTTTAAGGCCCCTCCTAACCCAACCCATCCCATGGCTCCCTGACTTTCCTGAGGACTGCAGCAGGATTGGACCAATGGCCAACACATTACCTGCTGCTGGGAATTGTAGTCGAAGAGCCCCACGGTGGCTGCGGCTGAGTCCACAGGAACTTGAGTGCCTGAATAATCAAACTGAAGAGGCTCCATGCCAACGTGCTCCATGGGATCCAGAGGGACACTCTGGGACTCAATATTGGAGAAGTCCTCCACCGGCTTGGCACCGTTAGTACTTGCCAGCTGGGCTAAACCCTCTGATCCGTTCTGGTTTGGGCCCAGCAGATCGACCTCACTAGCAGAGTTCTGGCAATTCCCAGGTGTGCGGCTGCAAGGAGAGATCCATCCATTTAATCACACAGCACTGATTCACAGTGAGACACATGCACTCACCACATCTGCCTGCAGACAGCATGATAAAGGTGAGGGGAAATAAAAGGACACTGAAAGAGTTCCCTAAATGAGTTCTACATGAGAATTTATGTCTTTAAACAAACCAAACCCCCAGTCCCCCAGCTCCAAGAGCTGGTGCAGTACAAATGTAAATCCAGACAGGTTCTTTCTACTCCTCACTTGAGAGCCTGCCATTACAAGACAGGATTTCAGGAATGCCAAAGCTCTTTGGGAATTCTGAACTATGTAGCGCTCAGGTGCTGTATCCCATTTGAAACCTCTCAAAATGACCTAACACAAGCCTTGGGCTCCAGTGGGAACTGGTTCATCCCGAGGCAGACACCAGCAGGTTGCACTCCGCAACACTTGCTCTGCTTTTACAGTTTTCCTACATGTCAATGTGAGTGAGTGGGTAAGTGAGCAAGAAATACAAATGCACTTATTACAGCAAGAGCCACCATTTCAGAAGGCTTTAACCCCTTGAGAGCTACAACAAACAAGCCATAACCTCAGCTATTACTTGGACTAGTACATAAGCATAGTCAACCTCTTCAGCTGACAGTTCCATAGGAATCCCACATACAGTAATTAAGGAAAGGTGTGAAACTAAAACAAGATTACAACAGACAGAACTAGAGCTCACAGATGTTATCCTCCACCTTCCCAGTGCTTCCCTGGGCATATTAGGACATCTTTATGACCCTGTGTCAATGACTCCAAGGCTTTTTGACCACAGCATGGAAAAATCTTTCAAGGAATATTAAGTGTGTGTGTGCTGAGTTTGGCTGGGGAAGAGTTCATTTTCTTCCCAGTAGCTGGTATGGAGCTTTGCTTGGGATTTGTGCTGGAAGCAGAGTTAGAATCATAGAACCAGGGAACGGTTTGGGTTGGGAGGGACCTTAACGCTGGAGCCCTGCTGTCCGGGAGATGGCTGAAGCCCTGCATGGGATGGGAAGTAGTAAAGGAATTCCTTGCTTTGCTTTGCATGTGTGCATCTGTTAAACTGCCTTGATCTCAACCCAGGAGTTTTCTCTTTTACCCTTCTGATCCTCTCCCCATCTCACCAGGGAGGAGCGAGTGAGCAGTTACATGGTGCTTAGTTATCAGTTGAGGGTGAACCACAACTGATTAACTACTACCTAACGGTGCACGTACCTGAAGTCTTTGACATCTGCGTCGATCCCATTCTGCACAGGCAAACCATTGGTTTTATCCATCACATCCCCCTCCTCCTTCAGATCTCCTAATTTATCGCCATCAAATGTGCCCTTGTTCTTCTTATCCCCTTTGTCATTCTCATCACTCTCTGCATCCCTTGGCCCCTGGGCAAAAGAGACAGTATTTGAATAAGCTTCATTTTCACATCAATTCTACTTTCATTCTGAGCTTGTAACAAGTCAAAAGAACGTGTCACCATCCAACAAGTCACTTGCAAACACTAGTTCCTACAAATGAAAATGGGAAAAAGGCAAAATAGTCCAATATAATGGAAGAAAGAAGGGAATGAGCTCTCACTCTTTCAGGTTTTACCCATTTAGTTTCTTCCATTTAGCAAGTCAGCCTGACTTTAGCAAGTCAGAAGCAAGTCTGCTTCTAAATGTTCAAAAATCCCACCCTAAAAGAATGTTAAAGAACACTTCAACAAACCCTCTTTCTAGATGGGATTTGGGCACTTCCAGTTTAACCCAGGGACTTCTCAACATGACAGCAGGTAGTGAAAGGGTACAAAAGGACCTAGAGCCTCTCAAATTTACTGTTTCAGTGGCTGGAGAAGCCCATGTGTAGGAGCAGAATGGGATCACCTCAGCACTGTGATTTGCACAGTGAATTCCAAGTTAGGGCTGATTTAAGAGCATTCAAATCAATCATTAGGTTGGTCACTGGTTCGTAGTACCCTAAAGCACGTGTTGGAGGGGGGGAAAGGAATGGAAAGGAAAATAAAGGAGAAAATAAGAAGGGATTTCTGTGCTGTTGAACATGGGTGATTTTACATCTGCAGCTCTTCTGCCCTTAACGTCTGTATTTTCTTTCATTTGGGAGAAGAATCAAGGGGGATTATGCCAGGGGCAGAGTTGTGAAAACAAAAGGGAGAGGAAAATGAACATAATTTATAATAAAAACCAGCAAGGGGCATATAAACATATTTATCAGAATGGCTTTGGTGCTGTCACACAGACATTAAACCCTCCATGTGAGGGCAAACTGCTCTGTATGTAACAGGGCAGCAGAACCCTGTATTTGAATCCTTTTTCCATCTTCTTAAATTGGAGGGGGCATTTTTTCCTCCAATATTTAGGAAAAAAAGGATTGGTTTAAAAGTTATTATTTTCTGATGATGCTTCTTAAAGAAAATCAACCCATGCTTGTTTAAGGGCAGACTTGGCAACGCCAATTGTAACTACAGATGTGGAGCCCAGTTCTCCCCCTCACAATGGGATATTTCCCTGGGGAGACCCCTGGTTGCAGAACTGGTGACCTGACCATCAGTGTGATGGAGCAGACACTTCTCTAAGCCCCAATTCCGATGATAAATTGGCTCCTTCCACTGTTTGTCCATTTCTCAAACCCCATCTCTCTTAGGCTCAGGGTTCAACAAGGTTATCGAGCGAGCACCCAGTAATGAGGGACAAGATAAAGAGGATGGATGAAGGAAACCACAAATCAGCTCCCTGAAGAGATGAGCAGTCCAACAGCAACAAACCTACTCTGCTTTTGTGCTTTGTGACAACCCCTGACTGAGCAGTGGCAGAGGAGGTGGTGATGCAGCCCCTACTTCCCCACCACAGGGATGGGGCCTGGTTGTGCCTCCTTTCCCCACCCCATGAAGCACACTGACTACAACCACTTCTCCATGGGAAATATTATGCCCTTTAAAGCATTCCCACTTGGAGTGGCTTCTGTAGCTACGTTATGTTTCTAGCATCATTACATGGAGCTTTTTGTTCTTCACCAGCAACAAAGCAGCCACACGTTCATTCAGAACCACAGGCAGATGTGCACACTCCTCCCACCATGAGCTCAGGTCGGGGGTCACTGCTGGTCGGGTGATACGAAGAACCAGGGAGCATCAGGAACCTTCACATTCCTCTCACCCATTCCAACCCTGCATCTCAAGTCAATAGCAATGGGTAAAACCTGCCTGGTTTAAGAGAAGGAGCTAAACAAGAGCAAATTAAAGAAGGAGTATCTGCCTTTAGGGATGGATTAACAACCAATCAAACCAAGCAGCAAATGGAGAAAGGAACATAACGGGAACTCAGATGTCAGCACACTTACAAATCCTCCTTTCCTTAGGCAGGAATCTCCAGGAGATGAGCTCAACACATACTCCACCATGCTAACTCCAAGTCCTCCACTCTCTGACCGTGGTGAAAGCACTGAGTTGACTTCACTATTCACATGAAACCCCTGACCAGGTCTTCTCTGCACCATAATTGGTTGGGAAACAGAGTGATCTGGAACAAAAACATGGATAATACTTATAAATAGATCCAACTATTTACAGGAGGCAAGTCATCAAACAATTACTCTCTAGGGTCTGAACTGCACTATGAAGTGCCAATGTTTTGACCCTGATCATGTCCGTAAGACAAAGCAGGATGACTGGTTGTTTTTTAACTACTAGAACCCGGAAACCTACATTCAGAGTCTAAAATCAGAGCATTTCAGAGACTTAAGTCTCTAAGTAAAGGTTGTAGTTAAAACCAGGAAGCTGTAGGGTTTAGTTTTAGTACAACTCTTGTATTGGTACAATGAAAAAACAATCAGTTTTGATTTGTCATTTCAAACATCAGCCTACTGTTACCCCAGCTCTCTTGCTCAGATGAAGTACCCTATTCATGTCATGACCATATCTCCTAGATGAGAACTTCATTTCTTCTTCATGCCCTGTCCTCCTGCATCAGCCCCATTTAGCACCCCTTCCAAGTCCTCTGGAAGAACTGGCTGGGCAAGGGAAGGGACCCTGCATCCAGCAAGGAAGGGGAGCAGCTCTGCTCCTGCCTGCAGGGGCTGGCAATGCTCAGAAGCAAAAATAAAAGGCAGCAGATACAGTTGTTGCCAGAGGATGGTGGAAGGGACATGCAATGGTATTGATACTGAGCTGCCTTATAAAGCAGGCATAAGCTGTGGAGAAGTAATTCTATGCTGTTATTGGTCCTGGCTACGTTTCCCTGCCCTGTCCCTCAAGCCAGCATAAGCATCTAAAATGGACTAAGGGAGACTTTTGGGGGATAAAGCTAACCAAGAAAAGAGAAAAGCTGGTTTTAACAGGCCAGTTCTCCAGCAATTTTCATTGTGCTGCTGTATAACCACTTAGAGCACCAGGAACAGTGGTTTTTTTCTTACAAAAACCCAGGTTTCAATAGTCTGGAGAAAAGAAGGCTCCTTAAGGGGAGACCTCAGAGCAGCTCCAGTGCCTAAAGGGGATACAGGAAACCTGGAGAGGGGCTTTGGACAAGGGCCTGTAGGGACAGGACAACGGGAATGGCTTTAACCTGCCAGAGGGGAGACTGAGCTGAGCTCTTAGGCAGAAGCTCTTCCCTGTGAGGGTGCTGAGGCACTGGCACAGGGTGCCCAGAGAAGCTGTGGCTGCCGCATCCCTGGCAGTGCTCAAGGCCAGGCTGGACACAGGGGCTTGGAGCAACCTTCTCTAGTGGAACCCTGCCTGTGGCAGGGGGTTGGAGAAGGATGAGCTTTAAGGTCCCTTCCAACTCAAACCATTCCATGGTTCTAAGATTAGTTCCACTGTTCCTGGAACAAACTCATCCTCTGGCCAGGGCCACTTCCACAGCCACCTCCATGTTGTGCTCCTCGCTTTGGGGCAGGGACCTTGAGGAACTGCTGAGCTTCTGGCTCTTCTCTCCAGCTGAGATGAGCCAAAAGGGAAACTCTGACTTCCCCGACTCACCAGTGTGGGCCATGGCTCAGCAATGGAGGCTGTTGAAGTGCACAGGATTAATTGTGAATAAACAAGGGAAGAGATGAGACCAAAGGTTTTGACTCATGGAGATGTGGGATCAGGCAGTGTAGGAGTCACCTCCCCCAGATCTCCACCCGCCTGTGTGGAGGCTGCGATCAGCCTCAGCTGAGCACATGGTGAGAGGCTTTACCTCCTGGTCACAGACCATCTAAGTGCAAGTGATAAACCCTACCCTGATCACTATCCCCAAACCTTCCGCCTAATTCAAAGCATCACTTCTTTAACCCGAGTGGTTTGGGGGTTTGGTTGGTTTAGTATTTACAAAATTAGGGGGTTTGGGGATTCTAGTTACTTGTTCTTGAAGTTTTTTTACTCATCTTGTTCTCTAACACCTTTGTTTGAAGTTCATCCCAAGGCAGAAAATACATCAGAAAGTTGAAATTGAAATGTTAAGGGTAATCTAAAGCTTTGAAGCAGGTAACAGGGTGCACATATTCACATGAACCAATCTTTTAATACCTATGGATATGTTTTAATCACAAACCAATGTGGGGGTTTCTAGGACATAAAGCAGGTGTCTTTGAAAGCTGAGTTGCCCATCTGTGTTCAACCCCAACTAAATCAAGTAAATAATGGAGCTACCTGATGTTCCCCAAGCACTGTCTCTCCACTGATCTCCCAGAAATATCCCTTTTGGTCCATCTTTGCTGGAATCATCAGATTCCCAAAACTTTTTACCCGGCAACAGCTGCTGCAATTAAAGAAACACAACAAAAAAGAACACAAAACAAAACAAAGCATGATTAAAAGAAGTAGGAAATGCAAACAGAAACCATAAGCGTCTCCCTTGGGAACATGGATCAATCATTCAACACCAACTGAGACATGCTTCAGCATCAAAACACGGATAACCTCCTCGGGAGCCACCCAGCACTGAGGTACCACTTGCATCCCCACATCCTTCTTGCATTCTCAAATGCTTTATGAAGCCCACACATGGAAGCACACACATACCATTGACACTGTCCATACTCCCCATACTTGAGAGCTACTTGCAAGTATCAGCTGGAAGAAGACCCTGTTCTGATCAAAGAATTCTCATGTGTCGTGGCTTAACCCCCTTCATTCTATCTTGGCCAAGACCAGGACATTTTGCCTTCCACCTGAGCTGGGATGTGCCTCAATTGCCAACGTTTCCAGCACTGATTCTTGCTGTCAAATACTGAGAACACAGAATAGCTCAAGAGGCGCCAAGAGCTCTCACTTCTCTCCTGTTCAATGTCTGCTGAGAGCTCTCCATGCTGGGAAGCTTGGTTGTAAGCACAAAGGATGAACAATTCTGGGCCGCAGCCTGTGCTGTTCCTATGGGATGTAAAGCAAACAGGGAGATGCTCTTACTGAGAACAAGACAAAGTCACTCTGGCTTGGATGAATCCAAGGAAAATGGTTCTGAACCCCAGAAGATGGCACAAAGAACAACATAACCTGTTGAGATGTGTTTCTAAAACACCAGCTTCACCGAGGCAGCACGTGCTGTGTGGTACCTACATACAGCAAAGGGAATTCCGAGCCCTCCTCAACTACCTCAGATGTCAAGCACACGATCTTCAGATGAAGTGCTGAATGAGATGTGTGCAATTCCAACAGGGAATAGCAGCACAGCCACAGCACATGAACCAAATGAACTAGCCTTGCCTGACACTGGACTAAAACTAAAGGAACTGGAAGATTAACAACTCCTTGTGTCTGTCTGAAATGATCACAGAATGAGACTCATTGCCTCCAGCAGCTCACCTGCACAGCTGAGGCTACGGCAACCAGAGTAAACAGGCTGCTGGATGAAGACAAAGCAAGCAGATGTGATCCAAGAGCTCTGGTTGAAGGCACACATCAGGAGAGTTGTGCTCACCCTATACTTGTTAATGTAAGGACGATCTGTTTACTCAGAAACATATCACAAAGCGGGTCTGTATGTACAGGATTAAACCCGAGGTTCAGGTTTGGGTTTAAGGCCAGGTTACACAGAACACAGGCAGTACAAAGAAAGCAGCATCAATTCTAGGCCTAAGCCTGAAGAGCAGAATTCCTTTCAAAACCTAAAAGCATCAGAAAAACCCCAAAACCACTGTCCTGGGTTCAGCTGTAGCAGCCATTTTTCTCCTTAGTAGCTGGTGCAGTGCTGTGGTTTCAACTTTAGCCTGAGAACAACACTGATAACGCACCAACGTTGTTAAGGAATATTTACTCCAACCAAGGGCTTTCTCAGTTTCAGACTCTGCAGTGAGGAGGGGCATGAAAAGCTGGGAGGAAGCAAAGACCTGGCCTTGGATCATCTTTGGGGCTCTTTTCTGGACCTTCTCCAGCCTGTCCACATCTTTGTAGAGCAGGACCAAAACTGAACACAGTATTGCAGGTGTGGCCTGACAAGCACTAAGTAAAGCAGGACAATGACATCTTTCTCTCTGCTGGTGATGCCTTTATCGACATTCCCCAGCATCCTGTTGGCTTTCCTTACCACAGCTGCACACTGGCAACTCTTACTGAGCTTTACATGTTGCTGCTTGCAGCCAGGCAGATCCCAGCCTATGCTGTACTGTGGGATTGTGCTTTCCCAGTTGCAAGACCTGACACAACACACCCACAAGCACCCCTGGCCACCTAAGAACAGGGATAGCTAAACCAGGACTGCCAACACAGGGGTGCTGCATCTCCCACAACGCTTGCAAATCTCAATTATAGCTACATTAGATACTCAAGGTGTGGAAAGGGACATCCATAGACAGGAGGCACCAGGTTCAGACCCAGCTCATGTAAAGCTGCACAAATGAGGAGTACCTGGGAGATAAGAAGATCCAACACCTCACCTGAATATGTGCATCCAAAGCACAGCAACAAGTTGTGTTAGAAGTGGAATACAAAGAGTGAGCTGTTCTTTGTATTCTGGTGGCTCATTTCAATAAATTCTTCTATTTTCCTGACCATCCAAATGAGGTCACTACCACAAAAGACCATCTCCTCAAGCTGGAGGGTGCCTTGAAACTCATTCAGTCTGGTTTTGATTCACCCAGCCCTTTTCTTAAGGGGGAAAACACATCCACTTACCAGCAGGATCCTGAGGAACTGCCCCCAGACACCTTCCTATGGTTTTGCAGTGAATCACAGACCAGGACTAGAAAAATCTCAACTACTCCCTGTTCTGTGCACACACACCCTGAACTGCACAAACAACAACTCCGTTGCCTCCAGTTTAATCTTTTCCATCCCAGAAGCATAAAGCTCCCAACTGGAAGCTCTGTAACATCAGCAGAAAGAGAAGTGTTTCTTTTCCACACAGGTTCCAGCTGTATTTAGATACTGGGGAAGGGGAAAACCAAATGCCAGTATTAACAGATGGCAGTGGAGCCCTTATGCTGTCAACTTCTGCTCCAACCCAAACCAGAGGGTTAGCAAGCAGCAACCATCTGAATTATTACTGACTCCTGCACAGGAGATGAAGTTTTCCTCAGGGAAAGTTGTCAGCTCTAATAGAGGAAGGGAAAAAATGGTATTTGAAGTGAATCTTCTCCAGTTCTTCAGGTGGGAAATCAAAGGAACATGCAGCAGTTTGGAACTGGACCAGTTTCATTGTCATTATTAAAATTGACCCTATCTAGTATGAAAATAATCCTTCTGAGCCCTCTTAGAAAGGACTTACAGAGTTAGGCCAATATTCAATACACCAGAGTGGGGAGGAGAGGCTGACTTGCACATCCACAAAGGCAATTCTACAACCCACAAGTACAGAGCCTGTGCTTGTAGATCCCACCGTGATGGGATTAGGAATTAGACAAATGAAGTGAACTGATCCCCTCCAGACAAGGCAACCATGAAGATAAGAGGAGCCATCTGTGCCACTGAAGAACTCCATTCATTTGCAGCAATAGGTAGGAGGAGGAGCATGCATTTACAGATCAGATTTGGGCAGTGCTGCAGGTCAACAAACACTGAGATGTTATCTGCCCCCCAGAATATGCTGCCATGCATGTAAAAAACAAGACAGGGAGGCTGAGCACACCATGAGCAATGGAGAGGCAACCCCAAGGGCGGCTTCTGCCGGCTCAGGGAGTTCAACTGGCTGGTGGAGGCTCTGACAGCAACCAAGGAGCAGCATCCTGCCCCTGGGTCAGGCAATCCCCAGCACAGACACAGGCTGGGGAAACTGGATAGAGCAGTCTGAGAAGGACTTGGGGGTGTTGGTCAACGAGAAGCTCCCCATGACCCAGCTTCAGTGTGTGCTTGAGCCCAGAACCTCCTCATGTGCACTAAAACCCACAGGGGACAGCAGTAGAGTGAGAAATGCTCAGCAGATGAAGTGGGAAATATTCCTTACAGCATTTCAAGTGCAGGGCGATGTTCACCATTACCCCTGATATTCATACTGCAAAATGTTGGGTCCAATACCTTCCATGTTTGGAGGGAAGTACCTACCAGCTGCCTCCTGTCTCTCTGTTCTCCTCCTCCTCCCACCCTCCTGGGTTAAGTTACAGCTGCTCCTGTATTGCAGACCCAGGCTTATCTCACAGCATCAGCCACCATCAAACCAAGAATGTTGCTGCAGTTCAAAATGCTGTAACTCACTGATGACAAACACCTCTCCCAGCCTCTGCACTGGCCATGAGCCCCCAGAGATATTGCACCAAGGTTCAGTGTTGCAAAGATGCAGATAAAAGGATTTATGTGAAGAAGAGCAGATGCCCAGAGACCAGAATAGGCCACGGAGATGCTGCAAGGGCTGGAGCAGCTCTGCTCTGGAGCCAGGCTGAGAGAGCTGGGCTGGGGCAGCCTGGACAAGAGAAGGCTCCTGAAGGGGAGACCTTAGAACAGCTCCAGTGCCTGAAGGGGCTGCAGGAAACCTGGAGAGGGGCTTGGGACAAGGGCCTGTAGGGACAAGGGCCTGTAGGGACAGGCCAAGGGGAATGGCTTGAACCTGCCCGAGGGGAGACTGAGATGAGCTCTTAGGCACAAGCTCTTCCCTGTGAGGGTGCTGAGGCACTGGCACAGGGTGCCCAGAGAAGCTGTGGCTGCCCCATCCTTGGCCGTGTTCAAGGCCAGGTTGGACACAGGCGCTTGGAGCAAGCTGCTCCAGTGGAAGAGGTCCCTGCCTGGGGCAGGGGTTGGAAGTGTATAAGCTTCCACACCAGTCTGGGATTCTATGATACCCACTTCCCCTGTCTTGAAGGCCACAAAAGAGAGAACTTGCACAGACCATGGTAAGTCTCAGATAAATCATTACTGTAGCACCAAGACCCCACAAGCAGCATGGACACACACTCTGGTCCATGTGCTAAAGCAGCAAAACCAACCAGGCCCCAAATCCAACTTCTGAGGCAAGATCCTCCTCCTTCACTAACTGTACTCTACACCATTCCTTTTTACTGCTTCTCAGTTCAACATCTGCTGAGAAGGAACAGAACCAGACTGCATTATCCTGGTGTGGCTTGTAGTGAGGCCACACAATGACTTCCTCCATTAGAGCTTCAACCTGCACAGAGCACTCAAAGGAGGGGAGAACAAACAAGGACAGGCACCCCTTTCACAAAGCTGTTCTCAACATCATTGACCTTGTCCACTATCAGTGGCCCAAATCTCTTCCATTTTAGAGCTGGGCAAAAGGGTTTCTGTGGCTGCTCTTTTAATCTCACACTTAAAAGTATCACACTTCCAGGCACAAAGGAATTTGGGGGGGGGGGGGGTCTGTCGCTGGCTGATGGGATTGTGAAACTGGAAACAGGGCACAGATTAAAGGGGGGGTTTCAGCTATTCTTTGTTTTCCCAGATTAGACTATCTGTTCATCACCAAATATTACCCACCCTGCAGTCGAACTGCAGGTAAGAGATTTAGTTGACAGCCCCCTTTAAAACAAAGCTCTTATGCCTTCAGAGGCACAGACTCCTTATATCACTACAATGACTACTAAGAAGCAAGAAAAGGAGAAGATTAAAGGACACACTAAATGATGAAGCACTCTTTTCCTCATCTTTCCCCTCCAGGTTTTCCACTATCACCTCAAAGTACGGAATTACTGACACTTCCTACATGTTCAGAAGACACGAAATAAAGAAACAAATCAAATTCCCTCTTTTCCTCATTTATTTCAGGCTTAAATGTTTTCTTAGCAGCTTTCTCCACGAGTTTCCTTCACATTCCAGGAAGAGGAGGAGAAGGGGTGGAAATCACCTCCTTAGTGCCTTGCTAAAGCATCTAAACAACAGGCAGGGCATGCTGCACAAAATCAAAGCCTGCAGTTGAAGAACATGGTCTATATCCTGTGGGAATCTCTGTTTACACAGCTCCTAAGATCAGCCAGCTGAATCTATGGTGAAATACCTTGGGAAATACAGAGAAAATTCAATGGATAAAGAAAGGAAACTGTGAGACTGAGGAAGAAATACGAGAGAAACAAGAAGTTGTGAAGACGAGAAGGTGAGATGTCACCTTTCCTGGAAAACCACACGCATTCCGTGCCAGAAGGATGCCATCTCCAAACCTTCTGCATCACAGGTACAAGAAAAAGGTGGGGAAGATGAATCAGCACTGGAAGACAAACCTCACATCCTCCAAAGGTTGGACTTGATGATCTTAAAGGTCTTTTTCCTACCATGTTGATTCCATGATTTGATGTTCTGGAGTGCCTTCAGGCAGTGAAGCCAACGTGACCTAACACGTTGAACCTTGAACAAGTGCTGCGCTTACCCTCACCAGGCTTCAAAGAGCCTGGACGCTCTATATCAGAACATGAACTTCTTGCCCAAGCGAGGTGTTAAAAAATAGCACGGAGTGAACATTCCCACCCCCACCATTCCATTGGCACGCTTCACATGGAGGCATCTCGGCGCTCAGCAGCTTTAGACAGGTTTTTAATGGCATGTTTTCTCCTCTGTAAATCACTTTCATCTACTCTGAAGTCAAGTGTCTCAATATAGGTTAAGATAACCTGGAGAAACACATTTTCCTATCAAGAACTGTCAAGTTAACATGCAGCTCAGTGTAAAGATCTTCCAGAGAAGGAAGAAAGGAGAGCAGCTAAGCTGCAAGCACCCTGAGGTCTTTCACCTGAGAGAGGGCACCTTCTTATGAATCCCACCACACAACAGTCCTGGTTTCCTGTATTCTCCAATAATTTTGGAGTTCTAGGGATTAGTTTTTATTAACTTAGCTCATAATTAAGAGATAGGATGGACTCAATATGGGGGAGAGAAACTGGTCTGAACTCCGCAGACAGGAATGCAAAGTGGAAGGCTGTCCAAACCCACAGCCTCTCTCGAGCTGACCTGCTGTACATTAACATCCTCCTCCAAGACAGCACTTTCTCATCCACAAGCCTACAAAGGGACTGCCTATAAAGGGAAAAGGAATAAAGAGTTTACAGCATAGCCAATGCAGTAATGGGCTGTTCAAGTCACCCTAAAAACAGGTAAATTCTCACTTTTCAAAGAAAAGCAGCGGCCATCTCCCCCAGACCTGCCACCTCCTTATTGCAAAGGGAGGTTACAATAACCCTGCCTGGGTTTGTGCAGTAAGAACTGAAAGGCCATGATCTGACAACTCCTGCTCAGGCCTCTGACCTGTCCAAAGCACTTGGCACTTCTGCAGCCCTTGATTCCGTTGCTCAGTGTGTCCCACCGTTAAACACAGCCCTGTGCTTGGTGCCAAGAGCCAAAAGGTGGCTGGGAGTAGAAACAGGGCAGCAGACAACAGCAGCCACCTAACAGCAGTGTGATAGGGTGTGAGCTCACTGCATCCCAAAATAAACACGCTGCAAGTATTGTACCACTCGTCACAAGCCATGTTTCTAACTGTTCTCTTACGACCACTGGCTTGCTGTTTGATGATACAGCAGGTGGAGGGCTTAGCTGTTCCTCCTCCCAAGATGCAGCCCAGCCTGGCAGGGTCTTGTTTGTTAAAGCGCACACACACACACACACACACACACACACACACACACACAGAGCTTCACAGGCACAACAGAGACCTCTCACATTCAGCAGCATTCCAGCAGCCTCTCCAAGTGTGATTTATTTCCCTCTTCCCCCCCTCAAAATCCATTGTTTTTTTCTATAGGCCTTTCACTTACCTCTCCCATAGCCCGTCCTTCCAGAGCAAGCGCTTGAAAATCATGATTCAGTTCATCCATGGAACGTACCTATTTAGAGAAGGGGAAGCAAAGCCCATGAGGAAATGCTGGATTTAGGGTTTGGCTCAGTGATAATCAGAGTTCCCAGCAATTCTTCTGACACAGATGAAGAGTTACATTCCATATTGCAGCACAGGACAAGGTTATTGAGCTCTAACAGATGACTTACCTTTAGGACTCCTAGCTATAAGGTATATAGTGTTAGATTTATACATACACAACAAAAGGAAAAACCAGCAATTACTTACAAGATACACAAAATCTAAAGCCTTTGATAAAGTTTAATGCAAAGATTAATGTTGAACAGTAAAGATTTCAGGGGAGGGAGTCAAAGCATAAGCAAGCAAGTCAGCATCCTTTCAGGTGAGAAATCACAAAGGCTCTTGTATAAACCAGGTAGATTTCTAGTCAGGTTACATCGATATGAAAGGGAAAAAGCCCAACTCCGGACCTGAGGACAAAGCACAGACGTTCAACCACATGCCAGGACCCAGCCCAAGCTATTGCCCTCCTCAGATAACACCCCCGTATCGAGGCCGTGCTTACTACACCATCCACACACAGAGAGCAATACTACACACCTCCTACTCAATGCTTACACAATCCCTGCAACCCAGCAGATCTGATGCACCTCTCTGCTAGAGCAGGGGTGATAGTTTATAGAACATTAGGTATGAGGCATCCACAACCTCTGGTCACTGCAGCCCCTCACAGGCCCTTCACAGGGGATGATGACCTGTACACAGGGTTTACTTCTGCCAACACTGGACTCATGGCATGAAGGAGCCCAGGAACAACCAGTGGTGGGTTTATAGGACAAAACCCCCCAGAACTGGTTTAGATAACTGATTGCTACAGGGGTGACAGAGAGACCGAGATAAGAAGAGTGGTAAAGGGCAAAAAGGAGGATAAAGATGAAAGCAAAGTGCACTTCAGTTGTATAACTGCACACCTAACAGAACACTGGTATTTCCACTCCTCTCCTCAGAGTCTGAAGGAAGCTGTCCTTAAACAAGCTGTCCTTTGATGGCAAATTGCCATCCTGACCTCCCTGTTACACAATATACAGTAGAAATGAGCTGCATCCATCTTCACAAATATACTTTACCCAGTCACTATCAAAAGCAGACAAAAAATAACACAGAATCATAGAATCACAGGATGGTTTGTGCTGGAAGGAAGCTTAGAGCTCATCCACCTCCAACCTCTGCCACGGGCAGGGACCCCTTCCACTGGAGCAGCTTGCTCCAAGCCCCTGTGTCCAACCTGGCCTTGAGCACTGCCAGGGATGGGGCAGCCACAGCTTCTCTGGGCACCCTGTGCCTGTGCCTCAGCACCCTCCCAGGGAACAGCTTCTGCCTGAGATCTGAATTACCCATGAGAGATGGTGAGAGTTGAGGCAACAACTTATACAGACCAACTACACCCCTTTAACAAACCACCCCTTGGGGGCTGATGTCCCCAGTGCCCGAAAGCTGTAACAGAGCAAAGGACGAGCAGGGAAGCTGGTGACAGCCCCCATGTGTCCCCAGGAAGCAGCAACAAATCTGAGCACCCGATGGGACACGTGGCACTGCAAAGTTCTGTTCATCTTAACCCAGGCACCAACAGGGCCCACAGGGCTGAATGGCACTTGTCAAAAGGAATCCTGCAGTCAGGTACATTAACAGCAACCAGGGCCTCAAACTGTCCTTACAATTACTAAACAGGGATGTGAAGGACCTAACATGAGAGCAACAGTACATTTACCTTTCTTTTGGAATAATCCAAGCAGCTTTTCCCACTTGAGAGCTCCCAGCAATGGAGCTGAATTGTAATTTTAAGTAAATATTAATGTCAACAATCAGGTTAATACTGCACCTTATATTAAGCAAATATGGTTGCTAATATGACCTTTATCTGTAACTTCACAGTGCAATACCATAGCACATTTTGAGGTCTTTTGGGGATCACACATCAGCCCTGTGCACTGAGGACTCCTCCCTGATGCAGGATTGATATAAACCTACACAGACACACAGCAAAGCTATCACAGAGCAGCCTTCACTCTTCATCACAAGGGATCTTCTCTTCCTCTTTATGCCAAGTGATGTTTCCCAGCAAGAAAAAGGACAGGTGGAAGTAAACAGAGCAAAACCCCAGCCAAATACACAGGAATAAACCCAAACAGACAGACCAGAAAGTGCTCTGGAGCACAAGCAGCTGAGGAAGAACCAGCTGAGAAATCCTCCAGCTGCTGATGGGAAGGAAATGTCTTGACAAGTGCAGCGGGAAGCCTGAGGCTTTCTGATTTCTATTTTCTTTCTCAATGTTGAACAACATTAAACAGATCCAACATCTGCATGTATTAGTGGTAACAGTGACTGAAGAGGGTTTAACCTATTGCTATAAAGCCACTTATATTAAAGAAGGCAAGCAAAGCAAACCAGAGGATGCTTCTGGAAGGCCTGGCTCTCCAGTGTCCCTGCTTCACCTCTCCCTACTGCCTCACAAGGGCTGACCCTCTCCTCCCCCAGCACTTCCTTATGCCAGGATCTATCCAGCCCCACTCTCCCTTCCACTGGAGCACTTATCCTCCCCCTCTCCCAATTCCACTTCTGACCAGGAGGCAAAACCTCCAGGACAGCATCTACTAAACCCAAGGTGGGCCAGGCACTGCAAAGACAGGATCTGGGGAAGCTGGAACACGTAGATGGCTGCTTTCAAGGTTTCTTTGATCTACAGTGAATTACAGGGCAGACTGCAGGCTGCCACCCTGCCAGCCAAGCAAACCAACTCCAGGTACCTCACAGATCCTACCAGAAGGAATTCTGAGCACCCTGAACTTATCTGCCATCCCAGCAAACAAAAGGGCCAGGTACTGGGAGCACCAATCCATGGAAGGGCTCCTTTCTTGGGCTTCACTGGCGCTGGATGTGCTCCTGGAGCCCTCCCACTATCCGAGCTCTGCACAAGAGTGATGGGACCACGCCATCGTCCTACTCCTACAGAGTAATGAGGGAAATGCTGTTACTGTGACACTTGTCGGGACAGATCAAAATATCACGATATCTCAGAACAGCATTTGTTTCTGTGAGAAGACAAGAGATAAGAGATTCCAACCCCCTGCCACAAGCAGGAACACCTTCCACTGGAGCAGCTTGCTCCAAGCCCCTGTGTCCAACCTGGCCTTGAGCACTGCCAGGGATGGGGCAGCCACAGCTTCTCTGGGCACCCTGTGCCAGCGCCTCAGCACCCTCACAGGGAAGAGCTTCTGCCTAAGAGCTCAGCTCAGTCTCCCCTCTGGCAGGTTAAAGCCATTCCCCTTGTCCTGTCCCTATAGGCCCTTGTCCAAAGCCCCTCTCCACGTTTCCTGGAGTCCCTGCCCCTTTAGACACTGGAGCTGCTCTGAGGTCTCCCCTTAAGGAGCCCTCTCTTCTCCAGGCTGAATGAGTAAAACATTCCTCAACAGAAGTCACCATTACTGCACCAAGAATCCTGGTGTAGTCATGTACTGATCCAGGAAGAACAAGAAACATCCAGAACATTCAGGCTGCTAAGGCTGCTTAGAATGGAGGGGAGAAAAAAATTATATACATATATATACATATATAGTTGGTTGAACACCCTAAATATTTAGTGGCACTTGACTGATGTACTCCCAAGTTTGAAGCTTTCTCAATTAACTAAAGGTTTCCAAACTGGAGAAGGAAACAAATGCCTCCTACTCAGCCACGGGAGCTGCCGGCGCCTGTCTGCTCTGAAGGGCTCACAGCTCCTTGGTTAAAACACATCTGAGAACACATACACACACACAGATATAGTATCTAGGAGAGGAAAATAGTATTTACCAAGTGAAAACAAGCATTACAGACTGTCAACAACAGGCTCAGAACCACCGACTAGACCAGGGTTCAGATACTTTGTTCCATTGACTGATTACAGCACTATTTCTAGTCTTCTCCCGTAACAATGGTGGGTAAAGGAAGAGTGCGAAAGTACAAGTAGTAGATGGGATGAGGTGGTTTAACTACTATTTTTGTAGCAGAAGATTCACCATTAGAATTGCTACTCCCATTAGCATCGGAAGCAAAAAGCTATTGAACTTACCCCTAGCTCATGATGGCTGTGGCGTCTGGCCAAGGTGATGAGCGATGCAGGGTACAGGAATCAACCCAAGGAAGCCTCTCACATTGATTATGGGTTTCCTCAGGTTCTATTCACAGAGGGAAGGGCTTCAGAGAAGCTGTGGCTGCCCCATCCCTGGCAGTGCTCAAGGCCAGGTTGGACACAGGGGCTTGGAGCAAATTGCTCTAGTAGAAGGTGTCCCTCTGCCTGTGCAGGGGTTTGAACTGGATGAGCTTTAAGGTCCCATTCAACCCAAACCACTCTGCGTATCCATGATACATGAATGTGTGATTTAGGTACCCCAGAGATGTCTCAGGCATGTACTGGGGTGCAAAATTCCAGAATATCAGATTATGGAAGCAGCAACCTTAGTTTTGTCCTGCTGGAGCTGGTAATACCTTGGGAAAGCCACTTTCTGCTTCCCAGGTGCATGTCTGGATCGAGTTTTTGTGCAAGCACTCAGGGCTACACTAAGATCTGACTCACCTGACCACTGGGAGGGCTTTTCCTTTCACTCCCACCCCCCACTCTGATCTACCAAGGTTTAAATTCGGAGGAACAAAGGTGTAAGGAAGGGAAAGGCCAGATCCCATTTAGTACCTCTGTCACAGGAAAATGGAAGTGGCCTCAGGCCATGCTGGCAATGGTGCAAAGGGCTCATTTGAGGGTTTGATAATAGTCAAGTGTCACCCAATACAGAATCAAGGTCTGAAGCCCAACTTCTGTACAGGGCAAGTAACATGGGCAGATGCTCCCAAGAAAATCAACTGCCCTAGAACAGAAGTTACCCTTAAAGGAAGAGAAGAAACGTGATAGCTGAGAGGAGATCACTTGGCAGAGGGAGAGCAGCATCTCATGACATTGGCACACAAAAGCAGTTCATCACAGAGCAGAGATCATCAGTCAGAGAAGACAATTCGAAAGTGTCTCAGCAAACACATCAAAGCAAGTTCTCAGATACAGGCACCACCGCATTCAGTGCTCTGGAACAGCTCCTTAAGGAGATTTCCATCAGCAGCTGAGATCAATTGGACCAGATTTGAGGACAAGGTTACCCTGGATGGAGTGTGCCTTCACCTATTTACAAAGACACTCCTTTTATCACAACCTGCCCTGCGGAAGCACAGAGAGGTCAACACCGATGCAGCAAAACATGGAAAAGCTGAAAAGGGAAAAGCACAGCTGGAGAGAGGAGAGGAAGATAACAGGCAGGAGCTGTGTTCTAATGAAGCTCTATCCAAAACACAATTGGGCACAAGGTATAAACTGAAACACTTGAATTCTTCTTGAAGCACTGAAATCTGTAAATTCAATAGTGTGAAAATAGCTTTGCTCTTCCTGAGCAAGCACCCAGAGGGGAGCGAGAGCTCAAAGCCAGGTTGGACACAGGGGCTTGGAGCAAGCTGCTCTAGTGGAAGATGCTCCTGCTGGTGGCAGGGGGTTGGAACTGGATGAGCTTTAAGGCCCCTTCCAACCCAAACCATTCTGTGATTGCTTGACTCTCATCCTATGATACACCACAGATGCACCCCAGAGCCAGCACACCAGGGCACTTGTGTAATCCCAACTAGAGCCAGGTAACTTCCCACTGCCTGTCAGAGACAGGGAAACCTAGGGATTCTGAGGAAGCAAGTTCTTACACTACCTTTCTGAAGATTTCAGGGTGGTTCTTCTCCTCTGTACTATTAGAAGGATTTTTCAATACCCAACCGTAAATATCCAACTTCACCAACCTACTCATGCTCCTTCTAGCTCAGGAAGGATTTTCAAAGGGCAATATAAAGCAAAAGACCAAATGAAATATTCCAATTCCCCTTCTCCAAGACACCCCTTTACTATGGGGAAATCTCCGTGAAACAGATCAGCCAAATGAGATATTTCATTCAGGAGAGTTATGTTGTAAATCATCTGTGTATTGAGTTAGCACAGCCCTTTCAGTGTCAGCATTAAGAAAAGCCCTGACACTGTGATAGGAGGAAGTATCCATGAGAACTCAAGACATTTAATGAAACACACCTCAGAAAGCTGCCTTCCAGAGCCCAGTGTGCTAACACATGGTGTACATGAAGGACTCTGTGCCTTCAACTCCAGGAGACCCCAAGCCAGGTTACCTGGATCCCAGCAGCCCTCAAACACCAAATGCTTCCCAGAGGCAGATCAGGAAGTCTCTGTCCTGAAGAGTCAACTGTCACTCAAACAGGATAGGACAAGGGGTAATGGGTTTAAACTTAAACAGGGCAAGTTCAGGTTAGATCTCAGGGAGTTCTTCCCTGTGAGGGTGCTGAGGTGCTGGCACAGGGTGCCCAGAGAAGCCGTGGCTGCCCCATCCCTGGCAGTGTTCAAGGCCAGGCTGGACAGATCCTGGTGACATGGTGTTCTGCTGACAGACACGGTACACCACCAAGTGACCATACACTAGCTGTAGAATATGCAGAGTTTATTAAACAAGCACAGTAAAGCCAATAAAGCACACTAAAGCAATCACACTAATGTGAATTAGGTAAACATCTCTATATATATCGTGAATAAGTACAATGAAGCAAATCAGAGATACAGGTATATAAGCAAAGTACGGAAGAAAGTAAACAATGCATTAAATCATTACTGTGTAGAGAGAATGGAGATTAAGAAGAAATATATCACCAGCTACCACTGAATCATCCTCCAGGCCCACACTTCCAGCTGGGAAGCCCCACTGCAGCCAAAGCCAGGAGTCTCAGGTAACTGGGAAAGCTCCTGTGAGGTGCCTCCACCCATAGGTGAGGCTTCTGCCATGGCCACAAGAGGGTTCTGCTTTTGTACCCTTATCAAAACAACCGGCTTTGTGCCAGATCTCTGTTTGCTCATGGGCCCGTGCAGTTTCTCATCATCTCACTGTTGTCCACTTCTGAGAGCACTGGCCAGGCACCCCAGTGCAGCCAAGTATAAAGGTCATAGAACAGCTGCACACCTATGTTTTCCTGCCTCTTTCTGACACTCACCATGAACACAAACATATATACTCTGCCTACGCTGTGGCAAACAGCATCCTTTGTTCTGCCTTTCAGCCATGAGAGGGAATCAACTCTCACCTAGGTTCCCATCCATTACACATGGTCTAGGATAAAGTATCCCTGCCCATGGCAGGGGGCTGGAACTGGATAATCTTAAGGTGCTTTCCAACTCTATTCTACAATTCTGTGTTTCACTTCCAAGCACAAACACCAGAGCTCCTCCTCTCTTAGCCTCCAGGTTCTTTTTAGAGGCCCTTGCCATGACGTTAAGGCAGTCACAGTGCCTGCCAACAGGCACTAACACAGTCAAACATCAAACCCAGACACTTCCACAGCAGCATTGTTTGAGTAGCTGTGCTCTAGACAGGCCAGGAGATTTACCTCCTGTCTCCACTTGAATTCAAGTTCGCAGTTAAGAAGTTCCATGGTCACACTGCCTTAAGGCAAAACTGAGCATAAACCCCAGTCCCAGCCCTGCTGCTCTCACTATTCTTCACCAACTACATGTGAAAAATTCCCCACATTCAACAAGATGATCCCTGTGGAGTTCTATTGTCTCTGATTACTAAACATGTTCTCAGAGCAAGCAAATGCCTAAAATCATTTGCTTCTACTAAACAGCTCCCATACTACTCTCAGTGCAATCCAGACAGTCTGAGCACAGCCACTCACTGCAATTCAGAAGGGACCACACCACAGAGACGGTCCCTTCGCTCCAATTCAAGCACACACATGCCTCCACCAGCCCTATCCCAGAAATCCCAGCCAACTTCCCTAAACCCCTGCTCAGTGTTGGTAACTTCTCCCAGCTCAACACCTTGACCAGCTTTTTCTTCCCCTCAGGAGCCATAGATGGCTGTTTGGATTTGGAAAGAGATATGCAAGCTTTCACAGAATCATAGAACCATGGAATGGTTTGTATTGGAAGGGTCCTTAAAGCTCATCCAGCTCCAACCCCTGCCACAGGCAGGGACACCTTCCGCTAGAGCAGCTTGCTCCAAGCCCCTGTGTCCAACCTGGCCTTGAACACTGCCAGGGATGGGGCAGCCACAGCTTCTCTGGGCACCCTGTGCCAGCGCCTCAGCACCCTCACAGGGAAGAGCTTCTGCCTAAGAGCTCAGCTCAGTCTCCCCTCTGGCAGGTTCAAGCCATTCCCCTTGGCCTGTCCCTACAGGCCCTTGCCCAAAGCCCCTCTCCAGGTTTCCTGCAGCCCCTTTAGGCACTGGAGCTGCTCTAAGTTCTCCCCTTAAGAAGCCTTCTCTTCTCCAGGCTGAACCAGCCCCACTCTCTCAGCCTGTCTACAGTTATTTTGTTTAGGAGCTCAGAGATTTCAGTTGGGAAAAATAAAGTCTGATTCCACCATTACTTCAGTGTCTGCAAGAACAAAGAGGAATTTATAATGTATGCTATTTGTGTGGATGGGGTAACTTTGATACCTAAAGACGCAGAGTGACAGCAGCATCTTTAATTGCTGAGTTTTATATTGAAACTTGCCTCCCCTCACCTTCTGGTAAAGGGAAAATAGAAAAAGAATGAGCATTTTTCTGCTGTTCACAACAAGATACAATCTACTTCTTTGGGAGCAGAGTAACTTCAGTTTCTTAAGTCATCCCTATTACAGCCATGCACAGCTCCATCCTCAGAGCAGCTCCTCCAAGTACAAATGAGAACAGCCAGCCCAATGAGAAATGAAATCAAGGACACAGTAAATAAGTTCTGACTCACAGCACTTGTAGCTATACAGTAACACATGATGAAATACTATCATTTGGTAAAACTCACTGGAGCATTATCACCAGACAGAGAGATGCCTGTCTACAACTATAACGAAGAAGAAACTAGGATTCAACAACTAAAGCATCCCTCTATCTTTAATTACAACTCCCAAGCTCCAGGCAGACATTAACCTGTATTACCCTATAATTAGGTTTTTTCTGACTTCCCATTATCTTTTAGCTACTGAGTTTCTGAACCAGTCTTCAAGGCAACAAGGGCCCTCACTGCATTATCTTTGCAAGTCTAAAATCAAGAGTACAGCAATGGAAGTGTATCCATCAGAAATCAAGACCAAACAGACATCCATAATGTTTTCTCACCTCTTGGCTTTAAACTAAACACCAGGACTGAGTGACAAAGACATTACAGCCAACGTGCAAACCACCAGGAAGCAAAACAAACAAGGTCCTACTGTTAACTGTATTTATTTTGAGCTTCAGATCACAAAACACATGGGGGAAAACCAGAAAGTACCACATTTAGATCTCCTCCATCATTCTCTCTTGCAGTAACTTTCACATTTAGTGACTGAAAACTTGGCCAGTTAACAGGAAAATTACACCTCCTCACTTTAAAGGAAATAACTGCATTGAAATAACTTCATTATATCCTTTGTTTCCACATGAGGGAATAAGAACAATATTCTTCTGGCTGCTTAGTTCATATTGCAGGATTTCATATGCTTTTTTCTTCCAGACAAAAATGAACCTGGATTTCCTTCTTTGTTGATGCACACACCAACACTACCAAAGTTGCAAAACTCACTGCAACTTTGCTTTTCAAAGGTCTGGATGGCAACACTTCCCCCCGGGCAGTGCAACAGGGGAGCGAGAGCCTGTTCCCTTCTACTTGAAATACTAGAGGCAGGAGATACTCATGTGCAGGTTGCAGCAGCTTTGTGTCTGCTGCTCTCCTGCTTGTGGGAATGATTCCGTGTGAAAATGTGCTTCCACTTAAGCTGTGCTCCCTTAGAAGAGGGAGCACATCTCATCTGAGGAGTTACTCACAGGTCACAGACAGAAAGCCAGAGTGAGTCATGCACTCATTTAACTCACAGCACATCTGACAATGCAACTGCTAAGCAGACTTCTAGTAAACAGTACTACAGAGGCACAGGCCAGCCCACTACCCCTTTAAAGACATTAAGTTGCTGTAAGAAGGTAACTGTGTGCCTAAAAAGCTGTTTCCTGACACTCCTAAGGCAGTTCTCAGTTCAGCTAAGCACATGAATAGCACCTTCCCCTTCCAATTACAATAAGAAAAAACCCAAACCCAAAACAAACAAGCAAAGAAACCCAGGAAAACACATTACCAGTGACTTCCAGAGCTGTGTTTTTCAATATTGGGAATGGTAAAAGCCCAACCTCCATGCATTGGCAGTTTTGTAATGCCATTACATAAGAATTATTTAACTACAGCAACAGATTTGAACAGCAGCAGCAGGCACTGCTACACTGGTTCACACATTGGAAAAAAAATCAAATCAATAAAGGGAATGAGAAACTTTGCAAACATGCATTTGACTGTCACAGAGTGGTTTGGGCTTTCAACACCCTCCAAAGCCAAAATGTTTCAGCTTATAGCTACCAAGGCACCACAATCCTGGAAAGAGAAAACAAAAAAGCACAACTGTTGCCATTCCAACCACCCAACAACCAGCTTAAGCATCATTAAAAGCATCTATCACAAGCCCGATGCATTCACAGGTTGAGTTTGGAAACAGGGAACTTGGTTTTTACCTGATGTTCTGCATGAATGTTATCCCCAGTAGGCCAGCGATGTTTGCTGTTATTATAGCCGCCTCCACCACTTCCTCCTCCCCCAAGCTGCTCACCATGCTGCCTCTGGAAGAAGTAATCCACCATGGCGTCGTCCTGGGAGCGACCAGCAACTCCAATTGATCCAGGAACAGGACTGGAGTGTGTCCCTGCTGCAAGGGCCTGATTTGCAGCTGGCTGTGGCTGAGCCTGGGACCCTGTTCCAGATGTCAGTACAACAGGCATGTTGGGATTAGCTGTATCTTGAGTGTGCTGCTTCAGGTGGGGGCTGAATGAGTCCTGCCACAGTACTGCTTTTCTCTTCAAAACACACGCAACGCTCATTCCACCAGCACCTATGGAAGGGGATGGATGGGGGGGAGATGGAGGGAAAGAGGGAAGGAAAAGATAACATGAAATCCTTACAGCTTCAGCTTTACAGCTTCAATCACACACCCAGCTCGTGACTGGCAGGGAAATATCACGACGCCAAACCCAACTCCTTGTAACATATTCTTTGCTCCATTAACCTAGCAACTAAAATATCACCTAACAATGCAAGCCAGCCAAAAAAAAAAAACCCATATTTTGTGCTCCAAAGCTTTATCAGCACACACAAGGTTTGTGTAAGGTGCCCACTACACTGAAATCAGAATGTCAGTGTGTGCTATGGACACAACACCCACCAGAGTGCCATGGCTCCCTGGTGGAACACGAATCCCACCCTCAGAGCCTGCTGTGTTTGTTTCCATGTGACACATTACAGGCCAGATCCTCAGTCAATACACGAGCCCCAATATCACCATGTGCTTGCTCAATCACGCAAAACATCAAGGCATGCCTTTTAAATGCAAACTTAAACCCCTGGATTTCTACTTCTACAGTTAGCCCCAAGCACAACATGCACCCTTCCTGCACACTCAGCCGCTGGCTTGGGTCATGAGACGGTAAAACACACCGGCCTATTTGGTACAAGATTCCCTGGAGACAGAGCAGGTAACCTCCCAGTGCCCGGGATCCTGCAGAACCTTCCAGAGCAGCCAACAATGCCAGTTCCACTGGCACTAGGGGAAAGCTGGACATGTCACAGAAACCCTCCAACACTGAAATCACCCCAAACACCTTGCATACACCCCACATCATCTGTGCGCAGGAAGACAGGTGGGCTCCCAGCACCTCCCTAGTTTACTATCCCCCCAATATTCTGATGACATCCCAGCAGCACAAAACCGTGGAATTTTGTTATTTAAGATGTTATCAGCTGATCCTGAGAGCAATGAAGACATTGCACGTGTGAACAGAGAAGTGTTTTCATCTGTTATGCAACACCCAGGCAGCGCAGAGCACACACACACAAACCAAACCTGGGTCTAAGCCATGCCGTAGTCAGAACTGGTTTAAGATCATCACTAGTTTATGGCTTCAGTCACCAAAACACAACCCCAAAGATCTCACACAGGAGTTATTAAGGATGACACTGGGGAAGGGGGTGTTCTGTACAACACAACACATTACCGTTGTACCTTGGTGGCTGCAAACCCTGGCTCTGATCCTGATGGCTTGAAAGGCGCCTCTGTTTGCTCTCTGCTCATCAGAGTCGTTGTGAACAACACTCAACTACTACAGGCAACTTCCAAGAACAATCTTCTAACAGTGGAGAAAGAAAGTCGACACCAAAAAGAAACAACAACCCAAGTCCCATCTTGGCTCAAACTTTGTCAGGTTTGTCCCACACATTGAGAAGGGTGTTAATAGTCACAAGAAAACAACTCAAAGAACTGCAGAGATGAGATATAAGTGCCCCTACACACAGCTGCCATACAACTCCAGGAGGTTTCTTATACAAAGACCTTCACAACTTACATACCAGCAGCCTCCAACAGAACTAACTCCTCCTGTCTTTCCCAACCACTTCATAAGCCACTGTGACAACACCTGATATTACTAAACCCTGTTTTTAAGAACACAATACTCAAATTTAATGGCATTTTCCCCTTAGTTTCCCTTTAATAATCATTATCAAAACCCTCTGGTACCACAAAATGAAGGAATAAAGCACCTGCATGCAAGAAGAAAAACTCCAAGTAAGTAATTAGTGGGAAGAAATTCACATATCACCCGGTTGGGGCGTGTATGAACTGCTGACAATGAAACCCGAGCAGCCTCTGTGTAAAGAGGTTGCAAGCTGTCTCTGGGCAGTCTTAGAAACCATAGGAAGATACTATGAATCCGCAAGGAGTTTCACGTATCTGCACATTGTGCCAAGGCCCCTTTTCCAGGGGGAATACCACAGCAAATAAAGTTGTGAGAGGCAGGCAGCACAACCACAACCTTGTTTTCCTCCCAAAGAACCTCCTGCTCACCAGCACAAAGTGGTTTCTGCTTTCATTTACACTCAGATCGGTAATAACTGTGTTACTACAATGACTGGGGGGGTGAGACCGTTGAAAGGCTCAGTGGAGGCACCGTGCAGCTCCGCACCAGTGCCTCCTGCTCCCAGACACTTCCTCTTTCGTCTGATCCAGACAAGGCAGCTCCAAAGGCGAGAGGAAAACTTGGCACAGGCGACATTTTGAAAGGGAGCGAAGGGGAAAGGAGCTTTGGGGGCAGTTCAAGTTTAGTTCCAAGCCGGGTTTTTATAGAAATGCCGTGGTAAATGCAGCGGACAGCTGAATCCTGTCATTCAAAGCACACAGAGCATCACAAGCATGTACAGTCACCTACACAACACGCAGTCATTGGCTAACCCACAGCTGCTAATGGCTCCGAGGAGCCTTTCCAGTCCCAAACTCTTCCTCAAAACACAGAATAAACTTTTCCAACCTAAACCAGCTGCTGGGAGGTTTTGTATTTCCAAACAAAGGTTTCCACCCCGCTACCAAGCGTCCAAGACTGCGATTTTCCTTTTCCCTCGATAAAAACACAGCATGTAAATAAACCGCTCTGTGTTAGCATTACAGGCAAAATACTTTAGCTTATGGGATGTTCCACAAGCAACAAAAACTCCGGAACCATCTCCAAGCAAGTTTGAAGCATGGCCTTAAGTAAAGCAGCTTTAATCCACGCAGAGCACAGCTCCACGCTCGGCTCTTCCCTGCTCCTGTTCAATATCCCTCTAAAACTAAGGCAATATCCCAAAATCAAGCCAGCACAAGAGGCCTGTTTCCAAAAGTTCGATCACGAACGAGAAGGGAGCTGGGGCTGGGTGGGTTATTCGGGAAAGTTGGGCTGGATGGTAAAGCAGAGCCATTGTTCCAGCGCTGTGTGGGCCTAGGAGAGAACTTTGAGCATTAAACCTTGTGTTTTCCTTCCAAGCCCGGGGACACGCTGCAGGACACTGGTCACACAGCCACCGACGGAGGTGCTTGAAAGCACCATGAAACCCTTCGGTGATAAATGCTCCCCCCCCCCGCCCCATACCCCACCTCCCTCAGTCTTAATAAAGGAAATTCCTTACTCACGATCTGCCTAATAAAATCTCTGCTGAGAACAAAGTTATTAAACACTGACTACAAATATATAGAGATATATATATATAAAGCCCAGATTGTTTCTCAGGCTGGGGCAAGAGACAGACTCTTAAAATTACAAGCCTGCAATTAAAAAGAGCCAAACGCTGTTATTACATGAAAACGAGATAAAAACAAGGGGAAGGGATAAAAAAACCCCCACACAAACACAACCCCCCCTCGGGTCATCAGCACACCCGAAGTATTGTCTGCATCCTCCTCTCCCCCTCTTCCCGAGGGACCGTCCCTCGCCCCCCCCCAAGGGACACCAACCCCCGCAGACCCCCCCATTAAGACAGGGGAGGGGAGAACCCACCGCACCCCCCCACACACACACCCCAGCGGGCCGGGCCTCCGGGTAACAAAGCCCCGGCCTTTCCCGGCGAGCGGGGCCCAGCGCCCCCCGGCAGAAGGGGGAGCCCCAGGGGAGCCCCGCCGAGGGCCGGGCCCGGGGGGGGGACGCAGGCGGGGGGCGCCGGCATGGGCCCGTGTTTCCCCCCCACAATAACACCCCGGTCCGTGCCGAGCGGGGAGCGGCGGAGAGCGGCCGGGAGCCGAGCTCGGGAGGCAGGGGCCCGCCGCGCCCCCCTTTGCCGGTAACAATAGGGGCCAGGCCCCGGCCCCCGAGCGCCGACAAGGAGCCGGGCGGGAGCGCCAGACACAGCGCCCCGCCGCCGCTCGCCTTCGGGGCGGCCTACCGCCGCTCCGCCTCCCCCCCACACCAATATGGCCCCACCGGCGGCTCCGCTGGGGTGCGCGGCGCGGCGGGGGCCCGGTCCGGTGCCGATACTCACGGGCGGAGCGGTAGGATGAAGACGGATCTCGGCCCCACCCAGGCCGCTCGCCGCCTGCCTCTCCCCCTGCCTTTCACTCCGACAACATGGCGGCCCGGCGGGGACGGGCGCCGCGCTGCACGCCGGGAAGGCGAGGCCGCTCCAAGCGATGCCGGCCCGGCCCTGCCCGCCGGCCCCTCCGCACACCCCGGGCCCGGGTCCCCCAGCGCCGGGACAGGCGCCCTCCTCCGCGGCCCTTCACCCGCGCGGGTTGGGGCCAGGCCGCGGCTCCGCGGCCCCAGCTCCCTCCGCGGCCCCAGCTCCCTCCGCGGCCGCGGTGTGGCCGTAGGGCTCAGCCCGGCCCTAGCTCCGCGCTGCCTGGCCCGCGGGGCTGCGCTGGAGCCCTCTCCCCGCTCCCGGGCACCTCGCACCCCTAGGCCGGCGCTGGGTGGAGGTCAAGCCCGGTCCAGCGCCCTGCCCCACACAGCAGCACCCCCGGGTGCCCGCCATGCAGAGGCGCAAAGAGCGGGTCGCGCTCCCCTCACGCCTTTCCCAGCCCAGCACCAGCAGCCAAGCACGGTTTTGGGGTGTCTTCCCCCCCTAAACCCTTCCACTCCCCTTCCCCACACAGCCAGGGCCGTAAGGAAACTACAGACCCCAGCGTGCGCTGCTCCGGGTCCGGCCTGGGCACTAAAACACAGCGCTGCACCCTGGGAGCCGTAGTTTCTGCGCTAACACCTCCATGTTAAAGGGGCAGCTCGGTCGGGAGCGGCCGCGCTTGGTTTTGTGCAGCCTCCTCCATAGAGGTGCTGGGCTCCCGTGGTTTGGGGTCGGGGGGGACACTTAACATGTGCGCTCGGTGCTTACATGCGATGCTTCCTCTCCCTCTCGGCCAGGCGAGTGACCCACACATGGAAACAGGAGGAAGGTGCTGGTGCAGGGAAGCGCTCGGGACATGCCCTTGCATGCACACAGGGAAAACAAGCCCAGCGCCGCGGCTGCAGTGTTTCAAACGGGGTCCCACAAACCACACAGGACATGGCGAGAGGTTTCCCTTTATCCTGAGCTGCTGTGGGCACCGCAGTCAGGTTGTGGTTTGAGGTGCAAGAAGTTACCTCGGTTTATCACAGTCGCTAAGCACAAGCAGGGCTGGATCCTGCTGAGAGCTGGCTCTGTGGCTTGCATCCATCTTCTCCCCCAAAGGGTGATGGGTGTCTCTGTGTCTCTTCCAGGCACCCACAGCACCGAAGCTGTGTGGAAGCAGCCGACTCCCAACTCCTAAGGACACGCAGCTTGTGGCTGCAGCCTGAGGGGTGCTGAGCACCCCAGGCCAGGCGTGATGGGGTCCATCAGGATAAGGAGTTAGCTTATAGCTTGTACAGCACCCAAAGCTTTCTTCAGCGAGTGCTGACGTGGCTTATTTGACCTGGCAGAACCTCGCTGTGATAAACTGCTCTGCTGGGACCATGTTGTCCAAATGGGCGTGTGGCCCTTGGCACGGCCCCACCATGCCCTGAGCACCCCACAATGGCTGCAGCATGGATCCTGTGCAACAAGTAGCTCCTGTTAGCGCGGCCTGGCTGCCTCCAGGCTCTTCACCAGGATAACAACGTCAGCAGGCTCTCCTAGAGTGCATCCCTAAAGAAGACGCAGCTTATTCTACTGAGCTGCGCTGCCCCGCTCCGAGCGAATGGCTTCAGGGATGCAGTCAGCCCATCAGACATGTGAGGCTGGATCAGTTCTCCACCTGCCAGCTGGTAGAGCCCTAAACCTGCCTCTGCCATGCCATGGTGGACCACGCAACATCCCTAAATCACCACCGGTGTGAGCAAAGCCAACCTTTTGGCATAGCAGAGATGTGAAGAGTGGAACTGTGTCATCTTGGCACTGGAGCAGATAAATCTGCCCACACACCCCTCTCCTCCCTGAACATCCCAGGCTCCTACAAGGCATCAGTGTGGACTCCCCGGTGACAAATATTCCAGCTGTGAAGCATGAGAGGTCGGGAGCTGTTTCTCACACCATGTCTTCACTTGCGGAGCCCAGGGGAAGACGGGCAGGTCCCTGCTTGTCTCTCCTGGCCATGTTTTAGAGTGCTGTGCTTGCAAACTGGCAACCTCAGCACCCCACCTTGCTGGTGGGGCTTCCTGGTCCCCAGTTATCATGCTGGTGGTAGCACAGGAGTCCCCAAGCAGTGCTGACCCTCTGCTGTGAGCCAGAGATAACAGCTACACCGCAGCGGGTTGCAGCACGCACCCAGGCTGCTGCTGACACCAGAAACAGGGTTCCTGTTAATTACACCGGGGATAATTACATTTATACCGGTATAATGAGAGGGGGAGGGAAGGAGTCCTCCTGTGGTTGAAGTGTTCGTGGTTAAAACCCACGTATGCGAGTCAGTTTACTCAGTTTAGGAAGAAAGAGACAGGGAAATGGCACATGGGGACCTGCAGCCGTGTAGCTATGGGACTGAGCTGGAGTTTGGGTCTCACCTCAGGATAAGCCTGATTCTTTCCTCCTCTTGGTTTGCAGCTGGTGCATCCTTTGGGGAGGATGCTCGGTACATAAACCCATGCCTTTCCCCCAGGTCCCAGCAAATGGAGGGTACATCACTCCCATCACTTTGGTTTTGCACCCATCATCTTATTTTCAGAGCAGTGGGGGAAATGCTTCAAAACAAAAATGATAGACACCCAAAACAGCCCCAGCCATGGTGAGTGTGGGCATTGCACCACAACCCACAGCCATGGTGAGGTCTGGGGGCTTCACTGCAAACCCCTTATCCCCTGGACCAGGCCGGTCCCTCCTTACAGCCACTGTCCGCTGCCTGGCCAAGGCTGCGATGTCATTATAGAGTCCGAGCACCTCTCCCTGCTATCCTATGAAGAATCCCTGTGTCACTGTAAACAGGAAGGGCAGGAAGAAAAACGAGTTGATTTTCTTCCATCCCAACCCAGGCGAAGAAATGACTGAGGAGCAACAAAGGATTAATTTACCCTGTGCAGAAGCGCCGGCTCCCTCCCGCAGCCGAGGGACCCTGGCGAGTCACAGATGTTAAGGAGTAAAAAAGCCGCTTTCACAACCTCAGACAAAGGCATAGAGACGCTTTTCAGGGACTCAAGTTGATCCATAGATCCGGCTGCCTGGTCCTAGGTGTGCCGACATAAATACGGCTGGTTCCAAGGGAATGGGAGCAGGAACGAGAGCAAGGCCGGTAGGATGCGGTGGGTGAATGGGGACAATGCTGTTTTCGTGCTTGGAAAGAAGCTTTTGGTTGTAAATTGATTAAGGGACACATCCCAGGCCTTATTCCCACCCCCGTTGTATTTCCTTAACAAGGATGGATGGTTCTCCAGTGGCCCTGCCAGGCAGGATGTGTGGTGGCAACCCTAAAGGACGCTGTCCTGAAATTGCATTGCCCAGCAGCAGACCAATGACACGGCTGGAGGAACCCTGAAATGCCTTTGCTGGAGCAAAGAGCATCATGCTCTGGTCCTGCAGCAGAGCCAGCTCTCAATCAGCTAGCTGCCTTTTAGCTCCAGAGCCTCAGAAAGGGCTCAAGGATGGGATGGAGCCACTGTGGGCAGCTGCCTGGGCAGCAGAAGCTCCATTTTGTTCCTGCAAATGGGACATGTGCCAGATGTGTTACACCATTCCTGAGCTCCTGTCCCTGCCCTGTTGCCATGGGACTCCTGTGTTGTTCCTGGCACTGGTGCCTCTTGCTCTGGGTGGTTTGGTTGCATTGCCGGGGCAAGGTGGGAGCAGTGAGGCTCCACTCTCACCCTTTGCCCTTTCTTGCTCAGCGAACCCTCCTGTAGCACCCTGGATTCAGGCAAAATTACTCAGGATGTGAGAGAGAAGAAAGGCAAAAGCATTTCAAGCACCAGATCTGCTGCAGGCTCCTTCCAGCTTGTGCAGGAGGGGACATGGGGGTCTCAAATCCACATCTCCCTCATCCCTCTGCCCCAGGGTAGACCCAGCCCTAACTGGGCCACAGGTACCAAGGGAAGAACCTCATCTACAAAGCAGTAATTAAAGGCTGGATCCCAATGTGTGTGCCTCAGGGGGCTGAGCTGAGGTTGCACAGGTGGATGTAACGCTGGTGTTTCCTAAATGTGGGCACAGGAGTCTGCAGTGCGGGTGATGCTCATCTCTACATGATAACGTGCTGGGGTGTTGTTTTAAGTTAACTGGCAGCAAAACAGGAAGCACATCTTGAAGGTGCAGCGTGCAGATAGCTGTGCCCTGGGCAGGGCCCCAGGAGGCCACTGCGACAGCCCAGCAGCAGCAACACGTTGTCACCGATGACAAGAGCAAAGTGGACAGCTCAAAGCCAAGAAATCAGATCTGGAGAAGCTGGAAGCAAAGGAGGAGTGGGGTTGGGGACTAGGAAGACCTTCTGGCTGACTGACCCCTTGCAAATCCACTGCTCATGATGAGCATTGCAGCCCTGTGACTCTGCAGTCTGTATGTTCCCAGTAACAATATACATTTTCCATTACATATACATATTCCAATAAATAGCTCTGGCTGCAGGGGAAGGATTTGATGGTCTCGATGGCCATGTTTGTTCTGGAGATGTAAAGAGAAACTCAGAGCTTCTCTCTTGTCGATCTTCCAGTGCTGAGGAAGAGCTGATGCAGTGCAAATGAGATACACGGAGCTGGTGGAAAGTGCTGCTCACAAAATGCAATCAGGCTACAGGACTGCAAGAAGATGTCATGTGGAATGAGAAGGCAGCAAGCTTCCAAAGGGCTTACTCATGTAATTGCCTGTTGAGAAAATCCAGTGTTGATATACTTAGTGATAACAAACAAGCTGGAAAGCTTAATCAGCCTCTTGCTTCAGAGCTCTAATGATTAGAAGTTGGGATGAGATGTGGTGTGGGGGATCATCATAGAACCACAGAATGGTTTGTGTTGGAAAGGACCTTAAAGCTCACCCAGCTCCAACCCCTGCCATGGGCAGGGACCCCTTCCACTGGAGCAGCTTGCTCCAAGCCCCTGTGTCCAACCTGGCCTTGAGCACTGCCAGGGATGGGGCAGCCACAGCTTCTCTGGGCACCCTGTGCCAGCGCCTCAGCACCCTCACAGGGAAGAGCTTCTGCCTAAGAGCTCATCTCAGTCTCCCCTCGGGCAGGTTCAAGCCATTCCCCTTGTCCTGTCCCTACAGGCCCTTGTCCAAAGCCCCCCTCCAGGTTTCCTGCAGCCCCTTTAGGCACTGGAGCTGCTCTAAGGTCTCCCCTTCAGGAGCTTTCTCTTCTCGAGGCTGAACCAGCCCCACTCTCTCAGCCTGGCTCCAGAGCAGAGCTGCTCCAGCCCTCGCAGCATCTCCATGGCCTCCTCTGGCCTCGCTCCAGCAGCTCCACATCCCCCTTGTGCTGCTGCCCCAGAGCTGGATCAGAGCTGCAGGGGGGGTCTCCCCAGAGCGCAGCAGAGGGGCAGGATCCCCTCCCTGAGCTGCTGCTCACGCTCTGGGGGTGCAGCCCAGCACATGGGGGGGTTCTGGGCTCAAGTGCCCACTGAAGCCGGGTCATGGGGAGCTGCTCATTGACCATCACCCCCAAGTCCTTCTCCTCAGGCTGCCCCATCCATTCCCCAGCCTGTGGCTGTGCTGGGGATTGCCCTGACCCAGGGAAAGGACCTTGCACTTGGCCTGGTTGAACTCCATGATGTTCCCATTGTCCCATCTCTCTAGCCTGTCCCTCTGGATCCACCCCTTCTCTCCCATGTGTGTTTTCTGCGTTTCTACTGTTCCAAATTCCAGCTTTTTTTCTGTTATTTTACTACCAAGGAGGAAATCACCCACCCGGGCAGCAAGGGAGAAGGTGGAATCTCACTGGGACACCAGAAAATGAAGCTCATGGTTACAGGTACAAGCTGGGTGCTGCAGAGCCCACAGGAGCGAGTGGGAGCATTAAGAGGGAGGGGAAAAAAGGGGCCAAAAGTAAAAAACCCACCAGATTTTAATCGATTCAAGTGCAGCAGGAAGGGAAATGCCCCAGAGCAGGACAGCATCAGCTGAAACCTTCCTTCGCCTTTTATAGTTACAGAATAGAAAAGAAATCCTCGTTCACATTACAAATACAGTCCTGTATAAAACCAAGCCAACGGAAAAGGGGGAATAAGGAAACCCAAAAGGTCACGGCACCAGTGCCTGGCTCCCTCCGAGCTCAGGAGGGAGGGCAGCTCCTCTGAATGAGTTAGGATGATTCCAGGCTTTTCCTTCTGCTTCCTGCTGGTTTGGAGAAGGGTTTTGAGCAGGAGGGTGTCTGCCCTGCCCATCCCACCCAACCCCATCGCATCCCGCATCCCGCCCCGCAGCAGGTCAGCGACAGCATCCTTGGTCCTGGAGAGGAAAATCAACCCCGGAGATGGTGTTGTCCCCGGGGCTGGGCAGCGCTTTGGGGCTGGGAATGTGTTTTGGGGATTTTGGGGAATCTGTTGCCTGAAAAACATTGTTTTCCTTGGAAAAAAATAAGGGAAAGGGTGGAAAAATTATTGCCTGTAGAGTTCGCAGCTTGGCTGGAGGCGATGGAAGGGCTGGTGGGGGGGATGCAGCCAAATCCAGGGGGATTTGGGCTTGGGCAGCTTCAGCTGTTGGCACTTCCCAGCTGCTTGTTGGGAAACACAAAAAATATCCCCAAATAACCCCTTGGATGGGAGGACAAACCCCTGGGAGGCAGAATTCACCCCCTCTGCTGATTACAGATGCCAAGGGTGGGCCTGGGGCCAGAGCCTGGAGACACCACATCCCACCTCTGGGAAGCAAAGGAGAAGAAGGAGGTTGGGAGGAGCTGGGATGCTTCATGGAACTTCCTTTTCCTTGCAGCATCCTCTGAGACTTCCCAGCTCATCTCCACTCACAAAGCAATCACTTCCCAGTGGATCTCGACCATTCCCCCTCTTCCCAAATCACCTTTCCCCACATCCCGATGTCGCCCTGCTTCTGCTGCCAGACCTGATGGGGTGGATTTGCCCCCAAGATCCCACAGGGATGGAGGGACCAGGAGGAGGTTGCGAGGCCCCAGGGTGCCCCGGGGTGGGCAGAGCGCTGCTGAAGGCACGGTGTCGGCCAGGGGCTGGGGGGGGGGGGGGGGGGTCGTGTTCAGCCACTGCTCAGGCACTTCAAATTAATACAAATTAACCAAACCCAGTAATTAAAAAGGAGAAAACCAACCCAAAACATTCATGAGATGCGTTAAAACAGCCGGAAAGGGGCTGTGTCAAAGCAGCGTCAGTATTGCCAACTTTGAGCAAGACTCCCCCCCCCAAAAGGTGGGAGGGGTGGGGGGGCTCGCAGGGGGATTCGGGGGGCTCTGTGTCCCCTCCATGTCCCCAGGCAGGGGGGGAATTGAGGCAAGATGCTGACAGCCGGATCCAGCTCCTGATGGCAAAGGGAATCATCCCGGACCGAACCCCTCTGACACTGTTCCATCCAGTCAAGGGGCTGGGAAATTCCTTCTGGGAGCAAAACCCCCATTTTTGGGGCCAGCCCGACTCCCAGACCTGGAATTTTGGGCAAGTGTCCCAGCCTTGGAGAATGAAGCTGGTCCCTGTCCCCAAAGCACTGTTCATCCCCACGCCTGGTCCCACTTTGATCCAAACCAGCTGGGTTTTGCCCCAACCCTGCTCCAGCCTCCTCCTGCCCGGAACACCAGGAAGGGCCCTGCTGCTCCAAGGGAAAACCAGGCTGGGAGAAACAGAAGAAGACGGTGTCCAGTGAGTGATGCCACATCCCTGCGTGTCCCCGTGTCCCATCCTGGCGAGGCTTTGGGAGCATGATGGGGAGGACACAGTGCAGGGGGTCCACCTGTATCCAGCCCCCCCCGCCATCCTGCTGTGAGTGCATGGTTTGGGCTCGGAGGCTTCCTGGCTGGATGGACTTGCAGCTCCCGGCTCCATCCTCGGGGGTCTTGCAAGGTGCAGGGAGGGGATGGATGTCTTGGCATCGTGTCCCCCCCCATTGCCGGGGGTCGTGTCATTGGGTGTGGGGCAGTTCACTCTCAGGGGGTCCTGTGGCCTCTGGCTCCCAGGCTGGGCTGGGGCTGGATCCAGGGCAGGTTACCCGGACCTGGAGGGGAAAGAGGAGATGTATTAGGGGTGAGACCCGAGGCATGGAATCACAGTCCCAGCCTGGGTGGGGTTGGAAGGCCCCTTAAAGCCCATCCAGTAAAGAGCATCACTGGGGCACCTGGCTCGGGGAGGGCAGGACACCCACATCCATCCCCATGATGTGTGTGCTGCCACCCTCGGGGTGACACCGTCCATGTCCCCATCCCGGGAAGCTCCCACCCCACCGTGCCCCGCTCACACTGGAGGGCTGTGGTGGTGGTGGGGAAGGACCAGCTCCATGCAGTGGGGCGCAGCACCCAGGGGTGCTCACACATGCCCTGGGGTGGGCACACGAGAGCCTGTGTGTGCCTAAAGCGCAGGGAGGGCTGAACAGCCTCACAGATGCATTTGTTCCACCGCAGCTCTCTCATTGCAGGCTCTGCCCTTGAGTTTGCATAGAAGGCTTTGGATATAATTAATTCCTGGCACCCAACAGGAGGTGAATCCCTTTGGATTTCACAGCCTTATCTCATTTCAGCCTTTATCTGGTTAAGCTTAATGGGGAAGGGAGCAGAGAACAGGGAGCTCATTTATCTGCAGAGCTGCTGCTCCCCACCTGGCCTGTGGAGCTCAGCAAACAAAGCAGCAAACAAGGGCATGAACCCCCCTAAAACTGCCCAACCCCAACCCTGATGGAGACTCTGGTCTTTATGGTGAGGCAAGGAGGATGCAGACCCGCATCTTTTGGGTTATGATGGTGCGATGAGGGACCTTGGAGGCGCTCCTGCATCCCGGACCATCCCAGAGCATCCCCAAGCATCCGCAAGACTTCCCAGCCCGGCACAGACTCACGTGTAGAGTGGCTGTAGCTGTAGGTGTGATGTCTTCTGTGGTGCCTGATAGCCATAGGAGTCGAACCCGCCAATGAAGTCGACTGGAGAGAGGGGCAGAGGAGCGAGGTGAGCTGGGGAGGGTGGTGGGGACGCTTCCCTGCTCCTCCCTCCACCAGCAGCACCCATGGGTAACGCAGCATCCTGGCTTGCAGCAGCACCCTAGGGAGGTGCAGCAGCACAGGGAATGCTACATCTCAGCCTGCAGTGGTGTCCTGGGCCCCTGCAGCATCCCAGAGTCACTGAATCCCAGCCTGGTTTGGGTTGGAAGGGACCTTAAAGCTCATCCAGCTCCAACCCCTGCCACGGGCAGGGACCCCTTCCACTGGAGCAGCGACCCCTTCCACTGGAGCAGCTTGCTCCAAGCCCCTGTGTCCAACCTGGCCTTGAGCACTGCCAGGGATGGGGCAGCCACAGCTTCTCTGGGCACCCTGTGCCAGCGCCTCAGCACCCTCACAGGGAAGAGCTTCTGCCTAAGAGCTCAGCTCAGTCTCCCCTCGGGCAGGTTCAAGCCATTCCCCTTGGCCTGTCCCTACAGGCCCTTGCCCAAAGCCCCAGGTTTCCTGTATCCCCTTTAGGCACTGGAGCTGCTCTAAGGTCTCCCTGAAGCTTCTCTTTTCCATCCTAGGTCATGGCACCATCCCAGGTCACCACAACATCCTGGGGAAGTGCTGCATCCCAGGTCTTGGCAGCAGCTGTGGTCAGACCAGCATCACAGGGACACGCAGTATCCCAGGTCACAGCGGCATTCCAGGCCTCAGCAGCATCCCAGGGAAATGCCATTGAGAGACAGAGGAAAGGAGCTGGACTGACACGCAGAGATCCCTGTGGCTTTTCTCATCACAACAGGTCTTGCATTGCAGGCTGGACAAAGTGGGTAAAATTACCCTGTCATTACCTCCAGAGTGGGCATTTAAGGAGAACTGTGAGGGAATTACCCTTCCTTTAAGGTCTGTCATTTAGGGAATTGCAGACACCCATGGATCAATGTTCACTGGTGCCATTTCCAGCCTGGTGGCTCCTCATCCTGCATCAACCACCTATTGAGCCCTTGGGTGCTCACTGGAGGGGTCCTGGTGGCAAATCCCATCCCTTCACCATAGCTGGATGCAGTGGGAACTATGAGGGGGCCTCAACATCTCCCGCGATCACCCCATGTGGCCCCAGACCTGAACCCTCCACCAGCACCCCCAGGCTGTGGTGCCTGAGCTGCTGCAGGAGCCACAGCATGACCCATCTCTCCAAACCCAATCCATTCACCCCCATGGAGCAATGAGCTGGATGGGTTCGCACAGGGGTGTCCATTAAACAGCAGCGTGCTCAAAAGGGGAAGCAAATTTATCTTCCTGACTTAGTATTCAGCCCGCTCCCAGTTTTGACGCCATCCATCCATCCGTTTCCAAACCTAATATGATATTCCATTGAAAATGTGCATTTGAATCCTGGGCTCCAGCAGCATTAATATTAAAAGTGTATCAAATGCAGGAGCTGTTTGAATGCAAACACACTCCAAAGCCGGCGGCGCTGGATAAACCTTTTTGCCAGCTTCTTGGATACAGAAACAAGTTATTCCCGCTGACAGTGGCCACTTTCACATGGAGATTTCCCTTTTCCACTACACTGGTTCCCAGCAGGCGGAAAACATGGGGATGCTGCACCTCAGCATCACCTGGGATGGGCTGGGACCATCCCTGGCTCCGTGGTGCCATCCTGATTCCAAGGAAGGAGCTGGATGCTGGGGTGGCTTTTGCCATAGGGGCCATTGCAGAGCATCTCTGCCTGTGGTGGCTGCTGGGAGCTGCCAGCTGGCAGGAATTCATTAACAGCAGATGAGCATTTAATGTGGTTGGATGGCTCCAGCCTTCACAGCCTGGTTAATTGGGGTGCTTGGTGCTTCCGGAGGGGGTTTGCTGGGATCAGATTGGAAAGCACAATGTAGTTCCTATGAAAATCAGCCTGTAGCTATCTTAAATTGCTGTTTCCCTCCCTGTTTTGGGTGAAACCTGTTTGGGTGATGCTGTCCATGGGGATGCTGGCTGGGGACACCCAGTATTTCCCATTCCCTTGTCCCTGAGCCCCACATGGCTGTCAAAGGGATTGGCAGGCAATGGATGGAGATGGGAACAGGGCTCTCCCACAGCACCCTGGCTGCGGGTCCACACCAGGAGGAGCACCCACCATGAACATATCAAAGCACTGAGGTGGATCTTTGCAGCGAGGGCAATTCCCTGCCACTGCCACACTGGAGCAGGCACCTGGAGGAGATGCTCCGAATTTGGGTCAGTGGGGAGCAGCGAGAGGAATGCTGAACCCAAACCCGGCCATACATGGGGGTGAGCTTCCCGGCTTCAATGGGACCTGGGGGACTTCATGGGCTGCTGTGGTGTCAAAGCCCATCCCCATTCACTGGATGAAAGTGGTCCCATTCCAGCACCCAAAGACTGTGAATGCTGCAGTCCCATGGGAGATGCAGCAGCTCAGGGCTCAGCATCCCCGTCCCTGTCCTCTGCCAGCCCTGGCCATGCTGCAGCGCCCTCCCCAAGGCTGAGGAGGGGCACTGCACTGGTGGCACAGGGTGGCACATCACACCCCAGCCCGTCTGCCTCAATGGGGATGGGAAAATGGGGCAAAAAAAACCCAACTAAAGGTATTCCTTCACCTGTGACCCAGGCATCATTCCCCATCCCTGGCTGGGAGCTGCCACCCCAGCAAGACACTGATTGGTGTCAGCAGAGGCTGTTTTGCAGCTCTCACAGCCCATGACGGGTACCAGGAGCACTTACAGCTGTCTTCTTCCTCCAGGAACACTTTGCTGACGTAGCAGGCATAGACAAAGCCAAAGAGCTGCAAAACAGAAGCAGTCGGTCACTGGGGTGATGGGCAATGGACCAGCACGGAGCCTGGTGCTGCGAGGGGATGCCTGGAGCATCCCAAGGGCACTGGGAGCATCCTGGGCAGGATCAGTGCCTTCTCTGGGTTGGTGGTGCTGGAGCCCATCTGCAGTGGGTGCTGGTCTGGGATGCAACAAGGCTGGATGGTTTCAGCTGCACTATGGGGACAAGGGTGATGGCCCAGGGTGGGTGATGAGCCCCACACAGCACCTGATGGGTTCAGGGCAGCTGCTCTGGACCCCAATTCCCTTTCAAGCTTTATTTCCTTGCAGCCCCCAAGGCTCCAGAGGAGTTTTGCATCCAGGTGTGCCCCCATCCCACCTCCCCATGGGATGAGACAGCCACTGGGATGCGGGGACCATCCCTTGTGCCAAGCAGCGCATCCCAGCGGCTCATCCTCCAGCAACACCTCTGTGCGGATTACACTGAGAGCTCCCCAATCCCTGCAGCACCCAGCCCACAGCCTGACAGGCTTTAGGGTGAGCAGCACCCCAGGGTGCTGTCATGGGCTCATTGCCCTCGATGCTATAAACAGGCACCGATGCGCGATGGCACAGTGGGACACCTCCAGCTCTGCCCACCCCGGTCCATGCCATCACCCCCTTCTCCCACTCCATGATTTGGGATTGGGGATGAGGAGGAAAGGAGCAGTGCTCACCGCCAGGAAGATCTGCGTGGCGCTGCTCACCACCTCGATGTACTGGTAGTCGAGCAGGCAGCCGCTGACCGTGATGACGTGATGGTCCTCGGGCGCCAGGTTGGAGTTGAGCACCGGCGTCACCAGGCACCCCGGCCCGTTCTCCATCCACCACGAGCGGTGCAGTGAGGTATTGAAGGTCATGATGAAGTCTCGGTCCTGCGAGAGGGGAGCGCAGGAGGAGGCACAGAGCGTGGAGCTCGGGGTCTTTGCAGAGGGGTTGGACAGAAAATGGGGTTTTCCGAGCCAAGGATGCTCCGTGAGACCCAGAGCGCGCTAACACAGTGCAAGGCATCTCCCTAACCTGCAGCCAGCACCCAGGGTTTGTGGCTTCCTCCTATGCTGGTGTCCATACATTAGAGGGGAAGAATCCCCCTCCTTGACCTGCTGCTTGAGAGGCAGAACCATGGGACCACCCCACCAGCATGGTGCAGGGATCCCATGTTTCTGCTTGCTAAAACAGCCTCAGGTGACCTGGAGCCACATGGGAAGATGGTTTCATCCATCAAGTCCCCCCAGAAGCCCTTCTCCTCACTGTGGGCAGCCACAGAGTGAGCAGCGACCTATGTCCTGAGCCCTCTGGGATGGCATCCTCAGAGCAGGGCACATCCTCAGCATGGGTACCCCAACCACGGGCTGGGGATGCTCAAATCACCTAATAACGCATTATTACATGGAGTTTTCACTACATGAAGTTTTGCTCTTTTCCATGCACAAGCTCTAATTTTATAGCCATGGGAGGGAAGGAGAGACAAGGAAAGGAAGGGGAGGAAGAGGAGGAGCGTTACCTGCGACAGGCGTCCGACCTCCAGGTAGAAGCAGATGATGAAGGCGTTCCAGCCGACCCACAGCACCAGCCACACCGCATACTGCCAGGAAGAGAGGTGCTCAGGGAATGCCCAATGGACACCCCCTGCTCCATCCCACCTCCAACCTGCTCGAGGGATCCCACCGGATCCAGGGATACAGGGAGGGACCTGGGGTTGAGCCATCCCCAGGGGGGATGATGCTGTACACAGGAGCAGCATCCGCGGTGGTACCTACCACCATGAGGTATTTGGATCTGTACTGGATGGTCCCAAAAATGCCCAGGATGACGGCCATGATGTGTAGGAAATTAGCCAGGATGGGGGCCCATTGGTAGCCCAGGAAATCAAAGATCTGCCTCTCCAGCGCTGCCACCTGCAAGAGAGCATGGGAAGGGGCAGGTATGAAAGCATCGGTCACCACAGCATCCCGGGATGCTGGAGGCAAAGAGCAGCTGCTGATGAATGGGAATTCCTATGGATAATTGGTTGCAATGGACTGAAACATCCCTGTGATGCCTTGGCTGGTGGGGGGTGAAAGCACGGTGGGGAGTGAGGGGTTACTTGGAATATCTGGAGCTAGAAGGGGAAAGCAGGAGATGCCAGCTTGTACCCACCAGCACCCTCCATGCCTCAGTGTCCCCATTGCTCAGGTCTTGGGCACTGCTTTGATCACCCTTTGGGATGGGTTTATCCCTGGGATCAGCCTGTCCAGGGGGAAACCTGTTCGGCTCATGCATGAGGTCCTGGGTACCAGCCCTCCCATTTAACACCACTGGGGTGTGATTGCTGTTATCATTGATATTCCATAAATAAAGACTTGAAACAGCTGAATAAATCACACAACACACAAAATCAGGGCCGGTGGCTTCGGATGGAACCTGCCTTTACCCCAGTACTTATTTATGGCTCTATTTATATCAGCTCAGGGTCTATTACTCTTAATTACAGGATTAGCTCAAAGCGATGTGGTAGCAGAGGTGATGTGGGAGCACTGGGGCACTTATGAATGGTTTTAAGGTAAAAAATGGAGATTGGATGAGGCTTTGGGGGTTTTAGGGAGCTTTTAGGGCTCCTGAGGGCTGAGCTGCAGCATCCGTGCCTCAGCAGCTTTGCAAACCAAACCCCCTCTTACATTTATCTTTGTGACAGCCCAGCCCCATCTCATCGCTCTTTGAGATGCCCCAGATTCACCCATTAAACCCCGCAGGGCCCCAGGTCCTCCCTGCAGCACCGTGCCTCAGTTTCCCCTCCCAGGGCAAAGCCCTTCATCCTGGCAGGGAAACGGGAGCTTATCCTGCAAACCACAAGAGAAAATGGGCTTCCCATCCCCTGCTGCGCTCCCCAGCACACAGAGAGCTGGGCTTAGGGGAGCTCCATCCTGGTGCTTCCTGAAGCTCCCTTAGGAAAATGAGGGCTCCGCAGCATCCCTGCCCAGCCACAGCTTCTCTGGGCACCCTGTGCCAGCGCCTCAGCACCCTCACAGGGAAGAGCTTCTGCCTAAGAGCTCAGCTCAATCTCCCCTCTGGCAGGTTCAAGCCATTCCCCTTGGCCTGTCCCTACAGGCCCTTGTCCCAAGCCCCTCTCCAGGTTTCCTGCAGCCCCTTTAGGCACTGGGGCTGCTCTAAGGTCTCCCCTTCAGGAGCCTTCTCAGCAGAGGCAAGGACTGCTGTGTCCCATTCCCTACTCTATCACTGGGATCCACGCTGGCAGGACCCCAGTTTCAACTGAAGGCGATGCAAAGCCACAGAGCAGCCGCTGGGTCCGTGGTGCCGTGACTGAGGCTGTTTGCATTGAGCTTAATTCACTTCCACACTATTTAAACTCTCTGAGGAAACAGCCTTTGGAAATACAACGGGGCTGTAAATCCTTTAAATTGAGGGATGTAAATAATAGATGATAACAGGGAGCGTGGTGCCCGGGGGGTTAGAGCCATCCATCGAGCTGGTGGCTGTTGACAGAGCTGCTCAGCAGGAGCTGGATGCGAAGGCTGGGTTTTGGGTACCGGTGAGTCTCCGAAGCGAGGTAAGGGACTCTGAGAGCATCCCATGGAGCTGGAGTGATGGATGGCACCTGGATGGCTCCTTAATTCAAGCCCATTGAGCCAGGACAAGCTGGGAAGAGCCTGGTCAAACCAAATCCTTCATCCCAAGGAGAGGCAAAATGAGGAGCAAATACCACGGTGTCCTCGAGGATGAGCAAGGGCTCATCTCAGGCTTCAGCTGGGACATTTGGGGGCAGAATTAGGGGTTTGCATAGTTTTACTATGTGGGCAAAACACCTTTTTTTTTGGGGGGGGGGGAGCATCCCTTTTTGGGGGGATGAAAACTCCTGGCTCCCTAGGATGTGCAGGAGCAAACCTGCCCTTGTCTTACTGAATGTCTTCACCAAACCACCCAGGCAGGGGCAGGGGATGTTCCCCCCTCATTTTTCCTAGAAAGAGTCAAAAATAGACAGGAAGAGGCTCCACCCCCCCTCAAAAAAGGGATGTTTCCCTCTGAAAACGCTGTCCCTAAAGCCTGAAGAGCCCTGAGCATGCGGCTGCAGTTCTGCCCGCTGTCAGTGGCGCCGGAGCAGGCAGCGCAGGCAGGATGCTCCCGGCTGCCCGCAGCATCTGTGCATCGGGCTGAGCTAAAGCCTCTGCACTCCCCTGGCAGGAGCGGAGCGGTGCCCCCCGATGGGATATTCTCCTTCCCCGGGTGATTCCCTCCCGCACACCATATGCCCGCGGCTCGCCGGGGATTTAACCTTTCATTTCACTGCGTTTTGGAGAGATTTGGGGGTTTATTCCGCCTTGAATCCAGCCTGAAGGTGCTATGGGAGCATCACTGCCCCCGCTGCTGAGCCCGGCCTGGGGAACTGGGGCAGAAATGCCCCATTCTAGGAGCTTGGGGCAAAAAAGTACCAGGGTTCAGGGAGAAAACACCTCCCAGCAGAGCTGGAAAGCAGGATCTGGCCCTAAGGGGATGCCAGATGCTGTTGGTCCCCATGAGGGATGTTTCCCATAAGCCAGGCCTGGATGTCCTTGCAGCAGGTCATAGAACCAGAGAATCATCACAGCCTGGTTCGGGTTGTAGGGACCTTAAAGCTCATCCAGTAAAGAGCATCCTTGGGCAAACCACGCTCCTGGGGCTCCCTGATCCTGCCCCATCCCCAGGAGGAACAACCAAGTCCAGCTCCCATCCTGCTACAGGCACCACACCACCCTCAGCATCCTATTGCAGGCTCTGCCACCGTTCATTTTGAGGCAGTTTATGGCATTTTGCTCATCTTCTTTTTGCCATCGGAGGTGTTTCCATCATGTGGTTCCATTCCCAGCTCCACCCGGCTCCACTTTGGGGAATGGCTGCGATTGGAATGAGCGAATTGACTATTAAGGAGGTGCAAACACTGCTGTGAACCCGGGGACTTCAGTTAATGACTTGGAAACAAGTTCTTGACCTACTTCCAACTTGCAAAAGCCTTTGTGAAATCACAGAGAGAAAGAAATTAAAGGGGCCAGAGCCTTGATTGCTCTGTGCTATGGGGTGGACATGAGCAGAATGCAGCCCCTGGCCTAGAAGATGCTCTGAGATGGAGCAGTACGAGCAAAAAGTGGGGTGAAAGAGCCACAAACTGGGACCTTCCTCAGCTGTTGCAACCTCAGTGGGTTTGGGGGGGGAGGTTCTGGCCTTTGCAATGCCCCTTTTTCCCCATTCCCGATGCTGGCATCATGGATTTAGGAGCTCGTGGAGCAGCCCAGATCTCCAGGATGCAGCTGCAAGTGCTGGGGGCACAGGCAGAGATGTAGTGAGGGGTGAGATTCCTTGCCACAGCTCCCCATCACCCACCCAGCACCCACCACCCATCCCATGGGCTTTCCTTCCTCTCGCCTGTGTTTTCCCATCCCCATTCCCCGTTATTTATTTCATTTCCCTGCATCCGGCAGCGTTGCCATGGGAACGCGGCGGCTGGATGCGCTTGTCTAGACGCTGCGCCCCAGGAGCCCGCCGCCGGCATCCCCCACCATGGGCTGGGTGCTAGGTCACCCCTGCATCCCTATGGCTGCATCCCCTCCAAGCTCCTGGCTCCATCCATCCCTGGGGTTTCCCTACAAGGAGAGCTGGGAAATGCAGCTTTGGGGTGGATAATGGGGATAACAGTAACCATCATCATCATGGAATCATCCAGTCCCAGCCTGGTTTGGGTTGGAAGAGACCTGAAGGCTCTGGACCTGGGTTCCAACCCCAACACTTTCCACTAGAGCTGGGCCCATTGCTCCCAAACCTGGAAGTTTTGGGTGGATTTGGCTCTGTCTGGCTCCGATCGCCCCAGCAAGGACTGCAGGGGGTTGTTATCCCCGGAGGAATGTCAACAGGGGTTATCTTTCCCAGCAGACATCACAGCTTACCCTATGAGGAGGCTGCTTCAGCTCTAACGCAATGTCACATCCATTTAACTTCCATCCAGGATTCTATCTCTTATTTCCACTGTCCTATAAGTGCTGAGATGAGACTTTCTGCTTTCCCTCATCTCCCAGCAAGGGAGTCACTTTTCCATGCCAGGGAAAGCCAAGGAAATCCAAGCAGCTCAATTCCCCTATTGCCTGTCAGAGGCTGAAGCCCCAGGGTCTCTGGTGCTGGCTGGGAAGGGCTGATCCTGCACTGCCCGGGTGCTGTGCCATGCCTCAGTTTACCTTGGAATTGGGCCCAAGTCCCATTGGCCTCGCTCAGCACCACACTGGGAGCATTTGCTCTCTTGGTCAGCTCCATCAGTGTAGATCTAATGGGGAAACTGAGGCACAGAGGGATGGTGGAGGAGACCAGAATCCCAAGCCTTGGAGAACAGCTCTGCCTTGAGGACAATGGGTTGGGAGCTGCTCCAAAGCCACCGGAGCAGGGCTGGGACTGCTGGGCTGGCTGGGAGAGATGGGATATGGGCTGAGTTACAGCCATCAGGCTAAATTAAGCCACAGGAAGCTCCCAGCTCTCCCTGGGGATTCCGAGTGGAGCCGCATCCCTGACCCCGGCGCAGCATCTCTGGTACCCAGACTGGTCGCATCTCTCCGGTGCTGGTTTTCCCATGGGATGCAGTGAGGAAGGGGATATCCCCCACTGCCCATGGAGACCCCAGCACTCACCCAATGCCTTTTCCTGTGGATGAGGTGGGAGAAGGAGCCTTGAAGGAACCAGCGCTCCAGCAGGACACCCATGGGATCCTGCCCTGCTCTGCGTGGGGAAAGGGGCTTGGAGCTGGGAATCTCGGGCTGAAACCTGGGAGAATTTGGGCTTAGATCTGAGGATCTTGGGTTTAAATTTGTGGGATTTTTTGCTTAAATCTGAGGATTTTGGGATTAAATTCAAGCGGTCTTCATGTGAGATTTGGGGAGTTTGGGGTATGAATTTAGGGGATCTTGGACATAAGTCTGAGGGTTGTGGGGCTTAAATCTGGGGGATCTTGACCTTAAATTGGGGAGATCTTGTGTTTAAATTTGAGGGACTGAGACTTAACAATGGGAGATCTTGGGCTTCGTTTTAGGAGACCTTGGGCTTAAATCTGGGGAGTTTTGGGCTTAAATTTGGGGGATTTGGTGCTTAAATGTGGAGGATCTTTGGCTTAAATTTGGGGGGTGCACAGATACGACAAAAGAAATGGGGAACCAGGAGAGATGCAGGGAGCCTGACACATAAATAACAATTGATGGGGGTGAGACACAGCGGCTGGACAAGGAACGGGAGTGAGCAGGAGCCGGATGCTCCAGGAAAAGCAGGGTGGGAGGGGATGGATCCTGACCGAGATGTCCCCATCCACCCGCAGTGGCCGAGCTGTTTGGCCAAGGCTTAAGCCTCAGGCAATTTCGATGCTAATTCGCCCCGCTAAGTTCTTTAGCTGCCATCTGCGAGGAGCAAGAGGTGTTTTCCTCCACATCTCAAATGATGCCTCAAAGACAGCGTTAATATAATCCCATGGGGGAGGAAAGGAGGGGGAAATACATACAGAAATATATATAGATAGATACAAAAATCCAATTTACTGACTTATTTAGTGACACTTTGTGTAATCAATTCTCGCAGGAAAGAAAGGCTGATTAAAGCCAAGCGCATCGCTATGGAAACCGGCATTCCCTCCTCCCACGACCCGCCGGCTGGGAAGGGTGAGGAAATCTGCCTGGTAACAACCCCGTTAATGAGCCAGGGAGCCCAAAGAATCCCTGGAAGCGCCGCTGCAGCGAAAGGAGCAGCCGGGAGCAGCCGGTGGGGAGGCGAAACGGCGCCGCGCTCCCCAAATATTGATGCAGACGGAAGGGGTTTGGAGGAGGAGGGGATGCTCCTGCATCCAGGGTTGGTACCCAGGGGTGCACCCAGCGAGCCCTGGGAGTGCCGGTGTTTCTTATGCCGTTGTTTGGCCTTCAAAGAGAGGATGAAGCCACCCCGACACGAAGGTTTGAGAGATTCAGGAGGCAGCTGCCAGCACAAAAGGGGTTTCTACGATAAACCCAGCGGGTTTCCCTCTCTGCAGGGTGATTCCCCAGCCCATGGGCATCACTGCCCATCGCCTGTGCTCATCTGCCCCCATGGGCCAGAGTTCCTTGGGGAATTGGGGATTTATTCTTATCTCTTCATTGGATAATGGCCCTCATGGAGGGTTCAGGGGTCTCCTCCTGTCTGGATGCATCCCCCACCTCAGCACCCTACGAGGAGAAGATGCTTGAGGCACCCACGGGTGCTGCTGAGGCAAGGGTAAATATTCCCATGGGATGCATATAAGCCCTCCTTAGGTGGTGGGAAGCAGCTGGGGCTGGCAGTGAGCAGCACAGAAGGGACTTGGCCATTTCCTCATGCACCTGTGATGCTTTTTGGGGTGCTTTAAGGAGCGAAGGTCTGCACAGGGCATCATTACTGCTGCTCCTTGTCTATTGAGGGATTTAACAGCAATCCCATCCCGCATTTTCCTTAAATTCCTTCCATTATCACCACTGTCACTGTGACCAGGGATGTGAGTGGAGTCCCTCTGCTTCAGCAACAGGATCATGGTCCAGCCCGGGGACCAGAGCATCCAGACGCTGCATCACCCCATCCACCCACATCCCAGGACTATCACAAACCGGAGCATCCAAAGGGATGTGACATCCCACTAAAACCAGACACCTGGATATTTTGAACCATTCCAAGGAGCTGTTAAACCCTCCCATTCCTTCTGAGGAGCATTCACTCAGGCTCCTCTCAGTGTGTGCTGTGGCCACCGGCACGTTGTTAACGCATCCATCAGCAGCGGCGTGGCCGGGAGCTCATCAGAGACACCTCCAACAGCCGTAAAAGCCACTTGTATTAATGGCTCTCTCCTCTTTTTATCCCCACCACGTCCAGGAGGGGGGTTTGGGGGTTGATTTCACCACCCCTTTTGTTGCCTGGTGGTGGATGGGGAGCATTGGATCCATCCCAGTGCCCACACTGGGGCCTTCCTGCTCTACTCAGCCACATCCTTCAATGACACTGGGGTGACAACGCCACAGCTGGGATGATGCCACCCCAAGCATCCCAAACCCTGCGTCCAACAGGGATGTGAGCCCATCCCCCTGGCATCAGAGCCAGCCCCACATCAAGGAAAATAGGATTTTCCTCAAAACCTTGGGTTTTCTCCCCCATAACCCCATGGGATGACTTTGCCAGCTGGGTGATGGGTGCTGCTCCAAGCCACCCCCTTTTGGGTGCACCCACATGAGGGATGAAGATTTCCATCTCAAAATCTCTAGGGAAAACCCAACCCAGCAGCTCCCATGGCCTGGACACAGGAGTTGGGGGGACTCCTGGGGTCCCCATGTGGGACACCCCATGTCCTGGACACAGGACTGATGCTCCCACCACCTCCTGGAGTTCCCCTGTGGGTCCCCCCATGGGCAATGGGGCTCTCCCTATGTCCCCCTGCTCCATCCCCATCTCTGCTGGGTGGCGGACACTCACCTTGGCACTGATCCTGCTTCCCCATCCTTCCCAGCTCTGCTCTGTGTCCCTCCCAAGGGAAAGTGGGGGGATACCATGGGTGTCCCCTGGTGATGGAAATCTGACCATGGCCAGGCTGGGCATGAGGACCCCTGACCCTTGGGGACCAGCCCCACAGCATCATCCCCACCAAAGCCCGGCTCCGGTACCATGGAGCTCTCAGTGGCCCCACTGCCATACCAGGGGGATGCCACCACCAATACACAGGTGCCACCCTGCCACAAGCCCCATCAAGAGCCATCTCCAGCCCTGGGGAGCAAAGAGGCACCCCCAGACCCCCCAAACTTCGCTGCACTCCAAGCACCCCATCAGCCACCCCATAGGCAGGGACTCAGTGCCAGCCCTGAGCCACCCCGGTGCCTGTGTCCCCTCCTCCCTGAGCCAAGGGAAAGCAGAGCCAGATGCCACAGAAAGGGGCCAGGAGAGGATGGATTCGCCCAAGAGCACTGGCAGCTGCCAAAGGGAATTGGCAACCGGGTGGTGATGGGCTGGAAGGGGCAGCAAGGGAGGGGACAGCAGGGGCCAGGAGCAGTGGGGATCCTGGAGGTGCAGATGGGGATGCTGTGCCCCTGGGTAAGGGGGACAGGGCTGGTTCCTGAGCCAAAAGAGAGCGGAAAAGAAACGGATTGAGAGTGCAGGGAGAGAGCCCCGAGGGGGACGGGACAAGGACTGTGAGCGTGACATTTCCTGGCACCATCAATCTGAGCCATTACTGCACAGGAGCAGGAGCAGACAGGGCTTCCCAGGGGCTCCTGTTAGCGTCAGCATCCCGCCCTGTGCTGCACGAGCATCCTCCATCCCGCTCGAAGCATCCTTCATGCTCACCCGGAGCATCCTCCACGCTCATCTCAAGTACCCTCCATGCTCACTTCAAGCACCATCCACTCCCCGAGCGTGAGCACCCTGAGCACCCTCGACTCCCACCTGAGCATCCTCTGTGACGATGCCAAGCATCCTCCACTCCAACCGGAGCAGCCTCTGCTTCCACCAGGGACATTTCCCACTTGGGGCTCGTACCTGGGCGTCCCTACGGGATGGGACAAGGTGCCGGGCAGAGATGCACCACTCCAGTGACAGCAGAGTGGAGGGGATTCTCCTCTACTATTTAAACACGACCAGGGCTGCTCGCTGCCTTCCCACTTCTCCTGGCTGTGATGTCCAGAGATGGGCAATTGGAATAAACAGCAGCTTTCAAATGGGGGGAAGGAAAAAAGCCCCATGCCCAGGGGCCCGTCCTGAGCCCCTCCGAGCATCCCTTGGGATTCAGGAAGAACACCTCACTCAACCCCCAATGCTCCATCACTTCCAGCCAAAACACTGCCCCCAGCTCCACGCTGTGATAGGGATAAGGACATCCCAGGGCATCCCGGGAGGATGAGGCATGGGGATATAGCCTGGAATGCTGGGATGAGAGGGGTCTGAAGGCGCCTGCCCGTCTGCTGCTCGGCTTGGCCGGGCGCTGCAGCGATCAATAGCCAATAACCTGCATGGTGCTGAGGAGCTCTGAGGACGTGTGGCTGGTGCCGAAGGGAACGTCAGGGTCTTGGGGGGGGGGGGGTGTCTTTCAGTGCTGCCGGGGGGCTCCTGACCTTTTCCTTTCCCCTCTATAAGGATATCCCCAAATCCCCTCCCTGTCACCCCATGGACCACCAGAGACCAAGCTCCTCGAGACGCTGCTTTGCCACATCCTCCAAACTCAGCTCTCCATTCCCAATCCCCTCCTGATGTCCTGCGGGTGTATTTTGGGACGGGACACCCGGCTGGCAGGGATGTGGTCCCAGGAGTGATGCTCGCTGCCCCCCCTTCAGTCCACACGTTTCCTCCAGCGCTGGTTTTATTCCTCCTCTTCTTTCTTCCCATTACTGAAACGAGCATCATTGATTTTTTATAGTGCTAATTCTTCTCCTAACAGAAAGCCACCTGGGATCACATCAAATTGCTTATCAGCATCCAAACACTATTATGGCAGCTCAGGCCCTTTCAGCAGCCAAACCAGTGAGCTCAATAAGAAACAGCATCAAGTTTGGCTGGATGAGGCTCCTTTTCCCAGACATCAATTAGGCCACCTACTTTTAGGCTTTGCTGATCACATCATGCATCAACCTTCCCTTGCCGTGCTCTCATGGCTTCACTGTCAGGCCGTGCTCATCCTCTTTATTTGCTCTACAACCGAGACATTCATTTTCCAGTGCCCGTTGCTCCCAGCTCCGTCAGGAACGGGTAGGAATGATTTAAGGAGTTCTTCAACCACTCGTGTTAATGCTCTTGGGTGCACATTTGCTGGTCTTGTAAATGTAGACACACTGCACTTTAATCGCGGCTTTAATTGCGAGCGGGAACGTTCCTGCTTCCCAAACGTGCCCATAAACCTTTATAGCTCTGCCTGGGAATAATGCGGCTGCAATGGAGGATGCGCGTCCGTTGGGATGGAATAAGAGGATCCCAGGCTGGTTTGTGTTGAAGGGACCTCAAAGCTCCTCCAGCTCCAGCCCCTGCCACGGGCAGGGACCCCTTCCACTGGAGCAGCTTGCTCCAAGCCCCTGTGTCCAACCTGGCCTTGAGCACTGCCAGGGATGGGGCAGCCACAGCTTCTCTGGGCACCCTGTGCCTGTGCCTCAGCACCCTCACAGGGAAGAGCTTCTGCCTAAGAGCTCAGCTCAGCCTCCCCTCGGGCAGGTTCAAGCCATTCCCCTTGGCCTGTCCCTACAGGCCCTTGTCCAAAGCCCCTCTCCAGGTTTCCTGTAGCTCCTTTAGGTACTGGGAGCTGCTCCACAGCCACCCCAACCCATGGTCCCTTTTTGGCTTGGTCACCCAGGCTGGTGATGAGGTGGGTTGGGGTTTTTCATGCCTCTAATACACACAATTCCCACCTTGGAGCCATCTCCAGATCCTCAGCGCTGCCCATCCCTGGAGCATCCCTATCCCTCCACACCAGCACCCACCACCCCGCAGCATCCCTGGGCACGGAGGCATCACCGCACTCATTGTGTCCCATCCCATGGGATGGGGTGCAGGGATACGAGGGTCTCACCACCATCCCTACACCACTGCCAGCCCCCCATTGCCATGGCAACCATGCAAATGTGAAAGCTTTCCATAATCATTAGGGAGCAGAGCAGTATAAACAGTGACTGCAGCAGATTACATGCCTATTATGAACAGTCGCACCTTCTGAGTGCTGATAATTATACCTAATTGTGCATTTAATTGTGTAATTGAAAACCCCCATCCACTGTTCATCCCGGGCTCTGTTCCCCTTTCCCGGCAGCAGGAATGTGGTCAGGGGCCGCTCCGGCCCCGCTGTCCTCAGGTCATCCCTGTGCCGGGAATGGGGCACGATAGGAACCGCGTGAGGACAAAGGATGCCGGTGGATGTTGGAGGTGCCAGAGCTGGAGGGTTGGTGGCCAAAAGCAGGGAGATGGGGACAGCAGGGTCAGGAAGCACCCGAGGGTGCAGTGGGGTCCTGCTGGGGATGGGGATGTCAGAGAGGGCTGATGGGTGCTTCAGGGACACAGGGATGGCCTTTGCCCATCCTTCCTTAGGCCGACCCTGTTAGCTCTTCATCCAGGCTTGGTGATGGGGGGAATTCACATCCCAAAGGCTCTCAGTGCCCTGTGTGAAGCCCATGGATCAGGGAAGCAGGGTGGGATGGATCCGTGGCCCCGCTCCCTGCACCTCAACCCTGGGAGGCTGCGGGGGGAAGGATGCCAGTGCTGGAGTGGTACAGCACGGCACAGCACGGCACGGCACGGCACGGCACCGCGCGGCATGGCACAGCACCGCAAGCTGCCAGCCGAGCAGGCTCAGCCGGGCAGGAGGTGCCAATGGAGCTTTGCTTTTCCAGCCAATTAAAGGAGGAGAGGAACAAAGAAGGAAAAGGAGCCCTGGTTCGGAGCAAAGCTGAGCTGCATCCCACCCCCAGTGAGCCCTGTGCTGGGATGGGGTCACTGCGGGATGGAGGAGCCCACATGAGCAAGCACCAGCTCCTAAGCACGGCCCCAGGGTACAGAGCGGGATGGCCAGATCCAGCCAGACCTCAGCTTCCAGCATCCCACATCCTGATATCCTGTATTGCTGCCCACAAGGTTGGGTACAACCCTCGGCAGCAGCACAACTGTCCCGGTCTGCAGCCAACACCATTAGGCTTCAGAGTTAACAAGAATCATGGCTTGTGGCTCCATGTCCACACTTGCAGTGATGGGGTGGTATCACCACCAGGTCCATTTCCCATCCAACCACCTCAGCGGCTCTCATCTTCACGTAAAGATAAATCCTCCCAACAGCGTCCATCCCAGAGAAAGGATCCCAAAGCCCCCGGAACCCCCCAGGCTTTCCCAAATGATGGGAAGGACCAGCAAAAACCTGAGAGTTTCGATTTCATCCCATCTCATCTGCACAAATATCTCCCAGCAGCTCCTCTTGATGTGGGGCAGGGCCGGAGGGCATCTGGCAAATGCATCCCTGGGTTTTTCCCAAAGGAAAACCAAACAGAGGCAAAATCCAATCCCTTGGGAATGGTGACCCTGGCGTGCAGCATCGCCTCACTGAGTGCTCAAGGAGCACATGGGATGCTCCAAAGCTGCCGTGCCATGGCCCAAACACCGGTTTCCCAAACCTGGTTCAGGCACAGTCACTGCCCCAAGGGCTGCGCTGGGCTCTGCCTGCAGCGTCCTGCCCCTCCAGACCTGCCCTCTCCCACCCAGCACAGGGGACCTGGCCCCCAGTGGGTACCAGCAGCATCCTCTGTCACCATGAGCATCCCTCCCGGGGACACAGGGGACCAGGGGCGCTTCCCCAGGTTGCAAGCACTGGGGAAACCGATGGTTCCATGGTGGCACGCAGGGAGCAGCAGGAAGGTGCCTGCAGGAAGGGGGCCCAGCAGTGAGGACCAGCCAGAGGTGATGGTGTCACCCAGGGCAGGCTGCTCCTCTCCCACACTGCTTTGCTTAAGGGAAACTGAAGCTGATGAGGTTTGGCAACCAGCGTGCTGGCTGTTGGCACAAGGTGACCCTGCAGCAATGGGGCACCGCCAGCACACACCAGTCCAACCCCAGGCACTGGGAGCACTGGGAGCATGGCTGACATCTCCCCCCAACAGCACAGAGAGGCAGGGTCAGGCATCATCCCTGCTCCCCATCATCCCCTCCCAACCCTCAGTGCTGACCAGGCTGCACACCCCGACCATGCCACCCCAGGGATGAATATTGGCCTTGGTACCCAAGGGGACCCTGATGGCTCAGCCCAGGGCTGACCCCCCCCTCCATCCCAGGCAGGGCACCCCGTGGTACCTTTTCCTCATGGCCCACATGGGTTCCACTGCTGCGGAATGGGGTGCTGAGGGCAGAGAGCATCTCCCCATGGCCAGCCGGATGCAAGCTGCTGCCTCCAGAGCTGGGAGAGCATCCCACAGGCTGGGAGGGGATGAGCTGTAGGATGGGGTGAGCCCGAGGTGGAAGAGCCACTGGTGGGGGGCATTTATGGAGCCAAGCCTTTGGGAATGCTGGCAGCACCAGGACACACAGGGCAGGGGGTGGAGAGCAAAGCCTGACCCCCATTTGCAGCACCAAGTTTCTCTGGGTGCAAGCAGGAGCTGCTCCCCCAACTCGGTTCAGTTCTTCCCCTACAATAAATAGGTTAAAACCCCCTGGATTTGGGATATGTCAGGGAATAAACCCCAACAAGTGACCGAGAGCCAGAAAACTCCTGCACGCCCGGAAAACAGCCGTCAGGTTCATCCTAAGGGGGAAGGCGAGCAAAGCGCAAAGCAAGGCTTTACAGATTGAACCAGGGGGACAGCTGGGGACACAAGAGGCCATTCCCACTGGGAATGGCAGGATTTCAGCCTGCGGTTGAGGGCCGGCTTGGAGCATTGCTGCATCCCGGCAGGAAAGCCCAGTTCCCCCCCATCCAAGAGTGGGGACCCTTCCGCTCGCTTCCTGCCAAAGGATGGAGACTGAACGAGAGCAACGCCGGGAAGAAAGTGCGGGTCAGCAGGATAACACCGTCATCCCTGGAGCGCATCCGGAGGCTTTCCATCACCGCCTCCATCCACCCCATCACCCCCAATCCCTAGGGACACCAGGGCTGACCACCCTGCGTTTCCACAACCCACCCCTGCCTTCCTCACCCCGATGAGCCCCAGCGTGGCCATGGGGCGAGTTGTAGGGAGCTGATGCTCTGTTACTGAACCACCCAGCCGGGATAATCCATCACAAGCTGGTTTTAGTGGAAACCCCCCCCAAACACCCCATACGCTCCCATCACCGGCTCCGCTGTGGGCAGCCTGATGAGGACTGACCCCCAGGCAGCAGCCAGCACAGCACCCAGTGCTTTTGAAGGCCAACAACCCCATTAAACCCTTCCGTTCCCTCTGCTCCCAGCGTCCCAGCATCCCCCCGCCGCGGGCACACGGGTCCCACTTGGAAGCAGGAGAGTTTCCAAAGTGCTGGCAGCGGCTCCAAGTTTCCCTCTTGCCCCAGCTCGGGGGACCAGGACCCCGAGAAACATCCTTGGAGTGACCAGGATGGGAAAGCGCCGGAGGGAGCGAACCGGGAGAGGGACGAGGATGCAGGTGGAAACAAAGCTCACACCTGCTGGAGACGCATCCCCAGGCGCTGACAGAGCAGGGAACCGGCTCCCATCCGTCTCCCCAGCCGTGACTCCAGCCAGCGCTGGGTTGAGGCAGGGGATGATGGGGGGGGCATCTCATTCCTCATTGAGCATTAAATCTCCTCGGGGTATAGGGGGGGTTTGGGTGCCAGTGAAGCATCCCCAAGCCGGTCCCACAGCAAGGTCACCGCCGACACGGCGCGGGTAGCGGTGACAGCAGCGCTCGCACAAAGCACGACCCGGCATGCTGATGAGCGCGGGCCGCCCCTCGCCTTACCAGCTGCAGGCAGCAGAATCCGACCAGCGTGCATCTCCCATTGCATCTCCCCATGGCTTCCCAGCCGGAGCCGCGGATTTTCCCCCACCGTGGCCTCGCGTCGCCGTCCTCCGGCTCCTCAGCGGCAGAGCCGACACCCGGCGAGCATCAGCGGGGCACCAGCACCATGTCCCGCTCCGCAGCCTCCGGCCAGCCCCGCTACTTTCTTCACAGCAGCCCCGCCATCTCCCGCACCCTGCCCGGGCAGCGCGGGGCCGGGCTGGGCTCAGAAAGGGGCATCGCCCCCCATTCTCCGCCTTTCCCCCCCCCCCCCCCGCCCCAAGCCAAGTGCGCTCCCCCCCGAGCCCGCTACAGCCCCATCGCTTAGCGCAGAGCCCCCGGGGCCGCGCAGCCCTGGCCGCCCATCCCCGGAGCCCGCAGCTCTATTGTCTCTCCCGCACAGCCCCGGGGGCGGGCGGGGAGGTGGCGGCGGGGTGGGGTCGGGGGCGCGCCGGGCAGGGCGGGACGCGGCCGCCGGAACAACGCCAGACGCGCTCCCCAGCGGGGCCCGGCGGGCGGAGCGGCCGGGTGGGGCGGAGGGGAGGCCGGGCACGCTGCGCCGCGACGAGCCCTTGGCGGCTTCCGGGGGCGCAGGGAGGTGCGGACCCTCCGCTGCTAGGCGCGGCTCCCGGTAGCGCCCGCCTTCCCTTAGCGCCCAGTGTTGGCCTTTTTAATCGCAGATTTCTATTCTCTTATTTTCCAGGTGGGGATGGGTTAAACCCCGGCGATGCGAATGCAAAGGGGCTGCTGAGCTGCTGCCCTCCCCTGTCCCTCGGCCCTGCGGCCCTTGGGCGGTGCCTGGACCCGCAGTACGGGGACCCCCCCGCAGCCGCCTCCTTTGGGGCGGTGGTGCCGGGGCAGCAGCGGGGCTCGCAGGGAGGAGAAGCCCCCGGAGCATCCTCCCCCTGCGGAGCCCTCACCCGGGCACACGCGGCTCCAGGGCCGGGAGCATCCGCGGGGCGGCATCCACCGGGCTCCGGGGCTGTGGTCCTGGAGGGCTTAAACCCAGCAGAGCTGACAGGGTCCGGCCCAAACCCCCCCCCCACCCCGCTCGCCTTTGTTCTGCTTTCACAGCACGGCTTCAGGGGGATCGGAGAGCGCACATCCTCCACGCAACAGCTGGGATGCTGCTTTAGGGACCTCCTGCTGAAATGCCACCGGCGCAAGGACTCCCGAACACTTTGCTGCTTTTCCCTTCCATGATTTCTTAATCCTCAGCTCTGGTTTTTGTGAGGAAGCATCTCCTAAACCAGCCCCATACACTGTTGGTGTAGAGTTGATCTGCACCAAACCTGAGGGGCTGCAAACCTTACAGGTACGTTAGAAATCATAGAATCATAGAATAGTCAGGGTTGGAAAGGACCTCAAGATCATCCAGTTCCAACCCCCCTGCCATGGGCAGGGACACCTCACACTAAACCATCCCACCCAAGGCTTCATCCAACCTGGCCTTGAACACTGCCAGGGATGGAGCACTCACAACCTCCCTGGGCAACCCATTCCAGTGCCTCACCACCCTCACAATAAAGAACTTCTTCCTTATATCCGATCTAAACTTCCCTGTTTAAGTGCACATTAATGTGCAAGTGTTGCCTGGCCATGGTCTAACCAAGGGCCCATCCCATCGCCATGTGCTGCTGGGACCTCGAGCTTTTCCTTCATCCTCCATAGTGGGAATTTCTCTCCCTCCCTGTGTGTGGCTTCAGTGAATGCAAAAACCAGACAGGGGGTTCACCAAGTGATGCTCTGAAGCAAGGGGCCTGCAGAGGTGATTGCACTCAGGCTGAACCGGTCGCTGTTTGAGACACAGGGACCTCTGCATTTCTTCTACCCTACCCGCAGGCCCTCACCAAGAGCCTGAGCGAGATCCCATCACGCTCATCCCGCGGGGAGAGGTGTCCCGTGCTCCTGCAGGTTATCCGGATGCATTAGGAGGAAGGAATGGACCCATGTCCAGCATCGAGCTTGTGGATTCCTCTGGGATTTAAGCACAGCAGAAACCCAAAGCAGAGGGACTGGTTTCACCCCATGGGTCAAAACAAGGCCCAAGCACCCCACAGCATCTCCTTGGCCAAATCTGCCCAGCTCAGCCTGCCCGTCCGGCTCCTAAACATGTCAGGAAAAGGCAAAAAGCCCTGATGTAAACCCACAAAACCCAATCCAATGGCTCCCGAGCAGGGGGAGCTTCCTGAGGAATCAATTGGAGATTAGAAAAGGTCAACAGAACGTGTCAAGTGCTTCCCTAGAAGGCGAGGAGAGGACTTCATCTATGCTGCGGGTGAGAAATGCACCCACCTTTGGCTTTTGTTCCCTCTTCTGTTGCAAGAAAGCACCTCAATGACCCTTACTGCTCCCTTCCCTACAAGTGCCTGCCAGGAGGATGGAGCCAGGAGGGGCTGGGCCCTGCTCCCAAGGAACAAGGGATGGGACAAGAGGAACCGGCCTCAAGCTGCACCAGGGCAGGTTTAGATGGAGATTAGCAATGGGGACCCCAAACCTGGGCATCAGCCTCCTGCCAGCGCAGCCGTCCCCAGCCCTCACCCAGCACCTCTGCTGCTGGCCTTGACCCTGAACCCATCCTCCTCCTCCTCACCTCACCTGGACCAGCCCCAACCCACAGCGACACCAAGCAATGGGACCCCTCGTGTCACCCCATGGGGGGCATCCTCCAGCTCCCAGCCCCAGGAGAAGGATCACGATGGAGCAAAGCAGCAAAGACCCCTCTATTTAACCAATTCCTCCCCGATTTTAACCTCATGAGCCCCCATACTGCAAATCCCCCTGAATTCCTTGGATCACTGTTAATGGATCCCTGTTCCTCTCCCTCATGTTGAATTGATAAATTAAAATGCATTCACACCATTGTAGTCTTATTCACTCCGTTGTCGTCTTATCTGGCTGTCTCGCGAGCAGCCTGGCACATTACAGAACCCATCAGCATTGAGCCTTTGTAGCTCGCAAAATTCATAATTAACCAAAAACTTCTATTCACTTGTTCATGTAATTTAATTAGTTTCCCATTAAATAGACACTAAAGTATCCTCTATTTCCCAACAGAGCAAATAATTGTTTTCTACCCTCTTAGAAGTTATCGCTTGCTTATTGTAACTATCACAATTCATTAGGAGCCTCCGAGCAGCACGGGGACAAGGACTGGAGGAAGGACAGGGAGGCAGGGCCAGGAGTGCCCTTGGCTGAGCCAGGACCTCCCAGTGATGCCCCTGTTGTGCCCAGCACTCAGCACAGGATCTGCATCCAGCCCGGATCTCCTGATGATGCTGAAGGGTCAAGGACTAGGATGCGGATGAGGATGCAGGGGGTCCCTGCCAGCTTTCCATTCCCCATGGGAAGCAGCACGCAGGAAAGCTCAGAGCAGCTCTATCGCACAGAGGCCGTTTATCTGGATCCCAGGAAGGATTTAATTTACAGTGGAAATCTCTCAAGCAAAGACCTCCCTTGGAGGAGTGAACCTGTTCAAGAAAACAATTTGCTCTGTGCTTGGATTATGCCTTGAACGCTTTGCTGCTGCGATGCCCCGGAGCTGCCGTGGCTCCGGTGTGGGATGGGAGCCAAGAGAGGCCCGAGGGAGGGACTGGGAACCCATGGACAGGGAACTGGGGGGAAAAGCAGCCCCAAATCCCCTGGAGCTGTGGTACCTGGTACACAGCATCACCCTGACCCCAAGGCCTGGTGCTGGCCCTGACAGTCTGAGGGGCTGTGAGTACATGGAGGTACACATGGGTACATGTACGAATGTGCACGTGCAGGGGAGTGTGCATGGATACATACATGTTTGCACCTGTGTGCATGTGTGTGCTTGTGTATGCATGCATTTGTGCTGGGCTGCACCCCTAGACTGTGAGCGGCAGCTCAGGGAGGGGATCCTGCCCCTCTGCTGTGCTCTGGGGAGAACCCCCCTGCAGCCCTGATCCAGCTCTGGGGCAGCAGCACAAGAGGGACGTGGAGCTGCTGGAGCGAGGCCAGAGGAGGCCACGGAGATGCTGCGAGGGCTGGAGCAGCTCTGCTCTGGAGCCAGGCTGAGAGAGCTGGGCTGGGGCAGCCTGGACAAGAGAAGGCTCCTGAAGGGGAGACCTGAGAGCAGCTCCAGTGCCTGAAGGGGCTGCAGGAAACCTGGAGAGGGGCTTGGGACAAGGGCCTGCAGGGACAGGCCAAGGGGAATGGCTTGAACCTGCCTGAGGGGAGGCTGAGATGAGCTCTTAGGCAGAAGCTCTTCCCTGTGAGGGTCCCTTCCAACCCAAACCACGCTGTGGTTCTATGGAGTTAACATCTGTGGTTTCCCTGGGGTGTATACAAGTGCTCGATTTAGTGTTGGACATTGAAGAGTAAACCAGAACAACAAGTCCCACACACACAGTTCTTGTAAAAAGCCATCTATTTTTCACCGTATAAAAAACCCAAGAGAAACGGACAAGGAATATACAAACCACATGTGGACCTTGAACAACTTTTACCAATTTCAAGTGATCTGGGGAAGGGTTTTATCGTCTGTGGTACAGCCAAAACCTTTCAATTCCTGTTTTTCCTTCCTCCCCAGAGAAGGGAGGTTGGAAGGAAGCCGTACAGTGACATTACAGCCTGAGGAGGGCAGTTTGTCACATTGAGCTGCTTCAGCGTTTTCCCAGTGCCATCAGTGTCAGGGGGTCTGGCACCAGCAAGAGGCAAAGTCAATCCCACCTCTGTAAACCAAGGATCATGGATCCCATCTCCTTGTTGGCTTCACTGGATCTCCCCCATGTACAGCCTTTTGTCACTGGATGCAGAGAGAACTGAAGGAGAGAGATGGGAAAAGGGGGATGTGTTAAACACAACAGTTTGGGATCTCCACAAAACACACAGAGTTGGAATTGAACTCATTTCATTTCCTGCTTGTGAGCTATAAAGCCAAATTGCATTTTCTCCCCAAAACCACCCCCTGGAATTGCTCCTCTGACCACTGCACACTATGGTTGCCATTCCCCCAGCCCCAGACAGGCATAACCACACACTGCCTGCAACATCTGAGCAGGAAAGCAGTAAAGAGAGATGTATGAACACGCTGGTAGCGCGCTCTGGAGCATCCCAAGGGGTTGTTTTCACAGCCTGGATGCTGCCGGGGGCCTGCAGGCCGCTAGAGGGCACAGGCTGCCCAGGGAAGCCTCGATGGCGGTGGTAGTGATCCAGAGCAGGGTAAAGGCAGCTGGAGCTCAGCTCCAAAGCACCACCTCCATCTCCAAAAGGCTCTTCAGGGGATTCAATACACAAGAACAAGCCAGAAGCGCCACTCTTGACACTGACAACGGCTTCATTTGAGCCCAGGAGAGGTCTGGTTGTTTCTATGTGAACTCACACGCTGCTGTGTCGCTGAGCATAGAATCACAGACTGGGTTGGGTTGGAAGGGAGCTTAAAGCAAGCTGCTCTAGTGGAAAGTGACCCTGCCCACGGCAGGGGGCTGGAACTGGATGAACTTTAAGGTCATCCTTAAACCACAAACCAGGCTGGGATTCCATGAGATCTGTGTGCTACTCAGGGCTCTGGGCCACAAGCAACTGTGGGGCTGTTTCCCAGAGGATGAGCAGTTCAAGCAGCCCTGAAACTATAGCCCCTTCTGACTTCAGGTGGAGAGCACTTACTGATGGGTTCCTCTGGATGGAAGGCCAGCTCGTTCACTGACCCAGCGTGGCCTGGCAGCTTGTACAGAATCCTCCTGGATGTGGTGTCCCACACGTACACAAACCTACAAGAGAGGCATTGTGAGTGCATTGAGGAGGGAAAGCAACTGCCCTCCTCCAACAGCTCATCCCTGCACTGGCTCAGCACCCGGCCTGACACAGATCCAGCTCCTGGTGTGGAGGGGAGCTTTATACGGAGCTGAGGAACAATTCCTTCCCCAGAGGGTGCTCAGGCATTGGAACAGGCTGCCCAAGGCAGGGCTGCAGTCACCATCCCTGCAAGTGTTCACACACGAGGCCCTCAGTGCCATGGGTTAGTGGTGGCCTTGGCAGCACTGGGGAACGGTTGGACTGGATGAGCTTAAAGGTCTTCCCGAACACAGTTGATTCTGTGGTTCTGACCACTGAGGAGTTATTTTGTACACAGACAAATGACACATTTATTTAACCTTGCTTTGCTTTCCCAGCAGAAACTCCTCAAAACCAAACTGAAAAGCTCAAGAGATGGCAGAAGGATTTGCACAGCCTTGTCTAACCTGCCCTGGGACCCGGCTGCCTGCTCTTCCCCATGGAACAGCATCACAGCTACAGTCAGACCTCAGAGCTACACCAGCATCTGCAGAACTAACCCAATGGCCCACCGCTTGGAGGGACACAGGCATCGCTCCACCATGTGCTGCAAAGGAGTCACAGCTCAGCCACTTGCTGTGACAGCTGCCCCACTATATCTGGCCAATGAGAGCTAAAGTTCTCCCTCTCCTCTGTCAGAAACTCATTAATCTGCTGATTACTGCTCCAGGTCCTGGCCTCCAGCCTGCAGGAATTCCTGTCTCCATAGCACTGAGGGTGCGTCTGGATTTGCTCCAGTGGCAGTTGGTATCCTTCACAGTGACCTTCAGTGTCTGGCATGGACCCTCTGCTGGCTTCCTCCCTCTGCCCCTTCCACTCCTCAGCTGCTTTAGTTTACAGAATCTCTCATTGTAAAGCCTAATATGTGCTAATTTAGCCAGGTCTTTAGTTCTTGTTACATGAATTAAAGTAAGGATCAAGAGTGATCCTTGGAACACCACTGGTGCCTCATTTAGCCAGGTCTTTAGTTCTTGTTACACGAATTAAAGCAAGGATCAAGAGTGATCCTTGGAACACCACTGGTGCCTCGTGCAAGCTGCCACACAGTAATTTAACCACTTAATGTGGTCCTCAGCAGTATAACCCCCAGATTACACACACTTCCCAGACTCCCTGGGTGCTGAAAAGTCTCACAAGCACCTGCGAGGATGACTACATGGGTCCTAGTCCAACATCAACCATGCTCCTGTCATCTGCTGGTCCTGAGGTGGGATCCCATGGTTGAACATAAGCAGTAATGCAGATCTCTTGACAGCTTTTGACAATAAGATTTTACAACTATATGGTGCTCCTCCACTGCCACACAGGCAACAGAAACACATCATTGTAGTAATCAGGGCAGCCGACATGATCCAATTCATTCCAGGAGTGCCTGGATTCACGGTAACAGGGAAAGCAGCAGCAACTCACCTGTCAGCTGAGCCCCCTGCGATTTTACTCCCATCCGGGGACCAAGAGCACCTCAGAAGGTTCTAAAATGAAAGAACAAGCAGAGATCTGTTTGCAAAGGAAGATTTAGTTTTCCCCTTCTACTCGAGTTAAGATCACCACGAGACTTTCAACATCACAAGCACCACTTTAATGATCCCGAGGAGATGGTAATTACAGATTTTGGTTTATGGCTGTATGGCTGGCACCATCCAGCGCCTTGTTATTTCACACCAAGTAGGTAGTAAATGTAGAAAATACTTAATTTACAGCTAATTACAGTGAAGTGAGCAAAGAAATCTGGTTACTGCAGCTTTAATTGGAATCCCAGTTTGTGCATTCATCTTTCTTTGAGTTCTTATTAAAGCTTTTCCGGTTGAAACTCGAAGAAACAATCTGGAGAGCAGTTAATAGCAGCAGCACTTCACAAACACCACATTCTGCCCTGCAGGACACTCACCTTCTCGAAGTTGTGCACGTTGCCCTGGAAGATCTTCACACATCTCTCCTTAGGGGCGAAGGGCCGCACGTCCCAGATGCGAACTGCAACACAAGAGCTCACAGTCACCAGCTGAAGGTGGCACAGGGCAGCTTCAGGAACGCTTCTTTCCCTAAGACATGCTGCTAATGAGCAAAGCTCCTTGTTTTCTCTATAGAATCACAGAATCACAGACTAGTTTGGGTTGGAAAGGAGCTTAAAGCTCATTCAGTTCCAACCCCCTGCCACAGGCAGGGACACCTTCCACTAGAGAAGGTTGCTCCAAGCCCCTGTGTCCAACCTGGCCTTGAGCACTGCCAGGGATGGGGCAGCTACAGCTTCTCTGGGTCCCACCACCCTCATAGTGAAGTTTTAACAAATATCTCCCCAGAAGCAAAGGGAAAGCAGCAGCTTCCTTCCCCCTGCAGAAAGCGCTGGTGTGAAAGGTAAAACACAGACATTTATGATCACACCAAGACCCCACCAAAAGGAGGAGAAAAATCCAAGCCAACTCTTACATAAATGAGGCACCATCTCCTTACATGAACCTTCTCTTTGTTCTAACACTCCTTGACCACGGTGCTGAACAGCTTCACTGAACACCCCCCAGGAGACAGTTTGGAATCTGCTGTCATTCCCGCTGCAGGGAAAGAGCCAAACTTCCCTGACAAGAGCCAGGCTGAGGCTGTGTTCCACTGTCTGTGCAAACAACGTGTGCCACAGTGTGTCCTCCCTGCCCTTTGGAGCCGTGACAAACCCTACGCTGCAGCTGCTCCCTCCCTGCAAAGGACACGACTGTCACTGCTGTAACAAGAATTCCAGTTTTATCTCTGGAGCCAGACTCCCTTCAGCTTATCCCCATGGCTGGATCTTGTGTTTCTACATCACACAAGCTGAGCTGTTCCTAAGCGTGGTGCAAAGCTGGTGCAAGAGAGCAGCCCTTGGCTGCTGTGCCCTCAGAGCAGGTAGGATGTACCTGTGTTGTCCATGGCGTTGGAGAGCAGGTAGGAGCCTTCGGAACTCAGGCTGAGGCCTGTCACTGAGTCTGCGTGTCCTCTCATCGTGTAAGTGAGCTTGTTCTGGCGCAGGTCCCACACCTTCACACACAATAGAAGCAGGGTTTAGCAACAACATGGCCAGGACTGTTGGAACTCATGGTTCCAAAGTGTTTCACACAGGTACTGATCACAGCAAACATCAGCTTTTGATTCCAGCTGGGGAGGTCTGAATGGCTAAAATAAGAGACTAGAATTTATGTGTGTATTAGGAGAAGTGGAATTTGCCCCTTAGAACATGCTCAATCACCAAGGAGTTTAATGTCAGCAGCCCCACACATGCAGGAATCCCTCTCCATCTGGCTAGAGCTCCCCCAGCTCCCAAATTACACTAATGGCACAGAGCAGTTGTTTAATCCCCCAAATTCCACTGTTCTTTCCCAAAGTGGAGCAGTAGGAACAGTTCTTCTGCTGATGCCACGCTGTGACAAGCACACGCTCCCCACACCTAGGTGAGATGTGAGGCTGGAGCCTGAGGCTAAAGGGCCAGGAAGACAGATTAAACCATGCAGTATCAGGAGAATCTCAGTCACCAGCTGAATGAAACCCTGACCTCGCTCTTAAATAAGAACTTTCCACACTAGCAGGTGACAAAGTGAGCTGCAAACTGGAGCAGAGGTCATAGAGTACAGATGCGTCACCACATTTTCTTTAGTTTACCTCATATATGGCTCTGGAGCCTCCAGGACAGGCACACGCTGCCAGAAGAGCAGCATTCCATGTCTGCTCCAGCGGGTGACAGCAGCACTGGGACACATGGCCAGGAATGCCAGGGCTGCCCAGGCTGTCACATGGCAAAGAGCCCTGGAGCAACTACCTCAGAGCTTATTGGCCCTACATCAACAGCGAGGTCAGACACAGGAGGTTCTTGTGACTGTAAAATTAACCAACAGGCTTCCACATTTGGCCTTGAGGAATGGAAGATGGGATGGAAAAGGTGTGCATGGTTGGAAAAGCACGCGAGGATAAGGGTGTCCTACCTTAATGTCGTTGTCGATGCCTCCGGATATGATCTGATCACTGGTGTCATTGAACGTCACAGCCAGGACCTGGTATGTGTTCTGGAATGTCTGGACAGCAGCTTTTTTCCTGATATCCCACAGCTGAAAAGACACAGCACTTGCAATAAGAGATGCACAGAGATAATGACAAAATGACACACAGTTGCATGGATGCATAGAATCATAGAATGGTTTGGGTTGGAAAGGACCTTAAGATCACCCAGTTCCTACCCCCTGCCACACGTGGCAGAGGCTCAGAGTGCTCTCCTGAAATTCCCTCTTTAGATCTCAGGAGGTCTCTATAACCCCCCTGAGAATGACAGTGATAAAGGAGCAATCAAATTTGATTTCAATGTCTTAATTTCTCAAGACTAAGTTGTTACCTAAAGGAATGAGAACAGTGATGAAAGGCTCAATTTAACCCACTTAAATCTCTTTCGGAGATGCCATCTTTCAGCCCAGACTATCTCCTCCCACCACACACTGACCTTCACTGTCCCATCATCACTGCCTGTGCAGACGAGCTGGGGCCCTCGCCTTGCTGGGTAGCAGGAGTTCACAAAAGATGTGTGGCCCTTCAGCCTCTTCACCCTCTCTCCAGTCTCACTGTCCCACACAGCCACTGTTTTGTCTGTGGACGCTGAGAAGAGCATGCTGCAAAGGAGAGTCACTGTGAGGATCCCAATTTCAGGAACACTTCTTCCCTCCCACCTTTTTAACTCTCAAGTTGTGTGATCAAAGGTGGGAATAAGCCATGGAGAAGAATCTCCTCCACGCACCAAGACAAAGGTGGTGTTTCAGAAGAGGCTGACTGGTGGTGGGGCAGCTACACTGGAGGCAACCCCGTTTCTAGACACACAGACATTGGATTTCTGCTTTCTCTAACACTACCTGGAAGGAAAACTGAGTGGTAACGGCTTAGACGCAACAGTGGAACGGTCTTTTAAGCCAACAGATATCCTCTGAATACCAAGACTGGATTGTTTCAGGCTTATACAAATAACCCGCTCATGTTCTTTCCCTCCCCAGTGCCTCCCAGATACCAACATTAACTTTCCTTTGCTCCTCCAGACCAAAATCAAGGCTACTAGTAATGACTTTGCTCAAGCCCAAGCTGGCACCATTCCTTGTCTGGGAAAGCCACACCACAAGCACTGGCCGTATGAGGACCAAGCAGAGGATGTGGTGGGACTCCAGCCAGCAGAAAGCACCTTCAGAAAGAGCTGTGACTGAGGCCAGGTACCACCAGCATCAGCTTACCTGCCATCAGTGTTGTAGTGCAGCTCCATGACCGCCCCACTGTGTCCCTTCAGCGTGGCGTAGTTATCACAGTCCCCGTAGACGTTCCACAGCACTGGGGGAAAGGGAGGGAATTGGGAAGAACGGGAAACATGGAAACACCTCCCTGCTGCAAAGGGCTGGTCTCCAGGAATTCAGCAAAATGAGCCCTGTATCACCACCACAGTCATCACCACCAGGGATGAACAGCAACAAAGAGGCACTATGTGAGTCCCAGGAGGACAGAGCTGGTTTGAGCTGATTTATGGGTCTAGTTCAAGCTGAATTTATGATGAAAATAACCATCTCAGCAACCCACAGCACTAAAGGCTGTGTTTCTGCAGGGTGCTGCAGGCACAGACTGGGGCACACCAAGCTATGAGCCCCATCTGAGTGTCCTGGGATAGAGAAACCTAGAATAGCTTGGGTTGGAAGGGAACTCAGAAGCTCATCCAGTTCCAACTGACTGCCATGGGAAGGAACATTTTCAATGAGATCAGGTTGCCCAGAACCACATCCAGCCTGGCCCTGAAAGGCTCCAACTGATGCCAGTGTTTTACCACCCTCATTGTAAAGATTTCTTTACATCCAGCCTGAATTCCCCCTCTATTAGTTTAAACCTATCATCCCTCATCCTATCACAACAGGCCCTGCTAAGAAGTCTCTCCCCATCTTTCTTATAGGCCTCTTTTAACAACTGAAAGGCCACAATAAGGTCTTCCTGGAGCCTTCTCCAGGCTGCCCCAGCCCAGCTCTCTCAGCCTGGCTCCAGAGCAGAGCTGCTCCAGGCCTCGCAGCAGCTCCATGGCCTCCTCTGGCCTCACTCCAGCAGCTCCACATCCCTCTTGTGCTGTTGCCCCAGAGGTGGATCAGGGCTGCAGGGGGGGTCTCCTCAGAGTGCAGTAGAGGGGCAGGATCCCCTCCCTGAGCTGCTGCTCATGCTCCTTTCTCACACCCCTAAGGTGAAGCTCAGGACCCAATACGATGAGGGCTCCACCCCAGCAACCTGATGTACAAGCCCCAACCCCACGGACCCATCACTGGCTGGGACCCTGGTGCCTGGTACTCACAGATGAGCCTGTCGAAGCCAGCAGAGGCGAGTGTGTTGCCATTGGGGTGGAACTTGCAGCAGTAAACCTCCCCCTCGTGCCCTGAGAGCAACATGATGGGTGCCTGCAGTGAGGAGCAGCGCGGGGGGCCCTGTGGAGGCAATGGGAAGAGGGTGAGAGCGATAAGAATCATGAAACCACAGAATCAACTGGGTTGGAAAAGACCTTTAAGCTCATCCAGTCCAACCATTCCCCAGCAGTGCCAAGGCCACCACTGACCCATGGCACTGAGGGCATTGTCTCCATGGTGTGTGAGCACTTGCAGGGCCGGTGCCTGCAGCCCTGCCCTGGGCAGCCTGTTCCAATGCCTGAGCACCCTCTGGGGCAGGAATTGTTCCTCAGCTCCATCTAAACCTGCCCTGGTGCAGCTTGAGGCCGGTTCCTCTTGTCCCATCCCTTGTTCCTTGGGAGCAGAGCCCAGCCCCTCCTGGCTCCATCCTCCTGTCAGGCACTTGTAGGGAGCCATCAGGTCCCCCACTGAGCCTCCTCTGCTCCATCTGAACCCCCCAGGTCCCTCAGCCTTTCCCCATCCCTGCTGTGCTCCAGGCCCTGCACCAGCTCCATTCCCTTCTCTGGCCCCGCTCCTGCCCCTCAATGTCTCTCTTGCAGTGAGGAGCCCAGAGCTGAGCACAGGATCCGAGGAGCGGCCTCACCAGTGCCCGGTGCAGGGGCACAGTCCCTGCCCTGGCGCTGCTGCCGCGCTGGTGCTGACCCAGGCCCGGACGCTGGGGGCTCGCTGGGCACAAGCCGCTCATTCCCAGCTCCACCACTCCAGCCCCTTTACCCACGAGCACTTTCCAGCCGCTCCCCCCAGCCCTGGAGCTCTGCACCAGCGCCGGGGCACGGCCGGGCCCACCGCTCCCCACCACCGCCCCCCGGCCCCACATTCACATCCTCCGGGGCCTTTCCCCTCCGTTGTCCCCTCACGGCCCACCCCGCCCCCCTCCCGCCGTACCGCCTGCAGCAGGGCCCCTGGCGGGGGCTGCCCGCCGCCCCCCGCGCCCGGCGGCCCCGGCAGCTCATGGCGGGGCCGCTTGGCCGGCACGGGCACGATCGGGAGGTCGGCGCCGGGCGGGGGGGAGGCCCCGGGGGCGGTGCCGGGGGGGGCGACGGGGCCCGGAGCGGGGCCGGGCCCGGGGCTCCCGGCTGGGCCCTTCCGCTTCTGCTGCTCGATCATTGCCGTCCGCTGCGCGCCCGCCGGCCCCGCTATTGGTCAGCCGCGCCGCGTCCTGCCGCGCTGATTGGTGGAAAGCGGCAGGATGGCCCGCCCACAACCTCAAGCTTGCATCCGGCGCGCAGGTGACGGCAGAGAGGCGCGGAGGGTCGGGGGGGTGTTCCACGCACGGATTGGCTGATGGGGAGGGCGCAGCCTAACACGGGTAACGCTGAGTGGATAAAAGCTGACACCCGGCAGCATTGCGCCTGGTGATTGGGAGAGTGTGAGGTGCTTCAAGGTGAGGGGGGTGTGTGTGGAGGGCTAAAATGGCGGCGGGCGGGCGGCGCTGAGAGGACCCGCTGTCACTGCGGTCTCCGGGCAGGCCCGGCCCGGCCGCGCCTCGGGCCCGGCTCCCCGCCGCTGAGCACACGCGGTAGCCGCGCAGGGGCGGCCGGAGCGCAGTGACAGGCACCGCGGGGCGCTCGGGGGTTGGTGCTGGTTGTAGCTTAGGTCGAGGCGAGATGTGGCGGTAGGGCAAGGGGCGATGGGCGTAAACTGAACCCGGGGAGGTTCGGGTTGGAGATGAAGAAGCTCTTCCCTGTGAGGGTGCTGAGGCGCTGGCACAGGGTGCCCAGAGAAGCTGTGGCTGCCCCATCCCTGGCAGTGCTCAAGGCCAGGTTGGACACAGGGGCTTGGAGCTGCTCCAGTGGAAGGGGTCCCTGCCCACTGAATGGAACTGAAAGCCCCTCCCAGCCCAAGGCAGTCAATGAAACAACCACCGTTGCCTGTGAATGAGCCTGTCTGCAGGCGCCTTCATGTATTAATCAACTATTTCTTCCCAGGGTATCTCCCTGCACCCGGGTGATGGATGTGTGATGCCCTAAGTGAATTCAGCTGCTGTGGGGCAGCTGGAGTGGCTCTCACCTGGACACTACAAGGCTGCAGCCATGGAGGTGCTGCCCGAGCTCTACTCCATCTTCCAGGGAGAGGTACTGAGGGCATTGCCTGTGGTCAGGACCCAGGGGAAGGGCAGGCTGTGGGTTCTTCATCTCTGGGTCTAGTGAAAGGTGTCCTTGCCTGTGGCAGGGGGTTGGAACTGGATGGGCCCTTAAAGCCCATCTTAAGTCCATTCCAACCCAAATCACGCAGATTGTGTAATATATATATGTATATATATGCACAAGGTGGTCATCTGACTC